>NC_042618.1:225425064-225729808 GCF_901001135.1 Rhinatrema bivittatum
GCTGCATTCATGGCAGTACCACTACACCACAGAACTGACGCAAAACACAACGAAAACGTTTCTAATCTATCAGTTTCCAGTCTTACTGGTTCCTCAGGAAAATTTCAGTTCATGTTAAAACATTTTTTTGTGATCAATGTAAAAAATTCAAAACTGTAAAATCCAAAAAGGTTTCTTCTGTAAGCTAATGCAGCATTTTAACTTAGCAGCCAACAGTCAGCCATGTTCACATGCAGAGTTACCAGTATATAATTTGTGTTGCTACACATCCTTTATTAAAACTATATTTTTTCAGTAATTTTTGGGTGCTACTTGCTAAAACTAAACTGGGGCCAACATTCAGAGTGTAAGATACAGGTTTGGGTCTCATTAAATTCATGCTTACAAAGGTCCACCTCCAAAAGGATTTTTCTGGCTACGTTTGGGTCTTAGCTGGACAAACCTGGGCATTAAGAGACCAGATCTCCCCCCTCTGACCAGGCAAGAGCAACACTGGAGATAGCCAGGAGAGGAATAAGACTCTACCACCTCCCAGCTCGGCCTTGGGAATTTATTTTTACTTGATTTTTATATTCCGTTTTTCGGCACTTCAAAGCAGATTACATTCAGGTACTGTAAGTATTTCTAAGGGGTGACTTTTAAAACATTTTCTCACACTAAAAGGCCCATATATGTGACTATCTGGGCCAAGCACAAGCGACTCGTATTTTGTAACGGCCCAATTACGCACATATATGCGCATACACGAACAACCCAATGCGTGGGTTGGGGTATTGCGTGTGGTGTGTCGGGGTATTGCGGGGCAAGGCCAACACTTGCACGGGTAAATCTGTATTTTAAATCTGGCGGTTGCATCGCACGGCGAGCTTTTAGGCGCGCATATTTACTTCTGCTCTTGAGGAGGTGCAAGTCTCAAGAAAACTTGCTTTAGGCCTAAAACCACTAGGTGAGGGGTCTGGATAACCGGGGGGAATACAGGCTGATGAACCAGAGGAGTCAGGATGACCTTGCGAAAGACTGGGCAAACTGGTGGACTAACTGGGAAACCTGGGAATGTCCTTCAGGCCAGCACGTTTTAAAATCCACTTTCCTGCGTGCATTAAAGCCAACAAATTTCTAAAGCAGATACGCAAATTGTTTGCCCGAGTAACTGCTTCATATTAGGAGCAGACATATGTGCAGCAGGTGTATTTTAAATTATGTGCACGCACAATTTAAAATTCCTGTGTATGTGCGAGGGCACATGTGCGCTTGTTTTAAAGTTCCTGTCCCTGTTTGTACCTGAGGCATCGGAGGGTAAAGTGACTTGCCCAAGGTCACAAGGGATCCGAATGCTGGTTTCCCCAAGTTTATAGGCCGCTGCTCTAACCATTAGACTACTCCAGGGTCCAGATGGGCAGGAGGGTGGGGGAAGGGTTCCAGGAGAAAGGAGGGGGCCGGAGCCAGGCTTTAGATTTTAATATCTGTTGGGGGGTGACCTTGGGCCACAATGGTTGAAACTTCTTGTAATTATTTTGGAGTTTCGTGGGGAGGACCAGGCCCTAAGTGCCAGCATTTTCTTGTATTTCTTTGGGAGGTAGGAGATTGAGCTTGCTTACCTGCTAGGAATTTTTTGCACTTCACCAGCTATATTCAGAATATAACCAGGTTAGGTTTAAAGTTATGCGGGTAAATCTCCTCGGATACTTTAGCCACGTATATTCAGCTCCATGGCTAAAGGATATCTTTAGCTTTGCATAGTCAGTGGGAGACTTGCCCTGCTGGTATACAGCTAAAGTTATCCAAGTAGCTTTACCCAAATAACTTTGCCACTCGCCATCCTACTGAATGTGGACCATTCAATTTTTATACCGCTACTGGTTATAAGCAGAGCTGCATAATGGTGATAAATCCCTGCCCCAAAGGGGTCATAATCTAAGTGGTTACCTAGGCAACAGGACAGAAAGTGACTTGAACACGGAAACAAAGGGCGTCCGGTGAGAGGGAAGTGGGAGTTGAACCTTAGTTTTCCTGGGTCTCTGCCCATTGCTCTAAACACTAGGTCACTCCTCCTAGCGCAAGATAAACAGGCCTGTGTGCAACGTAAATCTGCCAACAACTATCCTGGTTCCAACACGTGCATAATTCTTCAAAACAGGTACACCGAGATGTGAAACCCCATTCTGGGACACAGAATGACTGGCTGTTGCTGGTTTTGGAGCCTCACACCAGTCTCTCTGGGCTCAACATACAAAACTGGTCGAGCAGATGGTGCAGTGAACCTGGCACAGAGGCAAAAGCTAGATCTCTCAACCTGGCCAGGGAAAGCACTACACAACCCTTCTTTTCCCTCCGAGTGCTCCCCAACTTCTTCCATAAACTAAGAGATGCCTCACACAAACCCACACCTTGGAATTAAGGAATGTCCCACAGAAAGGTATTTTCAGCAAGAAATGTTTTATGTTTCCATTCTGGGGTCTCCGGCAGTCAGAGAGAAGAAATCTTAAACATTACTGATTACTTCAAGGTCACAGGGTCTTTGCAGACTTGAGTTAGCAGTAACGACAGCAACAAGAACAAAACCCTCTTCCTCTAAACATAACTGCTCTCAGGTAGCACAACCTTTTTTTTCCTTCCTCCCCACTAGCATAACACAACAGGGGAATTAATCCCTCTCCTTCATGAAATGATAATGTTCGCTACATACCACTTCCTTCCTGCTCCAGCAATGGGTTCCCATCAACTTGGTAGTCCATGGTCCTACCCAGGAGTCAACGGCCCTGCTGGCCAATGGCTAGTTGGAGAGGGAGCGAGAGAAAGAGACTGCCCCTCCCTGACTAGTTCACTTTCTGGCCCCCAGCTCTGATCCCCACCTTATACTGACCTAGGGAAAACTCCCCCTAGAGGTTATCCCTCATATCACCCCTTAAAAAAACAATCTAAATTAAAGAAATATGCCATCCCCTTAATAAGCGTGTGCCCAAAATGACACATTGTGATATTTCCCAAAAGTAGAGGCAAAGCGACATCCTTTAGAACCTCTCCAAGGGCAAATATCTAATGAACAGGACTTGACGCAGGGCCCCGGTCACAGACACACACACGGGACAATTCCAACCCAGCTTGGGTTCTGGTGGGGTGGCGCTCATTTGCTGCTTTCAAAGCCACAGCTGGGCCCAAAAAAGCTCCCTAAAAACCTAGGGCTGAGGACTGTCAACTTAGCCAGCCAGACTTGGGACAGCAATGACGGCACACGGGGTGAGGTGCCGCAAGTTAGCTAGCCGGCAATGAAAATTGGTGCTAGCAGCCTCAGCTCTTCCTCCAACTTGAAACCCCACCCCCCCTCTCCAAAATGCCCACTCCTGAGAGGCTTACCTTAGCCAAGGAGCGAAACTAAGTGACCAGAATTAACAGGGGGACATTTTCACTCCCGGGGATCTAGGGCCTAACTCCATAGTCATTCGTCTGGTTTCCCTTCAAAAATTTACCTCCAATAAACTGAAAGACCAAAATTTCTCCCCACCCCTGCCCATCCCCCAACAGCAGCAAAATGTTGTATTTCTCTAAGGCATTGTTTAGACCAGGTTCCTAATTCCTTCACATCTGCCTGCAAGTAGCCCCATCTGTTTACAATAAGGGCTGGCGGAAAGGATTATGGAGAGGCTTTTCCACTGAAGAACTTTACTTGACCTCAACGTCATAATCACACGCTTAATAAAAACAGAAGAAGAGAAAGGGAAGGACAGCCTGCGCCAGATACGGGAGGAGGGAAAGGTGGCAGGAGGAATGGAAGGAGGAGCTGCAAGGTGAGAAAAATGAGAACCGGGCCAAATTACCTTTTCCACTTCATCTGGAGGCATTTGCACAGTTTTCAGTATTGCTGGCGGGCTTAGGCTAACTCTGCAGGGCTGCTATGTTCTGCCTTCTCATTCCTTTTCTTTTAAAACGTATTTTCTGGTCTTCCTCTCGTTTCTGTATCATTTCTGTTATTTTTCCTCCATGTATATATATTTTTTTCTATTCACTGGCTGTCTCTCCATAGCTCATGATCTTCTCTCATCCAATCCGCCACTGTTATCATTCTCCTCACACCTTCCTGCCTCTTCTCTCTACTGTGGGTTCAAGTCCCTAGGAAGGAGATAGATTACGCCTCCCTCTTCTCACAACCCTTCTCTTGGTTTACCTCCCCTATCTGTCTCATTCTGCTCCTTTCCTAGATCTCTTCACGTCTCTCTTAAGTTACCTTCACCTAACCACTTAGCCCAGCTACTCCTCTTATCACAGCCCATGTCCTCTCTCCCAGCTTGTGTCTCCTTCCTTCTTACCCACTCATGGCTCCTCTCTCAGCCCTCGCAGCTCCTCTTACCTTCACAGCCTGTGTTGACTCCTCTCCTTACCCCACAGCTCCGCTATCAGGCCCTCTTTCCTTCAGTTTCTTTCCTCTCCCTACCAGAATTCCTTGTTTCAGTTCTTCTCCCAGACCCTCACAGCAGACTCTCTTACAGCCAGCATTCCTCTCTCAGCTCCTCTTTCCTTCTCGTTCCCTTTTCCAGTCCCTCTATCAGCAGCTCTCCCCATCTCCGCTGCACCTCAGCACAGAGCTAACCTGTCTGTCCTATATTGCTTCTGTTCTCTGGTTCCCCTGCTGCAGCCCATTGGTCAGACATTCCACAGCCAACCAATAGGCTGCAGGGGGAGGCGGCAGCAGTAACCCGGAAAAGAAAAGCACTTTTCTCCTGCCCTTCCCCATGGCTCTGCAGCATGGGTCTCTCAACTCCGGATCCACAAGAGTGTACAGAAGCCAATATTAGGGGTGCTCAAGCACCCATAAAGCTGGCGCCTATAAACTGCAAATGAAGTCCCAATATCATGGGCAAATATCACAAATGTACTTAATTTAAAGCTGAGATCCTGTTGCAGGCATGGATCCTTGGACTGAGGTGGAGTTGGTGTAACCTTCAGGTCGCCACTGTCAGCTGACGGAGCTGGCTGTGGCAGGGGATCTACTGGAACTTTATCTATACCAGCCCTCGTTCCTCTCAGGTTGAGCCCTCAGGTGCCAGGGCCAGCAGGTCTTAGGTGGGGGCCTCTGCTGACGAGCTGGATGTTTGTGGAGATGGTTGGGTCACAGACCAGGGCAGGCCAGGTTCAGACGCAGTTGGAGGCAGGCAATGGTCAAAGCGGGCAGAGTTCCAGCGTAATCGTGAATCAAGCAATGGTCAGTGGCGGGAGGAGTTCAAGCAGAGTCACGTATCAAGCAGGCCAAAGTCAGAACCAGAGATCCATCCACGGGCAGGCGGGACAGGGAGGTGAGGAACAGCACAGGTGGGCAAGCGATGACACAGAAGATACTGAAGAAGTAAGACTGACCACAAGACAAGAGGCTGATGAAGAACTGACCACAGGACGGAGATGAAAACCAGGAACTGAAGAATGAAGACCAGAGACTGAAGAGTTGAAGACCAGGAACAGAGGAACGAAGTCCAGGAACACGCTGAGGCAACTTGCTCTACTACCTCAGTGGACCTATTGCCACCATGGTCCCTTTAAAGCTTGTGCTGACACGCACGCATGCGCCTAGGGACGGCACTGCATACAGGGAATGGCGTTGGAGGACAGGCTAGACGCGATGGCCTGCCATGCATTTTTACAGGACCTTCCCCGTCATTGGAGAGGGTTGCTCAGGGCTAGAGCTAAGGCCCACGACCGCCGAATGCAACAGATCCACAGCTAAACTTAAGAAATATAGGGACAATAATTGTTGGTCTTGTGTTATTTTTTTTTTATTATTATTTGTCTGTCCCAATTTGCAAGAATATTAAGGTAGGCTTTGGAAACTGTTTTATGGAAATCTTTAGTTTTAGAAGAGCAGTTAATACATGGAGAAAAGAAACTATGCTTTCTGTTGTTGTAAAATTAATTCTACACAACTGGAAAGATAATACTGTTTTGGATAACAACAATTGGTGGAATTCAGTGTGTTTTTACTCTAAATATGAATTAGCTGCTACAGAAAGAAATGCTTGTCCATTTGAAAAGAAAAGAATATGGGATCCCTTTCTTTGCTTTTTTTTTTTCTTAAATATTCTATTGTATCTTTTTATTATACCTGTCCTGATGTCTTTTTTCCATGTATTTCCATGCTGTTTGCCGATTTAATTTGTTGTCATTGTACTGCACTTGTTAACTGTTATAATAATACAATTTTGAACTATAAAGCTGAGATCTACAGTTCTGCAAAGACAGATTACATCCATGTGACACAAAAACCTGAAGAAAGTATCACTTAATAGATACCCAGCCATATAACTCTCTAGCTGTCTTGCTAAAGCTATAATTATTTCAATAGTGTACACAAAGAAGGCAATTTTCACTGGCTCAAATAAGACTGCTTGTAGAAAGTGCCCACAGACTTTTCCCTGGATTTTCAAAGCCAATTTATGTGCCTAAGTTCGTTGTGAAAACTCCTGGGTGTGCAGGGAAAGAGTAGCAACGTATACACACATTTATACCTGTGCATGTAGATTTAAGTGCACGCCTTTTCAAAGGAAAAGTGTGCATGTAGAATATTTCCCCACCCCCCAACTACACCCCCTGGAATTAAAAAGATACAAAACATCGTTTTTGGGCCTACGTTTACATGTAAGGCCCCCCACTGGGCGCTGAACGAAGGTGTGGCCTTGTAAAAGTGGAAAGAGGAACATACCATCTATGCCAGAGCACCCCCATGCCAGGCTGCTGCAATGGTTGTTTCCTGTACCTATATAAGACAGAGAGCCCTAGAGGAGGTGTGGATTTTTGTGTTGAAAGTCTAAGGGAGAGGAGTATTATTCGGGTGGGGGATGGGGGGGTTTCAGTTCTGTTTTCTGGAGAAATCCCAGCCCCAGTTCAGTGGGACATGGATTTGTGAAGACTTAAGAGATTTTTCTAATTGATTTTACATTTTGAGGTTAGAGAAGTTATTGCTGATCTTCAGGCGAAAGGAAGCAACCTGGAGCACGCCGAGCCGTAGGGGAGCCCTGATGGCTTTCCCCGTTCCCTCCAAGGCCGCTCCAAAATCAGAGCAGCCTCGGAAGGAACTTTCCTTCCCCCCCCCCCCCCCGCACCTTCCCCTCCCTTCCCCTATCTAAACTGCACCCCCCAGCCCTACCTAAATCCCCCCCTTACCTTTATTATTTACGTTGCGCCTGCCTCCAGGCAGGCATAGGGTGCGCGTGCCGGCGGGAGCAGGTTTGCGGGGTTACGCGCGTAATTATACGTGCGTAACCCTTTGAAAATCTGCCCCAAGTTGTACAACTAAGCTAGATGTGCCATAGAAACACAGCTGGTTAGACTTGTCTGGCTAAATTCTCAGTTATATACATATATTCAGTGGCATAGCCCCCCCTCCCAGCCTCCGACAAGGAATCCACTGAACAGGCCTTGTGACCGTGTGTGTGACTTAGCACCAATATCTATTGTGAATGATCCTATGAATCTTAATGTATTCCCCGGTTCAGTGTAACGTTCCCGCTTCCCTCCACCCACCCCACCCCCTAGCCTGGCAAATTTCAAAAGACCAATTACATGCATAAAATAGAGCTTTAGGCACATAAATAGCTTTGAAAATGTCCCCTTAAAATCTGTAACACCAACAGAATGATCGCTGCATCAAAAGTCAGAAAAATGCCCAGTATGACCAACACCTTCATTTCTTTTCGTTTACTGGCCTTTATGTATCGCCACTACCAAAACATCTCAGTGGTGATTTACAGCATAGAAAATCTTCCCACACCACCCCCTGCGTGGGACATCACCCTTTCAACCTGATCTCCAGCATTATCAGTGATTTAACACAGCAATGAATCCAGGGTGTTCAGGCTGAGCTGGAGGTTTCCTCCTATAGGAAAACAGGTCCATCCTTATGGTGCCATTTCCTCTTTCTTATGATTTGTTTCAATAAAGCTTCCTTTCGTTCTTGGATAATCTATTTATGGGATGAAAGTAAAAGGGGGTAAACAGACGTATATTAAGGAAATATTTCTTTACTAAAAGGGTGGTGGATGGATGGAACAGCCTCCCTATAGAGGTGCTGGAAACAAGGACAGAAGCCAAATTCAAGACGGCATAGAACAAGCCCAGAGGATCTCTGAGGGGAGTGGTTGGGATTGTGCAGTTCAGTATGAGGTCCTGATGGGCAGTTCTTGCCCTTCACCAGCAGAGGGCCCTTGGACTATCTGTTTAGTCCTCCCAGCTACATGGCCCACACTTCCTGCTGACAGCCATTTTGTTCTTGTGTGAATACATGGATATTCTGCACTTTGCCAGAGTTTGGTCCTATACTCGTCTTACGTTTGCTCCTACTGCGTGGTCCAGTCTGATTTTACATTGCTTCATGAATCCAGGGTTCCCAGGTGGCCCCTGATTGCTTGGTACATCCAGTGTTCCTGCTTGGTTCCATACCTCAGTGTGTGTGTGCGCCTCATCTTTCCAACATACCTGCAGTAGTCTTCCCTGCTTCTGTGAGCGCCTTCATGGCTCCAGATTTGGGTTCTACGTTGCCTTAGTGCGTTTCCTATTTTTCTAAGTCCTGCCAGTCATCCATACCTGAGAGCTCAACCCAAGGGGAAGGTAGCCAAAGCAGGCAGAACCCACCAGACCTGCCCTGTCCGTGCATCACCCGTTCTCGGCTTTGGGTGTCATACTCCGGCTGATAACCCCATCACACTAAGCAGTTGCTGTGGCTGGGAAAACCAGATAAGCCATTTTGGCTTTTTCTGACGTCCTGTTTCTATCAGCTTTACAGAGCAAACATATGTTTTTTTGCTACAAGTTACAGCTTCACAAAGCAATGCCCAAGCCTTGACATAGATTTTCAATTGTAATAGGCCTCCAAGTTCCTTCCTCCCCCCTAGCTGGCAGCCATAACTAGTAGTGGTCGCTCATCTTTTATTCAATGGACATTTACAGGGTGTATTTTCAAAGACGTAGTTACCAGTTACATGGGTAAAAGTAGAGTGAACTCGCTTAAGTCAGCCATCTGAAGGGAAGAGAATTTTCAGCCATCTACTTTCATAATGTGCACAGACTTGTCTGTAAAAAATAGAAGTATTCCAGATTTGGGGGGGGGGGGTATTAGAGGTGTGCACATACCTTGCATTTTCTAAAGGACCTATGCAGATGGCATGCCACAAACATGCTGGACTTTACCCTCTCCCTCCCATTTTACTTCACCTTTATACTTGCACAAACATTTAATCACATTCCGGCAATCCAATTTTCACACGCAGCAGATATGAAGAGAGCCTGCGCAGAGCAAGACATTCAGCACACCCAGATCTTTGCGGGTGTGCTGAATATCTTACCACTTGAGCCCCTTAAATATTCAGGAAGTCCAAGGGGAGCTGTTAAACCATTTAGACCTGTCATTCTTCCTTTGGAAATTCCTGTACTTCCTGCATTGGCTTTTGGTGAGAGTTCTATTTTTCCCAGTTTGATTGGCTCTAATGATGATAATGCAGCTATCTGCCCGTTTTTATCCTCTGTGATTTTCACACATTGCTGATGAGTGTTGTACAGAGACAGAGAAGTGAGTTAAAGTTTCATGTGAATCACCAGCGAAACAGTTTCAGTAATAAATCACAAAGGGAATATAACCTGCACGTTTGTTTCTAAGATCACATGATCCAATATAAAATTAACTATTGCCTTCCAGTGCAATCAAAGGCCCTAGTAGTAGTGAATGATCCATGTGATACTGTCATCAAGGTTCATTTTGCATCTAACAACAGTAAATACAAACGATAAGATTAATTCGATGCTGACAAATGTTTACCAACAAGAAGAAATATTAAACACAAGAAACCAATATTTTGCAAAGTCGATATATTTCTTTGTTGGTTACTATGTCCTCCCTACCTCAGAGTTAATAACTGGCACTATTGACCTCCAGAGCAGATCAGATTCACCAAGTTTCACAAATACAGGAGAATTTCCAGATTGACAGCACTGAGAACAGAAGTCCTGGAAATGGCACTAAACGTTTTCCAGCAGCGGCCCCCTCACCAACCGTGTCCTGGGGGAGCCCATCTTACACCTAGAGATGGGAGATCCATATCCATTCAAACCCATGCCTCTCGCTAAAAGTGCCAATCACTGGCCACCGTGATGGTGCTTTTAGCGATGTGATCTGAATGGTTTTCAGATTGTAACCTCGTTATTAAACTACGGGTTCAGCCACCTATGAACTTGCAATCTGGAGGAAACATATTTAAAAGCCAGTTCTTGCCCTTCTGAAATTACAACCGGTTACGCTCTAAGTTGCGGAAGAGTGTCCATGACTGGAAACGCTATGCATAGGTATTCCCTCTGCCATGCAGAACTGATTGAAATTTCCCCGTCTGCCAGTACATAAACACTCTCCATTTTCTCCAATTGCAGCTTTGACCACAACCAATAATTCTGCACTCAAAGGGCTAAATGTCAAAACAAGGGCTGCACCATGGGCCACGATGTGGCACTGCCTGCTATGGTGCCCCGGACTCAGGTTCACTCTGGGCCGTCTGTCAGGGCTGACTAGGATCTGGTTCACGGGAGATCCAATGTCCTCGATCTTGGGGAGAGTGGGAAGACAGATAGTGGTGTTGAGGGATCGTCCGGAAAGAGATAGCTTTCCAGCCCCCAGGACCAGGAAGAGACCCCAGTGCCACTTGGACATGCTGCAACGGGCTGTTGGAAACCAATCAGAGAAAAATGTGAAAACAAAGAGCTGGTCCGTAATTCAGAATGATGGCGCAGTCGCTGAACTAATCCAAATTCTGCAACTCTCAGATGACAAATCCATGCTGCTGGCACAGGTTCCAGCCAGCTATCAAGAAGCAAAAAAGGCCCTCTTTTTCTTTCCATGTCACTCCCTTATCTTTCTCTATTCTATTTCCAAACCTGCTGGAAACTGCCACAATCCAAATATTTAAACAAGATGCTTGATAGTTCGCAGAGAGGCTCCACAGAGAGACAAACCCAGAAGCAAATATTTCTCATAAAACCATCAATTTGCCAAGCTAATGAAATATTCACACTCTAAGCAACCCTAACACATTTTATGCAGGGCCCTCACTGTCAGCTTCCAAGAACTGCCGTGACAGCAACATCAACCAAGAAAGACACAGGAAAAATAAGAGGCGCGGTGTCGTTTATAAATAGCGTTTATTCACTTAAATAATTTAAAAACCGAATGCAGTTATGTACCGTTATAAGAGGGAGAGTTTTCAAAGGTACTGCACTGCCCGCCATATCTCAAACTACCCTAAATATTCTTCCTTTCACCCCATCCCATTAGGGCATGGGGGTTATCCTCGATTCAAGATTCATAAAAGTCCGATATGGCCTTTCTACTGAAGATTCTGCTCACATTACAAATATAGCAGCTAATTCCATGGTTATAATGTGCACGTATATAACACACACACATATTTTTTCCAGAAGATTATTGACCTTGCAAGCTTTTGAACTGACAGCCAAATATAGAAATAAAGGATCAAACAAATGTTTAGGATCGAAAAAATACATTTATGGTGAGATAAGAATTATATCTTGAAAGCATTAAAAGCAATTCAAATGGTCTGAAAGCAAAGACGGGAGTTTATAGAGCCACAAGATCTTGCTTTGCAAATTTAAATAACCTAATCATGCAACTCAATAATTCTTTAATAGGTTTTCTGTTTACAGCCTCTACCCAGAGCCACCTCACCCTATCCCACCCACAGGCCCCAATGTAATGAGCTGGGCACACGCTAGTGCACAGCTTTTGTGTGGACGACTTTGCTCCTGACTTAGCAGCGAGTTTAGCCCACAAATAATGTGTGCCCAAACAGAACTAAAACTGCATGCACAAATAAGTGCTCCTCCAAGCAAATCCCATGTTTAATCATGGTTTTAGGTATTACTCCTCAATGCAGAGAGGTGTGTGAGCTTAACTCTCTTGTTTTCCTAGTGCTGGAAATGTAACTCCTGGGCAGAGGTGGAGTAAAGTTTCCGGGGCTGGTGTTAAGCCTATGGGGCTGAACCTGGAGTAGGTGGTGCAGGGATCCTGTACTTGGGATTTTCAAGCACAAAACATGATTTGTGTGCAAAGCAGGTTCTCTGCACATAAAACATGATCTATGCACATAAAACATGATCTATGCACATAAATCATGTTTTATGTGCAGAAAACCTGCTTTGTGCACAAATCGTGTTTTATGCCTATAAACCATATTTTGTGGACATAAATCATGTCATATGCACACTAAGCATTTTCAGGTTAGTTTGTTTTTGGGGTTTTTTTTTTTTAAACTCTTGATACGTTAACATTGGGATTTAATTCTTATTTTAAGGAGCAAATAAAGAAAATGTGTGCTGAAGTTCAGTTCACTGCACATTTCTACGCCCGTGATTACAATAAAAGTTTAACACATAAATCATTTGACGCTTTAAAATTCCATTTAGAACATCAGCTACTTTTGTTCTGTCGACATTTTTAGGACTACAGGCTTCCCAGGAGCCCTAATCAGAAAAGGATTTCTCCCACTTATTGTCCAGGGGGAAAGACTTTTGAAGTGATGTCCAAATAAGTTCCTTGTTTCTTATTTTGATCATTGTGTTCCTGGATATCCAGCTTATGTCCCCTTCAGTTAGCATAGTCTGAGCCCCTTTGTGATCACAAAACAGCACCATAGGCAAATTATCACACCGGCCAATTTCTCTGTTCTGTGCGCTTTCTTTTCTAGCTTACGTTACTGAATTTATAACTCGCCAGATAAACTGGTCCATGAAGACACAGCAGATCTGCAGCTTTGTTACAATATGACAGAACCTTTTAATTGCAGCCTACAAAATTAATTAAACTCAGTTGGCTTTTCGGTAACCGGTATGCTTGCCCTGTTTCCACAAGGGGAATGGGGGGGGGGGGTCACCCGTTGCGGATGATGTCGCACTGTGTACCACAGATGAATTTGTACAGCGTTACCACAATATAATATCAAGGATTTTAATAAGTTAGGGTCTGCTCAGATGAGAAACAGCACCAGCCACAACTACAAAGGCACAGGACCTGCGTGATAGATCATGCTTTCTCTTTGCAGTGTGCTCACCATAGGCTTCCTCGCCAGGAGGCGGCCCTGCTTCAGCATCAGAGGGATCTGCGTCTTACCACCAAACCAAGAACACAAATCTCTGGTGGTCTGCGCACATAGACGCCATCCCCAAGACAGTTATGAAAAAAGGAAGGTAAAGCAGTGCACGAAGGTACAATAATCTCAGCACCACAAAAGTCTGTTTGTCTATGTAGTGTAAGCAGACAGTAATTATAATGAAAAAGAAAAAGTGCCTACAGCAAGTCAGAATCTAACCTAGAACGCAGGGATATATTCTTTTTTTGTAAATTTTGTGACCACAAGTCTTACAAGGCAGTGCAGAACACAGAGCTGAGAAGGTCAGTTCATGCCCTCTGGAGTCACTAGCAGGTCTGCCTTTCATGAAAGTTTTAATATTCCCATTAATCAGCATTATTCAACAATAAATTAACTTCACGCATGGACAGCCATTGTATAAATCCTAAAAGACAGACTTCTTTTGGAGCTGGCCTACCTTGGTTTAGAGGTTAAAGGCTCTAAAACCTTGAAGCCGGTGTGTGTGAATCCCATGACGGTGTAACCTTGGACAATTCACCTGACTTCTCAGCAGTTGCATAGTCTCTTTCTTTCTTAAGTGCACAATCTCTATTTTATCGCTCTCTTTGCTGGGGGTACACAACTGCAGGGCTGTCTTTAGTGGGCGGGCACTAGGGATGACTTTCCTGGATCCCACACCACCATTATTGTCCCCATCCCAAGACTGCAATTTCAGCATTCCAGGGGCCACCTGCGTAACTAATTGCTCCATCATGTCCTCCACCACCACAAATGTCAGTAATTTCATGACTCTGCAAAGTGTTGTGGACACATTGTATAAATTAACCAATAAGAAAACCCAAATTCAATTCAATAACAGAGACGTTATGTTATACCTTACGCACCCTGCCCTGCCCTGCAGTATCAGAGCCAAGTCCATCAAGACAGCAGGCATTTCCAGGGAAAAAAAGATTTCTCCTGACTCAGTTTTCTTACCTGTAATATCTGGACTGCAGGTAAGTTGAGCATACAGCTTTGGACACATGGCTGGCTGAACCAAAGTCTATGACCTTAACCCTGTATGGTTGTCTGGATGGATCCACCAACATGATATTCTCCGGCTTAAGATCTGCATGAATCAGCCCCAGACTTTTCAGCTTCATTAGGGCTGTGGCCACCTGCTGGAGAATGGGTCGAATGTACTTGAGAGGTAAAGGGCTGAACTTGTTTTGTTTCAAGAAATCATACAGATTTTGCTCCAACATTTCAAAGACCAGACAAGTGTGGTTCTTGTGCTGGAAGCACTCATAAGCTCGGACAAAATTGTAGTCATCTGCACTTTCCGTGCTCAGCCGGGCCAGGATGCTCACTTCAATCTGGCCCTGCCGAGCATAGGAAGGATGATTCTTCAGGATCTTGATCGCCACAATCTCATTGGTGCCACGTTTCCAGCACTTTACAACTTGCCCAAAGGTCCCTCGACCTAGAAACTCCAATACCTCGTATGTGTTGGTCATAGAACATAGAACCTCGTGCTGCACCAGCTGATAATCCCCTTCACTGTTAGAGCCGCTGTTTTTGGACGTGGCAGTCGACGTGGTAGCTGTGGCTACCGTGGCTCCACTGGCATTGTTCTGAATCATTGGTGGATGCTCTTCAATAATCTGCACGCTGCTGTTGTTCTCAATCTCCTCACTCTTGCGCTTAAGTCCACATTTTTGGTAGGTGTCCAGGAGGCTCACAGTGCTTCGTCGCATTAAGTTATGGGGTCCACCCAATGCTTGCCCAGACAAGGCAACCACACCCGATGTGCTGCTGGCAGATGTCACCACAACGTGCCCAGTGCTCGCTGGCAAGATGATGGTCTGTTCATAATGGACGCTGGGGTTGGGAACTTGGAGAGAGGTGTTGACGCCTACTTGATTGGCCGGCACATTCTTGCCATGGTTGTAGACTTTGCTATGTGTGCCGTACCCAGTCATATCCCAGTTTGAGACTGGTTCTACTTTTAATTTTTTCACACTACAGAAGGCACTTGACTGAAGGGTGTGAGGCGAGAATACTTGCACTTGCGAGGCCATTCCTGCAAAGAAAAACAATTTTTTTTAAAATTTAAATTGTAAAAGCTGAAAGAATCATTATACACACAGAACCGACTAGAATCTAAGAAAGAAGAAAAATATTAGAAGAATCTAAGCAAATCTCTTTTCCCCAGTACATCAATACACATATGCACGTGCATGAAACATAAAAATGGAAAGCATTTGTATACAATTTCCATCTTAAGCTTTACTAAACATGTAATGGCAAAGGCTACTCATAAAAACATTTGCAATCCTTAGCCTCAAGCACTTTCCCATCTGTTCTAGGATCCACTCTTCCACAACTCGTTTTCAGTAGTAGTTCTAATGAAGATTTGGGCCTTGATTCACTAAGGATTTCTTCCAAATTCTGTTTATGGTACAAAAACTTAGTAAATCAGGTCCTAAGAGGTAAGGGACGGACAGAAAATAGCTATCAAAGTCACAGAGGCCAAAGTACTAAGCCTCACTGATGTGCGTGATCAAGTTAACTTGTGTTACGTTGATTACAAGCGTTCTTGGCCCCTTTCTACATGCAATCTTTAGCAATTATGAAGATCAGTGCAAAATCTATATACAATAAATAAGGAGCTGAATAACTGTGCAAATCCACTCATTACTTATGAATGCATGGTAAAATGATGCATGTTGAAATGAGAGCATGTTAATGCAAATCCATTTCCACGAGAAACTTCACTGCACCTCTGGGAACATGCTAACTTTAACACAAGAAACGTTTCGCCAACCAATGCACATTAATGGCCTATGTAATCACATTTTAATGCATGGGCCTCAAAGTCTACAGAGTGAGCAATGGGAGATTCTTCATGAGCTGTGTTTGTTCAGGGCCTCTGAATTCTTTATCGTTAATGGGTTATCTGTTTATGACCTGGATCCACACTATACATTTGTATCTACCCCTTTATTTACCTTTCACCATCCTCCAACAAACATAGTAATTTAAAACAGCCTTCTACTAGTCTCTAAAAGGTGGACAGCAAATATTTTCTATTTATTTCAAACATCCAAGCCTACAAGACATTCCTAAGAAAATTATTTCACAATTTTTTTGTAAAAGTTGCTAAAGCAATCAAAATGTAAAACTGCGGCCAGGAGGCCTCTAAAGTGGCAAACCAATCAAAGCAATGGAGACCTCTTTAGTGCAAAGAGGAAAGGAAGTTCTTCTGTGATACCCACAACTGACTGGAGGAACACTTGAGGAGAAGGTGAGAGACAGGAGGGTTAAAGCAAAAATCTAACAATCTCTTCCTAGCTATTGAAACGTTGAGGACTACGGAGAAATCCGTCCCCAGACCTCACTGGCAATACTGCAGCCTTGTAAGAAAACGCAACAAGAACCTTCACTTGTTTTCAACTCCGTACCATTTCTTCAGTCCTCTTTTCTTCCCCCTCCACCCCAACAGAAAAGTAGCAAGAAAGCAAAACCTCCAAGGGTATATGAAGCCTCAGGAATGGATTTGAAACTCTTCTATCACAGCGTAAGAAAAAACCTCTCTCTTTCCTTCGCACCTTCCACTGCATGGTGGTTGTCCTCTAAAACGTTTTATATTCACATAAGTTATTTCCCACTTGTAGAGTTTTACCTGAAAACTCCCTGGTCACAGAAAACGAAAACAACAACAACAAAAAAAAAAATGAATGGTGAACAGCTGAAGTCCCTGCAACCATACCAGCAAAGCAGCAGCTACTGGCCTGAGCCGAGTCCCGTTCAGCTGTGTAGAGAGCACTGTTCTAACAGGCTTTTCCTGCAAGTGTTCCAGACTGAAATAAACATATATATATTATACATATATATATATATTCACACACACTGTAACTCTCTCTCTCCCTGGCTTTGAGGTTTTGGTGACTCAGCCCTGAAGCTGATCGACCCTGCTTTCCTCACCTCCCGCTTTCTAAAACCACAAGAGGGACTTGTGTCACTGTGAATCACCAGCCTGTGACACACCAGTGAGCTCAGACTTGCAGAGGTACTGATGACCGACACGTTGGCCAAACCATCACCTGTGTGACTGTGACACGAGCATGATCTGTTCCCTCTAAGAGAATTCCAGAACCTTTCTAACCGTTGTACAGCTGATTTAATGAGTAATAGAGCCGAGAATGAAGCAGAGTTTTAAGAAATGTGCAGGGCTGGAGTTTGTTCCATTAGCACTGCACAGAGTTACAAGCAGCTTTCAGTAACATAGGCTTTGAATACATTTTAGATGTAGCTCACACCTTCTCACTGGTAACCCGAGGCGAGTTACAATTCAGGTACAGTAGGTAGGTCCCTTTCCCAGAGGGCTTACAATCTAACCTTACAATCTAAGGGCTTCATTTACTAAGCATTTTTTTCCATAAACATAGAATGGGAGAACATGTTTAATAAATGACCTCCTAAGTTGGTATCTGAGGTAATGGAGGATGAAGTGACTTACCCAAGATCACAAAGAATGCCAGCAGGTTTTGAATCTTGTTTCCTTGGTTCTCAGCTTACTTCTCACTAAGGGGCCATTTAAAGGGGCATTGTCATGCTCAGGATTCAGGATTATTTATGGTCCAGCAAGACTAAAAAGGCCAACTGCCTGCACATGAGGTTTCAAAGCCCAGTTTGTTCTTAGAGGGTTTCATCTTGGAAAAGTCCCCTACTGCAGGCCAGAGCAGTCCTTTTGTCCCGCAGGAGCACAGGGTAGACATGCCAACGTATATTATGCAGGGGAAATGCAGACACACAGTGGGGGTAACATCCTAAACAGCAGTGATACAACTGAATTGCGTCCAGAAAGGTTGGGGGACTGTGGATAAACCCAAAGCAAGGGGAGACTGCATTTTTACATGGAAGGGGCCTACTAGCAAAGATGACGGAGGTCATCATTTTAATAGATTACGGACGTGCTTGAGAGGATGGTGGAGTGGTAGGAAAAGGGTGGTGGTTGGGGGGTCGGTTAAAAGATGTGGGAAGAGGGAATTGGTGTTGGGTTGCATGTGAGAACTCATATGCACATCTACCCAAGTGCATGAAAATCAAACAGGCAGTCTATGATGGGCCATTTTGGTCTTTATTTGCCATCATTCACTATGATATCTGCAACCGTATCTCTTGCTGCTCCTGTTGGGGAAATGCTGACATCACTTGCTGCTCTTCTACTATTGGCATACAACCCTTATCAGGAGCCTTCTTCAAGTTAAGAGAGTTTCATTTTAGAGGTATCCCAGCCTACAAAGATTCCAGATTTTTTCCAGAACCAACATGGCTACTAAAACTGTACCCTGTGGTAACCTATTAGAGGGCAAGTTGGGAGAAAATCCACAGCTACTTTTTATCTGCGGCCCTTGCACCGATATTCAAAGTGATAGCCCTCGTGTTTGCACACTGCCACCTGTTTTGGGTGTGGGTACTTTTTCCCCCTCTGGCCTAAGCACACGCTAAGGACCAGCTAAATACAACGAAAAGTACATAGCTTGTGGAACACCACATGTATTTTTAGCCAAATTCATGGAGGGTCATTTTGAAAGAGCCAATTAGCGCAGGTCAAACATTATTTACCACGTAGGTGGGTTTTCAGACTTGCCCTCCCCAAAGACAACGTGAGTTGCGTTCACAGAATGACCTCTCTCATCTGTTGTTAGGAAACTGCCCTGACCGTTACCAGCAGCTTTAAATGAACAGAAAACAGTGAGGATGGGGAGGGGGAGCAGAAATGATTAGAACACAACAAGAAGCAATACACTTAGAATTCTCTTTTGCACACAGAGATTCATTTTAAAGGAGCATGCTAAAAACACAAAACAGCAAGGCTACTAATGCAATCATACTAGGGAACTTCAGGGCAGATGCAGGGAATGGGTACTAGAGATGTGAATCGGAACCGGAATCGGTTCGGATTCCGGTTCCGATTCACATGTGGGGTTTTTTCATCGGGCCTGATCGCGGTTTTGTTTATCAGCTGCGCCCGAGCCGATAAACAAAAAACCCACCCCGACCCTTTAAAACTAATACCTTAGCTTCCCCCACCCTCCTGACCCCCCCAAAAACTTTTTACAGGTACCTGGTGGTCCAGTGGGGGGGTCCCTGGAGTGATCTCCCGCTCCCGGGCCATCGGCTGCCACTAATCAAAATGGCGCCGATGGCCCTTTGCCCTTACCATGTGACAGGGTATCCGTGCCATTGGCCAGACCCTGTCACATGATAGGAGCACTGGATGGCCCACGCCATCTTGTGCTCCTACCATGTGACAGGGGCTGACCAATGGCACCGGTAGCCCCTGTGACATAGTAAGGGCAAAGGCTATCGGCGCCATTTTGATTACTGGCAGCCGATGGCCCGAGTGCAGAAGATCGCTCCCGGACCCCCGCTGGACCACCAGGGGCTTTTGGCAAGTATTGGGGGACCCTCCTGACCCCCACAAGACTTGCCAAAAGTCCAGTGGGGGTCCGGGCGCGACCTCCTGCACTCCGGCCGTCGGATGCCAGTACTCAAAATGGCGCCGATAGCCTTTGCCCTTACTATGTCACAGGGGCTACCGGTGCCATTGGTCAGCCCCTGTCACATGGTAGGAGCACAAGATGGCGCCGGCCATCCAGTGCTCCTTCCATGTGACAGGGCCATCGGCGCCATTTTGATTAGTGGCAGCAGACGGCCCAGGAGCGGGAGATCGTTCCAGGGACCCCCACTGGACCACCAGGTACCTGTAAAATGTTTTTGGGGGGTCAGGAGGGTGGGGGAAGCTAAGGGATTAGTTTTAAAGGGTCGGGGTGGGTTTAGGGGTTATTTTTGTGTGCCATTTTTCCCCGCCCTCCCCCAAAACGATAAGAGAACCCCATGATCAATATCGTGGGGTTTTCCTATCGTTTTGGGGGAGCCCCCGATTTCTGATGATTTTGAAAATATCGTCCGATATTTTCAATCGTCCAAAGCCCGATTCACATCCCTAATGGGTACCCTGAAAAAGCAAAATTAAAAAAAAAAGAACTATACCTAACGTAACCATCTAGAATCAGCTCTCACATTTGCCATCGTATGAGAGAGCTACAAGTCATTGGGTGATGCCAAACATCACAGACGGCATTGAAAGCCTGAAAATCTGAACATGGATGACACCATGTCCAGCCCTCAGGAACCGCCCTTGCCTGCTTTACTACTGAAAGAGCAATCGGCAGACTCCACTATAGCACCAGGCATGCCTGCTTGCTGTCCTTGTGTTTGCTGAAGGGTTTCCACGAGCACACACTGCTACTCTGCTAAGGGCAGAGTGAGAAAAATCCAATTAAAGCCTCCAGGTATATCATATATTAAGGCCTGGACAAACAAAACACTTGGAAACGACTCTGTCCCACCTGACACAAGCAGGCATATGTGGCATGGCGCATTTATGAGGTCTGCTGCATCCAGTTTGGTGCCACGGAGCTATAGCCTTTCCCAAGCCTTCGGGAGTTTTGTGGCCACGTAATTATTGTCATAAATCTGTCTGCATGTATAATCTACGACGACAAATCCCCAAACCTCAAAGAGAGGCTGTTTTTCTATCCTCTTACCATTAAAAGAAAAGTAATTAGCAGGGAGTGCAGTGTGCTGGGGTTTTTATTTATTTTTTTTCTTTTAAGCGTGGTGATTGAGATAAAGAAGGTAGGCAGAGTAATTCAGGGTAAGACCAGCACCCAGCACAGCACAGAGAGCCCCATCAGCAGCAGCATGAATGAATGAATCCATCTTTCACTCCTAGGAAACCTAGGGAGATAATCAGGCTGAACCTGGTAAGTTCTATGCACTAAAATATTTTTTAAAGCTTTTCAAATTTAAACAAGAATTCTGGATTAACATCATAAGCATATAGCATATGGCAAATGGATGCACTTATTTTGTTCCAGAGCTTATTTTGGTTTTTGATCTGCTTTGAGCAAAGGGAGGAGGTCAATCCATGGGTAGGATCCTTCGTTTATTTTTCCTGGGAATTTCAAAATTCTAACAAAACAAAAAAAAAAGTCCACTGATTTTTCTCCTGATTGTTAGAACAAAGTCATTTTACCACTGATTTTTTTGTTGTTGTTGTAACAGTGAAATTCCTAGGGAAAAATAAAATAAAACCCAAAAACGAAAGTCCCTAACCATAGGATAGAAAAACAGAGAGAGTAAGAGGACTAGCACATACTCTTCTGGCTCTGAGACATGCTGCATCTACTAGAGCAAGTTTTCAAAAAATGCATTTGGATGGATTGAGAAAAAGGCAAACACACACGCAGTCATTTGTTTTATAATCTTACGGATTAATATTCACAGCAGGATTCCATGTTGTCCATCACCACGCTTTATCCTTTATTACCAGATATGTTGGCAATGGCATGCAACGTGCTCTGTATTGAAGGGGAAAGGGAACTGAGGCAAGTAAAAAATGCCACGGTTCCTTTAGCCACCAGCTACTGGTAGCCATATTTCCTAAGTGCAGTTTCTGTTTGATATTCAAGGTAACTAAGACAGGCCTAAAAGCTCCAGTAGTACCATTAATGGCAATATTAATAACAGAGGGCCTTATTCAGAACTGCTGAACTGAGTGAAGGGCATCCTGATGAGACTATAATACTGGTTTTGATGATTAAACGATATTAAAACCTCAATCACAGGACAGAGATATAGGACATTAATCTTTTCTGCTGCTTCGGAGCACCACATCCCAAGGAGGCCAAAATCGGTGAGTAGACATCATGGGTCTGATGTTCAGTCGCTATTGTGGCTGAACAAGTAAGCCGGATAAACTTATCTGGTTCACATGTGTGGGATATTCAGCAGTGTGGCTGCCCCTCTGAATAAACTCAGATAAACTATAGTTAGCCAGATAAATTAATCTGGCTAACTTTAGGCCTGGCTCAATAGCAGGTCTAATTTAACTGGATAATTCTCAATATCGCTACTTATCCAGCTAAGTTAGCCAGATAGTAATTCCTCCCCATTACACCCCCATCCCTCCCACAACTTAGCCAGCTAACTACTTAGCCAGATAAGTAGTTAGCCTGCTAAGTGGCAGCCACTCAGCACAGCCAGATATTCAGTCACCGCCACTTAGCTGGATAAGTGGCGCTGAATATTGGGCTCTATGTAAATCACTAATCTTTGTGGATTCTGATTCTTCAGCTGTACTCAAACAGGACATGTGGCATGCCCATCTGTGTTCCAATGCTGCCTTATATTAGGTCACAAACAGAAATTGTCTCACCTCTTTTTTCCCAGTGGGCAACACAGCCATAGCAGGGAATGGGGCTAAGACCTTCATCACAGTGGCCCTACAGGCTACAAGATTTTTCCCCAAAATACAACTGATCACTGACTGCTGGTTTCTGATTGCTAGATCAGTGTTTCCCAAACCTTTCAAGCCCACTGCTCACCTACATTAACAAAAAGATTGTATAGCACACCATAATCCACCAAGCAGGCAGCACCAACAAGGAGAGGACTGCTACACCCTAAAGAAAAGCTATGGAAATACCAAAAGCTCTACCAGTCTCTCTTCCTAATTTAAAAAAGGGGTGTGTGGAGGTGGAGACACAGACAAACCCTCTATCTACAAGTACAGGATAAGAGAGCAGTCAGTATGGAGCAGGCAGCCGGCTGAGTTCATTACCTTTGCTGCCACATGTGACTGCCAAAGCCTCTTCATCGCTGCTGCTCTCAACACTCAGAATGAGCCACGTCCAGTACTCAGTGTTGGAATCTGTGGGAGGGAGCGTTAGGGAGCGCTCCCGATTCCGGGGAGATGTGTGCCCTTGGACCACGACACGACTGCAGAGAGGAGCTCCGTGGAAGCGCCACGGCAGGCAAGACATGTCCAAGCATGGGAGGAGCAGACTGACTGTTGGGTGTTTGAGGTAGTTGTGGGCGGATCCTTGGGCCGGTGGCAGATGACCACACCCCCGGGGGAAGATCCCGAGAGGGACCACCGGTCAGGTTCAGAGTATAGAGACAGACACACACACACTAGTTCTTTTATTAAACAGTATGTTGAACCACCAGAGGTGGCAGTAGTGAGCTGGAAGTGTCCGGCAGGGCTGTAGTCCCTCAGGTACTGGAACAGCGATCCTGGATAACTGAGCTGTAGAGAAACTGAATATAGTGAGTAGGCAGGGTATGCAGAGTTCAGGAACTGAACCTTGATGGTAACACTCACACAATAATAGTCTCTAGAAGTAGTCCAGGTGGAATGAGTTAGGCCCTCGAGGAGCTAGTACCTGGTTCCAGGGAAGGCTGTGAGAGAGAGAAGGTAACTCACTGGGGTAGTAGGCAGCGATGACTTCCAGGCAGAATAAGTATTCAGCAACCAGTCCGGGAACATGGGCCCTCAAGGAGCAAGTACCGGTTCCTGACTGTGACCTGAAAAACAAAGAGAGAGCGAGGCCCCCGAGGTAAGTCTGAGGACTCAGAGTATCTAGAAGAGTGTGAAACTGGTCCGTAACCAACTCCTTGCTAACTCGATTAGTCAGCGATTTCTGAAACCTTATATATCCGGTCGGATGACGTCATCTCAGGGGGACGCCCTTGAGGTTCGCGCCACTGCTAGTAACATCAGTCGGGGCCGCGCCGCGCGCACGCTCTTAGGCTCTTGTGAGTCATGATGGTTTGCAGCGTCGAGCCGCTCCGGGGACGCCGGAGGGAGTTGGCAGCATGACGCCGCGGCAGCCAACCTTCCACTTGTGCAAGAGGGAGTCACCAAGGAGGTAAGGAGGGCAGAGTGGAGACGTCGGGCAGCGACGGTCACAACCCTGACCACCGCCCTAACCTCCGCCGAACCTGCACACACTGGTAGAGACCCAGCAACGCAATGCTGATCTCTGGGGTAGCCCTCCGGCCACTCGATAGCCCTTAAAGACCTGCCACTGGGCAGATGCGGCAGGACGGACAGAGGCTGAGGACAGGTGATGGTACTGGAGCTTGGAACAAGACGGGACCTCGGCCTTGGACTAGGCTGAAGACTTGAACAAGACGAGGAAGCTCGGAGGCTCAGATGAGTCGAAGACATGTGGAGCTTGGGACTCAGACAAGACGAGGACACTTGGAGATTCAGACGAGATGAGGACTTTTGGTACTTGGAGATTCACTTGAGACAAGGATGCTTGGTACTTGGAAGCTTAGACGAGATGAGGACAAGATGTAACTTGGAACTCGGGCTAGACGAGGACATGAGGAAACTTGGAACTCAGAACTCAGATAAAACAAGGACAAAGGTAGCTTGGAACTCAGACAAGATGCAGATATGAGGTGGCTTGGAACTCAGACTAAGACACTCAGATGAAAGTGAAGATCAGAAGTGGATACTGGAGAGTCAGGCGAGGATCCGGATACTCCGATGAGGACTTGGAACTTGGGAAGACTCAGGCGAGGGTAAGGATTCAGGATACTCGGAGACTTAGACAGATGCTGCCCCCTCAGGGCGCCCTACACAGCTGGCGTGGGCTGGTCACGGACCACCCTGTCTCATGGCGCGCCCTACACAACCTGAAGAGGCTGGTCATGGATTACGCGGAGAGCGGAACAAGCACAAGACTGAGGCTCAGGACAAAGGAGGAATCTGGGGAATGCTCGAAGACAGATCCAACCGGAAGACGGTTCCAGTCACCAGGAAACGGACACCAGATAGATACAGATTTACTCCCAGGAAAGGTCAACTGGAGACGAGGTCCGGGGCGAGGTGGACAGAACCCAGAGCTTGAGGACTGACGGTACTTCAGGATCGGAACCTGACAAAGGACATCAGAGGCGAGACTTGGAACATCAGGGTTGAAATATATGACATCAGATATAAATGGACACCGGTTACCTCAGGACATCAGGACATCTATGTCATCTGGGCATCAGAGAACTTCAAGAGAGGAGAACCACGGGAACGACTGGAACATGTCGGATGAAGACATCAGGAGGCTGAGACTTCTGGATATCCGAAGACAAGGGGACGTCAGTACATCCAGAGATAGGGAGACGTCTGGACATGGAGGCACAGAGACATCAGGACATCTGAAGACAGGAAGACATCTGGACATCAGGAGACATTGGGACATTTGGAGACACGAACATCAGGACATCTGAAGACAAGAGGACGGGATCCGACAAGAGACCAGGACATGGAATGAAGAGCTGGAACAGAAGATCCAGGAGAGGTCAGACTCCATGACCAACTCCTTACGAAGGCAAAGAGGAACTGAAGGTTGAGCCCTTTTGTAGGGCTGAAGAGGAAACGCCTATGATGACATCATTAGGAGGAGCCAAGAGGACCGGCCCTTTAAATCTGGAGAAGAGGTGCGGCCCCATGCCTAAGGAGGCAGGACCAGGGACAGCAGCCATGCTGCAGAGCAGGAAGCTGAAGCGGTAATAGGCTGTGAAGCCAGACTCGGCATCAGAGGCGGCTCCCTGCCGCTGCAAGGAGGACTAAGGCGGAAACTCCCCGTGCAGGGGAAGAGACGGCGTCAGCGGCCTCCGGGCCATGAAGAGGAGCTCCAGGGCGGCCTCCTGGCCATGGAAGAGGAGCAGCAATGGCGGCACTCCCTGCCGCGAGAAGGTCCCACGTCGGCGACCTCCTGGCCGCATGGAAGACTGTCGGCGGCTCCTGCCACGAAGGCAGGGCAACGATGGTGGCGTCCTGCTGCAGCGGTGGCGGTGAGCCGCAGCGGCCTCCAGGCCGCAAGGCAAGACGGCGACCCGAGCCACAGGACAATGACGTTGGGGCAGCTGGACGGCAGGCTGGAGAAAGGATGGTAAGAGGCTGCTTATGGGCTTGGTCCCACAAGCAGAATCATAACACTCAGTGCATGCTCTCCCTGTCTCACTCAGCCTGGGGCTAAACAGAGGCTGGAAGGAAGAGGATCACAAATGAGGAGAGGAGAAGGTGCTGTGTGCAACGTGAGTGCTGCACAAAGTGGGGGCCCTTAATGATGCCATTAACTACTACACTCTCGGGCTCATGTTGCAGTTAAGAAAGGAGGCAGGCATGGTTACCCACGTTCTCAGAAAGGCACTCCCACATGTTCAGGAGCACCCGCTGGTGTCTCTTATTGCTGCAAGAGGCTGGGTCTTAGCATTGGGCAGTGGTGACTTTTCTGTGGCACACCTGATCAGGCCTGAAGCCACGGCACACTGGTTGGGAAACACTGAGCTATACAAGTTTAGGAAATATTCACAGTTTCTGGTTTACAAAACGTCTGAACTTCAGAATTATAGGGGGTAAATTTCAAAAGGCATGCAGGGGTTGTATATGCAGAATTGGCCTATGCACACGCAAGTAGCTTCTGATCACAGGAAGTGAATTCTGAAAGGGTGGGAGCACACACGTACTGTTGCTGCCACAAGGAAAAGTATGTGCATACAGAGGTCATTTCAAGGGCATGATGGAGTGAGGTTTTATAAATGGAGAACACATATACATCATCAAACAGATGTGCATGCTTTTACACCTGCTAATTAAGTCGCAGAATTTAAATCTTCTTTGTCTGTAGATTCTGGGAAGGGGGGTCTGGAGCAAGTAGCAGATGGTGTGGCTGAACGGATAAAGGTCTGGGTTAGTCCTGGGGAAATTCTGCACTACTGCGGAGTGCAGAATTTGCGCAGAATTCCTCCCTTGCGCAGAATTGCCAAAGGACAGAGGAGATCTCAGCATGCCGCGAATGGAGCGCGCGCCATTCACGGTGAGGATGAAAGTCCTGGCGCGCCGTTCGCAGCCAAT
Organism: Rhinatrema bivittatum; assembly: GCF_901001135.1. NCBI lineage: Eukaryota > Metazoa > Chordata > Amphibia > Gymnophiona > Rhinatrematidae > Rhinatrema > Rhinatrema bivittatum. The sequence continues at coordinate 225,451,954 of NC_042618.1, forward strand.
TTGAAGGCTCCGGTGAGCTGCAAATGGAGTGTGCGGTGAGCGCGGCGAAGATGAAGGCCACAGTGAGAGTGTGTATAGAGAGGTATGTGTGTGTGTGAGGAGGGAGGGGTGTGAGAGGGGGAAGGGTATGAGAGAGGGGAGGGGGAGGGGGTGTGAGAGAGAGAGAGAGCAGGGAAGAGGGAGGAGGGGTGAGAGAGAGCAGGGGGGGATGAGTAGGAGGGTGTGAGAGACGGGAGGGGGTGTGAGAGAGAGAGCAGGGTGGAGGGGGTGAGAGAGAGCAGGGGTGAGTAGGAGGGTGTGAGAGAGGGAAGGAGGAGGGGGTGAGAGAGAGAAAAGGGGGGTGAATAGGAGGGTGTGAGAGAGAGCAGGGGAGTAAGCAGGGGGGGGTGTGAGAGAGAGCAGGGGGGGTGAGGGAGAGCAGTGGGGTTGCTTGAGTGTGGGTGCCAGAGAGAGGAAGCCCATATGAGAAGATTGTGAAGGAGTGTGTATGTGTGTGAGATTGGGAGCTGGTGTGTACGAAAAAGGGATCATGTGTATGAAAAAGGGACATGTGTATGTGAGGATGCTAGCCTGTGTGAAAGGATTGTGTATGTGTGAGAGAGAGAGCCTGTGTGAAGGGTTGTGTGAGAGAGAGACATAGGTAGCCTGTGCGAGGGTGTATGCATGAGAGAGAAAGGGAGCTTGTGTGGGGGTGTATGCGAGACAGAGGGACTCTGTATGAGGGGATGTGTGTATGCAAGAGAGTAAGTGAGCCTGTATGAGGGTGTGTATATGTGTACTAGAGAAAGGGAGCATGTGTGTGAGAGCGGGAGGGACAGAGGAAGCCTGTGTGAGGATGTATGTGTGAGAGAGAAAGGAAGCTTGTTTGGGTGTGTATGCAAGAGAGAGGGACTCTGAGGGTGTGTGTATGTGCACTAGAGAGAAGGTGCATGTGTGTGAGAGAGAAGGGACAGGGGGAGCCTGTGTGAGGGGCAGTACTGAGAACAGGGTCAAAGTCTGGGAGTGATGATAGAATGGAAGGGGTTGAGCCTAGAGGTGGAGGGGCGAGATACTGGCAGGTGGAAGAGTTGGGGCCTGAGAAGGCAAAGTGACCAGGAGAGAAGGGAGAGTGAGTGGAAGGGACACTATTACAGTGAATTTCTAGGGAAATTCTACTCAAAATATTTAAAATTCTGCATCTTTAAGTAATAACATTTTTCTGTGTTAATTTAAAATGTAATTACTTAAGACTGTCATGTAACTTGTGTTATTTTGACCAATATAAAGTATGCAGAATTTTGCAAAATTTTAAGTTTTTGTGCGCTGGATTTTAAATTTTTTTGCACAGAATTCCCCCAGGAGTAGTCTGGGTCAATTGGTGGAGGTCTCAGTAAGCTGGTACTTGGAAGTACATGGACAAGTACTTTCACAAGCAAGGTACATACATGCATCAGCCAACTTTATAAAACACCTGCTTCCATGCACAAACTGAGAGTTATTACACTTATAATGTTACAATTACATAACACAAAATATATGCGAATACTTTTATAAAACAGATGTATAAATTGTGCAAATCCCTGAATTAAAAATATGCATGTACTGAAACCTAACATACGTACTCTCGGGGCGGTGATATGCTGCAGTCTATAAAATACAGGTGTAACTTTACCTGCACCTCCTTGCACGTGTATGTGCTGCCTTAAATTAAAAGCTGCCCTCACAGTCTCTCTGTAGGCTCTTTTAATGACTGAACATGCAGTGCTTTGTCTTCCCAACGACAGTTACCGTGGCTTCTGTCCAATGCAAATATATCGCTGATGAGCTGTGGTTTTAAAATGAGTGGGGCTGGTGCTCCAGACGAAACACTTCCAAGCAAGGGCTAAACACCGTGATAATAAACCCTCCTCACGGTGCCAACGAAAGAGTGCACGTTAAAGCTCTCTCTCTTCGCACCTCCGACACGCCTAACCACCTCAGTGTAGATGTCCTCGTAAGCGTGCCCAACTTACTTTTACCCTGCTCAGTGTTTGAGAAACAAAAAGGATCCATTGTTTGCCGGGAGAAAGCATCAATAATTCTGTGTCCAGTTCTTATCCAGAAATGTGTGCGTCTCCACTCCCCACTCCAACAAAAGTAAAAACAAATACCAAGACACAGCATAGCAGCAATTGTATGACAATACTCAGACAGGCCCTCTGAGTATTCTTCAGTATTTTAAAGTACACAGAGAATACTCGCATCAATCCAATACCATTAATGCATGTCAAAAGCTGACGTAAGGGCTGGCTTTTTTAAGCTGCGTTTTCTGCGCAGACTTAAGCCTTTACGTTGTGCATCACAATTTCAATCTGTGGTACAGGCCGCAGTGCTGCCGAGTACAGACTGTTGTAACGCTATATATATATATATATATATATATATATATATATATCGAAACGCCGATGGTTGCTCTAGGAGCCCTTCAAAACTTTCCAAAATTCTGCCGCCTGAGTCATCGCAGGGCAGGGCTCGAGAACGCATATTACTCCCATCTTGTACAGCTGCACTAGTTATCAATAGGATGGCAAATTAAATACAAAACTGCCCAGCTAATACATAAAATGCTCCTTCCCCTGAAAGAATTCAGTGCTGCACATCTGCAATCCCACGCGCGTACTCGGATCTTCGCGAAGAGGGCTGCTGGCTGTCCTCTCTCTCTTCGGCATGGCGCATCTTGTTGAGACTCGTGAAAGGGCTTATTCGGGGGAGCTGGACCAACTGTCTGGAGGAACTCTTTTCCCACAAACGCTTGCGTCTCATGACCTGCACTGAGACATTTTTTTTAAAAAATGCTTCAGACATTTCTAGTTCAGCAAGCGTTTGCTTTAATTGGCATGGCCTTTTGCACGACTTTATCTTGAAGGAGCATGGGGCTACGTCGGCAGTGCGGTTGATAAAGTTACAGCTCCGGTATTTGACAGTTTAAATGTTGGTCTGTATCCTGTGTGGAATGTTGCTGAGAATGTTTTATTCCGTACGCCACCTAGAGCTGCGGATTTAGGCGGCATATACCTCTTTTAAATAAATAAATATCCTGACGACCGGACTGGTGGCTCAGTGCCAACTGCTGTGCAGAGATCCTGGGTTCTTTTCCAGGGCTGGGGAGAGGGCGTCTCAGCCGTCACTCAAAGGCAACACCTAATGGGCAAATGCAGGCTCCACGTTTGCCGGGAGCTGCAGTTGGTGGCTCTTTGGCCAAAGACTCTTGTGGTGATGGCAAGACAAGAGTGGGGAAGGAGATATTCTACAGGCACAGAGATGAAACACCCGGGCAGTTGTGAATAAAGACTCACGGCACAGTAGCCAATAGAGGTTGGCTCCAACTGAGCTGCAAGCCCATGGGGACAGGAGAAAACTGCCGAGGAAAAAAATAAAAAACTTAAAAAAAAAATATATTATTAAAATGTCTCCCCTGCAATTTACCTGAACCTCTGGTCATATCCAAGTCACAAACAGCATCACCAAGGCCCTCAATGGAGGTGGACCTGATTAGTTTAAGCAGCATGTGTAAAATCTGATTTGAAGCATTAGAGCCCAGATCAACCAATCAGATCTAGGAAGTGTGAGGTTATTTGCACCTCTTTCGCACCTCCTAGGAGCTCAAGGGACTGTAGCAGAGCTGCTGGAGAAACTGTAAAACAGTAAGGAAAGCAGCACTGTCTGAGCAAGCTCCTCGCGATCCTTGGCTAGCTTCTACCTTTTCCATCTTCCCCGCTGAACACGCACATTCAATCAGAGGAAAAGTCTTTCCTCTGGTGGAGCTTCACCCCCTTGGACTCTAGATGTATCCTGGTCAGGCAGGAGAGAAATAAATGTTTATGAAAGAAGCTGATCTAATGCAAAAAGAAGAAAGTCTTCTAGAGTAAGGGTGGCCAACGTCTGTCCTCAAGAGTCACAAACAGGCCTGGTTTTCATGCCATCCACAGTAAATGTGTATGAGCTAGATTTGCATACAATAAGAGACAGTGCATGCCAATCTATCTCATGCATATTCATTGTGGATATCCTGAAAACCAGGCCTCTTTGTGGCTCTTGAGAACTAGAGCTGGCCACCTCTGGTCTAGAGCTATGAAACAACAGGAAGTTAAGAAATCTGGTTTCATGCACTCCTGCTCTTACTGACCCCACAGTCAGCCCACACTGACATGAAAGCTTGGATCGGGCTCTCCATGGTTTGCAAAGCTGCTGTCCAAAGTGCTGTAAGGGCCTAATACACAATTAATGTTGTTCTGGATTACAACGGATCCTCATTCTATCTAGCATAGCATGATGAAAGGCTAAGTGAAGCTTACTGAGATTAAAACAAATGACAAAGGCCAACAAGGCTCTTCTCTTTCCCACATTGAGCCTTTTCACTCACACACGCAATCTGTGTAACTTGTGCACAGCTCTTAGCCCTGGTCATCTCAATGCCGTTCCCAAGCTCGAGCTTTCTCCATGAAAGACCAGAGAGTTAACCTAGACGAAAGGAAGAAAGAGTCTAGAATCAGGGAAGTCATGCTTTTGAAGAACGTAATGAGTGCTGGTATTTTAAAGGGTACTGTATGTATGAAATTGGTACAGTTTAAAAAAACGGAGTCAATATTCAAATGAAAGCCATCGGTTTCCTGTCCTTGGAAATGAAATGTGTCTCTACTAAGGCCAAAAGGATCACCAAGAGGCTTACTCCGGGTCTCCTAAGAAATATCCAAAATCCTCTCACCTCTGTACCACATCCCCTCCTCCCCCCCTCACACACCTATCACTTTTTGAAGCTACAATCCTTTATATTTGTATTTATGTGATTTTCTGTAGAAATAAATTACGAGGGGAGCAGAGGAGTGTCCATGGTGGCTCTTATTGTGCCCTCCTAATATATTTCCCCCAGACTCTGATCAATCTTTTCTTTTTGTTTTTTGCCAAATAACTCTAGATTATCAACTTTTACGACCGCTGCTATTTAGATTTTGTGTGTAATTCGCTCTCCAGAGGCCAAGGACAATTTGGGTGAATTGATTCAATTGTTACCATCGCATAGCCCACAGCAAACAAAACTAAAGGGAAAGCAGAAAGGGAAGAACCATGGTGACCGGTATAGGTAGGCCCTGTAGCCACACGCGTCCCTGATCAAGAAAAGAGGGGAAGGAAGGAGTGGTGGACTATAACACAAGCCACCCAGAGTGGTCCTCTCTACCCCAAACTAACAATCAGAGATCTGGAAGAGAAAATGTCCCAGCTTTCTTGATAAAATTGAAGTTTATACATTCAAAGTGAGTGAACTGACGATACATAACACCTTTTCATGGGATAACGGCAATATTAAAATGCCAGTGATGATGTCCAGCTCTATTTGCAGACGATTTCGCTGCATGGCCGACTCCATTCTCAGCCTTGAGCTCACTTGTTGTTGGCCTAGGCAATGGAAGATCACCTCAACCCCATTAGCCACACTTGATTCAGCAGGCAGTGTTGGCTTAGGCCTAAAAGCAATAAATCTTGTCCCCTGGACCTTTTTCTCCTCTATTTTGGAACTGGGTGCTGGAAAGTACTAGTCATTTAACGCAACAGATACTATAAATGAACAGCCTCAGGTCACCAAATCTCCTCCATTATTTACTTGGAAACTGAGTTCAGTTTGATGGCTGCTAGCTGTTTTCCCATGTCTTTAAAAAAAAGAAAAGAAAATTTGCCTGTCTACCACCAAGGACTGAATGGGAAGGCTAGAAGCCCGCATGGCTTGGGCTGGCCTGGTGGCTTCATGACTGTGCTATGCACTGAATTCTACTCCTGCCTCAGCTCTTCTTCTCCCCAGGCCAACCAGAGTCGTAAATTCTGAAGGGGCAGGAAAGGGATCCGGGTCATCGCACAATGCTGACACCTAGTGACTGGATTTGGGGCCCAATATTGCGGGGTTCTGGAAGAAGCTCTTCTGCATGGGCAGTGGATGAAGAATATCATGCGATGGATTGGGCGAAGTGAGTTGAGAAGGGGATATAACTAGGACGGAAAAAAAATCCATGGTGCCAGGTCCCATTCTGCTTCAGTCTGAGTTGGAAGCTTGGTCCCCCCTTCCCCTTCCCCCCAAAAAGCAGAAAGAACCCATGGCTTCCTGCCTCACTGCTATCCTTCTCTTTCTTTCTCTTTCTCTCAAAGCTCTGTACCTAATGCCTCTGCTTTGCCTTTGTTCCTCAAATCAGACCTTGGTGAAGGTCTTTATCTCTACCTCCTCCTTCCTTTCTGTGGCCCCTGACACAGCTGACATGCAATAAAGCTTTATACCCTAAATCAGGGGCGGCCAACTCCGGTTCTCGAGGGCCACAAAGAGGCCTGGTTTTTCAGGATATCCCCAAATGAATATGCACAAGACAGAGTTGCATGAATCGCCTCCACCGTATGCATGCTAATCGCACCCCGACTCTCTCAGGCATTTGCACCACTCTTCCATATCTGGAATATTCAAAGAGGTGACTGTCTGTTAAAACAGTTTTTACAGAGAAAAGCAACATGAAAGCCAAACGCCAAGCAAAAAGTAAAAACGTTCGCCCAAACTTTTCTTCTCTGCGCCCATTGTTTCCCTTACAGACATCACAAGAAATTATGGCCTGGAACAGCAAGCTTGCTACGTCAATGAAAGCAAGCTGAGCGGAAGGCCTTCTGCCCTCGCTTAGCCCGGTTATAAGCCCCATTCCTTAAATCTGGCCCACAATATATTACGGATCCTAACCACTTTCGTTCCTGCACTGGAACTCTGCACGACAAGGTCCGACACCATTCTGTCGTTGTCAGAGCACTAAAGGGGCCATGCTCTGCCGAAGATCAAGGGGCCAAGGTTTGGTTGAAAAGAGAACAGGCTTTAGATATTCTTTCTAAAGTTAAAAGCAGGGACTCCAACTGGTTGAGCCACTTGTTGAAAAAGGGCAGGCTGGCACACCAAACCAGCTTGTTGCAAACCTTTTTTCAATAAATGGACCGAATCAGTCCAAGCCCCCGGTTAAAAAAACTGACCCGGCACGACCAGGAAGAGCACAAATACAACACCGTGACAGCCACCCAATAATCCAGGCTAAGCAAGGAGCTTCTCTACAATGGAACAAATTACAGAAATTTACACACAAATCCTACACATTTCCTGGAACACCTTTCAAATCAGCTCTTGCTCTGCCGGCTGCCCTCAGTCATGGCCAACACGGAGAAGGTAACAAAAAAGAATCCAGATTCTCTTCCTTTCATTGACTCAACCCACAAGTATGAGTAGGATAATCCGGATGAAAGAGAAAAGATGCAATGTGGAAGAAATATCACAGGCAATGACACGCAGTCATGCTTCCATCGAAGAGCCTGATCAAAAACCCAATGTTAGCTTCAAAGGCTCTCTGCACGGTCCACCACCCTCATCCCTTGCTCTGAAAACCTGATGAACCTTTCTCGAACCGCAAAACACACCAAACATCTCCTGAAGGATCCCGTTTGCTAATAAAATGTTGGTTTTCATTATGCATTATCAGCTTGTCACTCTTCTTTTTTTTTGTACTGTCAAAGTTAGTGACTCCGTCTTTCATCATGCTGTCAGTGCCAGGATGTGTCATACACAAGTCGGATTCCTCTCAACCGATATCCAGCATCCACGATAACATTCTGGACAACTAGTTAATCTCAGCTCTGCAAAGACACTTCTTGCAGTTCCAACAGATGTTTAATGAGCTTAGGAACAGTAGGGGGGGAGGGAATCTTCTACCTGAATATGTCAACACTGATTTTCAAAGGGGAGGCCGGCGCAGACTTCCCCTTTAGAAATCATCTCACCAAAACCACCTGCTCATCTGCGCAGTTTCCTTAGCGAAAATGTGCACACAAGCGTTTGCAATTTTCAGGAAGCAGGTAAATTCACTTCCATACAGGACACGCACACGCACGGACATTCACCCTCTTATCAGGCTACAACAGGCCATTTCCAAATGTAAAGCACCATTTTACCTGCAGAAACGGCTTTTAAAATGACTTCTCTGAATGTCCTCCAGGTCACACCCACAGAAAGAATGCAGGACAAGGGAACTGAACTAGGGGGTGCTTTAACCACGATGCCATCCTGCAACTTTCTATTTATGACCCCCAGCACCTCATGGGTCTGAGAACGTTTTTTTTTGGGTAGAATTGCTCTCTAGCCCCTTTGCAATGCTCCTTGCCAGGTGTGACACTCCTAGGGGTCGTTCTGCACCAGCATCCTCTCCCGCAGAATATTCTCCTCCTTCCTCGAAAGAATGCAGAGAGCTCAGAGCAAAGCCATCACCCAGCCTCCACACTGTATCTCTTCTAATTAAAGATTACTGCCTTCAAGCAGAAAGATCATTGCAAAAGATACATTTCTAACCTGTTTTACAAGTATATACTGAAAAACATGAGGTTTATCTTCCTAAATTAGCCAGGACTTCTACAGCATCATGTGGGGCTTTGCCACAGGTCCTGTTGCCAAAAGCCTTGTTTATCAAGTGAAAGTGCATCTCATATTTTCACATCTGATTTATACAGCATTAGCTGAAATCACCTAGACACCTGGCAAATATAGCCTGGTGCTGAATCTTCCAGGCGCATCCAGAGCCCTCAAGAAAGGGAACAGCGACACGGCCAGAAGATTACACTGATCTTATCAGGAGGCTGAAAGTATGATCAGCTCAGGACAGGATGTCATTACTCCTCTTCCAACAGGCCTCTTGTTTCTCTTGCAATGGTAACCCCAAAGTGTTCTTTCCTAGTTGCATCAGCATCTCCACAGACACTGGGTAATGAAGTAAGTGAAGCAGGCGCGGAATGATTTCCAGACACTCCCAGTAAGGGAGGCATTTTGCAAGGAGTGCGTTTCTACAAAACTCGTGATCTGACTTTGGCTCGCGTTCCTAACATCCAGTCGTCCATCCTTGGAAGGGGGCTGGGTGGTGTTCCCAAGGTTCCAGGTTTAGGGAGGATCCTGAGAGGGAGAGAAACCAAAGAGGTGAAGGGAGCTCCGTGTTCTTTGTGTTTCACTGACATTATGTCTCAGGTGCTTAAGAGTGGGATTTCAGGCTGGAATCAGAGAAGGGACCAGCAGAGTTGAAAACCAACTTCTCTTGCTGCTCAGGAACGCTCATCTGCATCTGCTGAACGTCATTTACACAGTTCAGCCATGGGACTACAGAGATCCGCATAGCATAAAGCAGGTACCAATTTAGCAAATATCCCAAAGGGGAAGATCCCTCAGGAGTACACTATGAGAGAGCAGTGGCTGGCAACTCCGGTCCTGAAGTGCCACAAACAGGTCTGGTTTTCAGGCTATCCGCAACAAATATGTATTAGGTATGTCTGCATGCCCTGCCTTCACTGTATGCAAATATGCACATTCATTCGGACTGTCCTGAAAACCAGACCTGTTTGTGGCATTCCTGAACTGGAGTTCCCAAACCCTAGTACAAAGGATTTCTATTCTTCTGTATCTATTGACTTTCATCCAGAGTTCAGACTTCTGTACGGACTGCACCAGATTCAAGTATACAGTTTGCCAAATCATTCCTCTGCATCATGCAAGTATTTGGGTTTTGTTTGGCCAACACCAGACTGTGTGGAAGTGTGTTTACTCTTACTGGCAGGTGCTAGAAGACATTTCAGGCAGCTAACTACACGGAAAGACTTTCCTTTCCCCCTATTAGGAAAGAAAACAACCCTGAGAGCACGGGTCACAGCCTGGCCTCATAATTCCCCAGAGTCCCTGCATTCAATAAGAGAAGAGAGCAAAGGTCGCACTACTATGAAACAAAACCTGCAGTCTCTACATGTGCTTTATAGAATTTGTTTTGTATCCCAACTACTCTTTTAAAAAAAACAAAAAAAAACCCCCCAAAATCCCATCCATTCTCATTTCCCTTTCTTAGAAATACATCTCAAATATTTGTTTTAAATTTCTGAGGACTTGGATTTCATTTCTCACCATACCAAACCCATGCTCGACAAGGAGAGTTACAAATCAGATTCAGTAGGTGGGTTCTCATCTAAGTCTGTACCAAGTGACTTGCCCAAGGTTGCAAGAAGAGAGAGTGGGAGAAGATTTGAACCCTGGCTTCCCTGGTTCTCAGCCTGCTGTTCTAACCACTAGACCTCTCCTCCACAAAACTCTGAGCTTCCCCCCTCCACCTATTTTCCCAATTGCAATGTATACCATGTCATGGTACAGAGAAGGGCTACCAAAATGATAAGGGGAATGGAACAACTCCCCTATGAGGAAAGACTAAAGAGGTTAGGACTTTTCAGCTTGGAGAAGAGACGACTGAGGGGGGGATATGATAGAGGTGTTTAAAATCATGAGAGGTCTAGAACGGGTAGATGTGAATCGGTTATTTACTCTTTCGGATAGTAGAAAGACTAGGGGACACTCCATGAAGTTAGCATGGGGCACATTTAAAACTAATCGGAGAAAGTTCTTTTTTACTCAACGCACAATTAAACTCTGGAATTTGTTGCCAGAGAATGTGGTTCGTGCAGTTAGTATAGCTGTGTTTAAAAAAGGATTGGATAAGTTCTTGGAGGAGAAGTCCATTACCTGCTATTAAGTTCACTTAGAGAATAGCCACTGCCATTAGCAATGATAACATGGAATAGACTTAGTTTTTGGGTACTTGCCAGGTTCTTATGGCCTGGATTGGCCACTGTTGGAAACAGGATGCTGGGCTTGATGGACCCTTGGTCTGACCCAGTATGGCATTTTCTTATGTTCTTATGTTCTTATTCCGTTTGAACACTAAGCATGTGTGCTGGCCAAAGGGAAGGAGGAATGGCTACTAGATGCATGTCTTCGGCCACCTTATCATCTGGAGTGGGAGCCAAGCTCGAACTGTGCAAAAAAAAAAAAAAAAAAAAAAGATCAAAAGAAAGAGCTGACTGCATATCCTGAGCCAAGGTATCTTCCATTCAGAGGCCAAATGGGCATAGCACTAAGAGGGAGGACAGATATGGGTTGTTTCATGCCAGGTCTAAGGACAAGAGATCACAGATATAGTGGCCACCACGTCACTCTCACTTGCTGTGCATGCTGTTTCCCTATCCATCAAGTAAGACCACACTGTCGTACTCTGCGTTGGCCTGGCTCAAATTATCAAATTATCGTGGTTTGAATCAATGGAAAATCCCATGGAGAGGACAGACAGAATGGGCTTGGCTGAAAGTTATCCTCCTATGCCTGGCTTCCATAGAGAGTGCTGTTAGCCAGGTTAAAAACAGGCATTCCAATGGGCCTGTTTAGTAACATGACAACATAAGACATGCCATACTGGGTCAGACCAAGGGTCCATCAACCCGCCATCCTGTTTCCAACAGAGGCCAATCCAAGTCACAATTACTTGGCAAGCACCCAAACATTAAATAGATCACAAGCTATTATTCCTTATTGATTAACAGCAGTTGATGGTCTTCTCCTATAGGAACTTATGCAAACCTTTTTTAAACCCAGTTACACTAACTGGCGTAACCAGATCCTCTGGCAATGAATTCCAGAGCTTAATTATGCATTGAGTGAAAAATATTTTTCTCCTATTTGTTTTAAATGAGCTACTTGCTAACTTCATGGAGTGCCCCTTCGTTCTTTTATTGTCTGAGAGAGTAAATAACCAATTTACATTTACCTGTTCACGTCCTATCATGATTCTGTAGACCTCTATCACATCCTTCCTCAGCCGTCTCTTTTCCAAGCTGAACAGCTCTAACCTCTTTAGCCTTTCCTCATATGGGAGCCAATCCATCCCCTTTATCATTTTTGTCACCCTTCTTTGTACTTTCTCCAATGCAACTATATCTTTTTTGAGATGCGGCGACCAGAATTGGATACAGTATTCAAGGTGTGGTCTCACCATGGAGCGATACAGAGGCATTGTGACATCCACCGTTTTATTTGCCATTTCCTTCATAATTATTCCTAACATTCTGTTATTTTTTGTTATCACCACAGCACACTGAGCCTATGATTTCAAAGTATTATCCACTATGATGCCTAGATTTCTTTCCTGGGCAGTAACTCCTAATAAGGAGCCTAACATCGTGTAACTATAGCAAGGGTTATTTTTCCCTATATGCATCACGTTGCACTTGTCCACATTAAATGTCATCTGCCATTTGAACACCCAATCTTCCAGCCTCATACAGTCCTCCTAAAGTTTATCACAATCCGCTTGAGATTTAACTACTCTGCATAATTTTGTGTCATCCGCAAATTTGATCGCCTCACTGGTTGTACCCCTTTCCAGATCATTTACAAATCTATTAAAAAGCACCGGTCCAAGTACAGATCCCTGAGGCACTCCACTGTTTACCTTTTTCCACTGTGAAAACTGACGATTTAATCCTACTCTCTGTTTCCTGTTTTTAACCAGTTTGTAATCTACAAAAGGACATTGCCTCCTATCCCATGACTTTTTAGTTTTTTTTACAAGCCTCTCATGAAGGACTTTGTCGAACGCCTTCTGAAAATCCAAATACACCACATCTACCGGTTCACCTTTATCTACATGTTTATTCACCCCTTCAAAAAAATGTAAGAGATTTGTGAAGCAAGACTTCCCTTGGGTAAATCCATGCTGTGTCCCATTAAACCATGTTTATCGAAATGTACTGTGATTTTAATCTTTAAAACAGTTTCCACGATTTTTCCTGGCACTAACGTCAGGCTCACCAGTCTAGTTACTCGGATTGCCCCTGCAGCCCTTTTTAAATATCGGGGTTACATTGGCTACCTTCCAGTCTTCAGGTACAATGCATGATTTTAATGATAGGTTACAAATTAATTGTAATAGGTCTGAAATTTCATTTTTTAGTTCTTTCAGAACCCTGGGGTGTATAATCATCCAGTCCAGGTGATTTACTACTCTTCAGTTTGTCAATCTTGCCTACTACATCTTCCAGGTTCAGCGTGATTTGGTTCAGTTCATCTGAATCATCATCCTTGAAAACTGACTCTGGGACGAGTATCTCCCCTTTCAGGAAACATAGAAGCAAATAATTTTAGTCTTTCCATGATGGCCTTATCTTCCTCAAGTGCCCCTTTGAGCCCTTGATCATCTAACAATCCAATCGACGTCCTCGCAGGCTTTCTGCTTTGGATATATTTTTAAAAGTTTTTATTATGAGTTTTTGCCTCTACGGCCAACTTCTTTTCAAATTCTCTCTTAGCCTGTCTTATCAGTGTCTTACATTTAACTTGCCAACGTTTATGCATTATCCTATTTTCTTCTGTTGGATCCTTCTTCCAATTTTTGAATGAAAATCTTTTGGCTAAAATAGCCTCCTTCATCTCACTTTTAACCATACTGCAATCGTTTGGCCTTCCTTCCACCTTTCTTCATGCATGGAATAAATCTGGACTGTGCTTCTAAGATGGTTTTGTTTTTTTTAACAGTGTCCACGCCTGCTGCACACTCAACCTTTTTTGGCTGCACCTTTCAAGGTTTATTTTAACTATTTTTCTCATTTTATCAAAATTTCCCTTTTGAAAGTTTAGTGCTAGATCCATGAATTTACTTACTGCCCCCCTGCCAGTCATTAATTCAAATTTGATTATATTATGATCACTATTGCCAAGTGGCCTCCCCACTGCTACCTCTCTCTCCAAATCCTGCACTCCACTGAGAATTAGATCTAAAATTGCTCCCTCTCTTGTCGGTAATGATGGCAGAAAAAGACCAAATGGTCCAGCCAGTCTTCCAAGCAAGATTCCTATTGTAGTAACTGTTGCTCTGTGCAGGATACCCACAAGCCTTATGTTAAAACCAAGCAACTGTCAAACTCATAACAAAATTACTGCTAGCAACATTTTTACAGGGTGAGCAGTCATCTTGATAAACCAGACAATGCTGCCTGAAGATGCTTTGCTTTTGGAATGACCAGTAAAAGGAGTCCTGTGCTTTTTCCCCCGAAAGTCTGTGCATCAGTACCCTGGACCAGGCCTGGATTTGTCAATAGGGTGGCAAAATTCTGGAAAGCAGCAGACTGGCTGAAGGTTTTCTGCCTTTCCGCAGTGTCCAATCTCACTCGGCATAGAACAGTCCTCTGCTTCCTACTCTAGCTCCTCCCGGCCTCCCCTCCCAGGCAGTGTTCAGGGAACAGGAGAGGAGGGGGAGTGAGCCTGCAACAGACAGAGAAAAAAAGGGATCATTTTGGGGAGATTAGGAGGGGCAGAGTAGAGTTAACTGGAGGGTGGGAAGAAAGGCTGGGGGATGAGAGGGGGATTGGCTGCTATGTAGGTCTCTGTGTGAAAGAGAGAGGAATAGGATAGGTGGCAGTGGAGAAGGGCTTGGTGCTAAGTGGATGTTAATTTGTCATATTGGGTGGGATGCTAGAGAGGGGGTGCAAGGAGCAGGACCGGAGTATGGTAAAGACATCTCCCTCCTCTCTTCCCCATGCATTTCAACTCCTCCATCCCTTGATCTTGGATTCCATCCCCCCAAATCCTGGAACCTCCCTTCCTACCTCTCCCTTCTCCCCAGATCCTGAAACCCACTCCCCAACCCTTCCTATTCCCTCCTCTTCTTCCTCAATCCAAGAACCCGCCTCTCTCTCCCCCTCTTCTCCCCATCCCTAGTCCTCTTTCCTTCTCGCACTCCTCCTTTCTCCTCACCCCATTCCTGATCTTTCTCCCTTCCTCTCCCCATCTCTGAGGTCTCCTCCCTGAACTGATACTTGAGATTACTTTTCTTCACCAATAAAAATAAAATAAATGATACTAATGCATATACCATAAAACAAATTTATTTTTATAATGTAATATAAGAGATAGAATTGGTTTTGTTTCAGAATTTTTGAAATTTCCCCACAGAATCTTCCCCAAGCTGCCACCGGAAACCAGGGGAATGTGTCTTAGAGCCCTTCTGCTCCCCGTGGTTCAACCTCGGGAGGGTTGGGGGCATCAAAATCCTAAATCCATTTCTGCCCGGACCGTAGAGGTCAGGGCCGAGTGTTGGATATCATTTGAATCCAAGTCCGCCGTCGAAGCAGGCGTTGGGGGTGGGGGGAGGGGAAGTCAACGTGTGGACACCGTATTTTCGAAAGGAAACCACGCATGCTGCTTCCCTTTTAGACTCGGTGGCCGTACACAGGGCTAACATGCATTTGCATGCTCTGCAAAAAAAACACCAAACAAACAGCTAAGGCAGATACATGCAAAGCTCCCTAAACACTGCAAAGAAAGCCACAGCAAAATGGGCGTTCGGTTTTCCTGCTCCCGGTTTCTCCTTAGGAGGGAGAGAAGGGGAATTTTTTAAACAAATGGTAAATTGTTTGGGTTTTTTTTTTAGCTCCCACTTCCGTACAATGGCTTCTCCTTTCTAACTGTAACCCTTCAGCCGTTCTTTGCTGAATGTTGCTACTGACTATTCTTATCTGCCAACGATTCTGAAGAAACTGCTATAGGAGAAAAAGATCATTTCTCCAACAACTTCCCATTCTGCAATGTATTTCCGGGGGAGATGAAGCCATGTTCTCTTCTTTCTACCCAAAAAAAAAAAACCAACTCTCTCTTGGGAGTTTTCAGGTGCCAGTGCATATACTCTGATCACTCACAGTCACAAACTTAGGGGCCTACTTTCTAAAGGCTTCCTCTCATGCTGCTGTGTTAATGGGAAAAATGCTTCAGTGAATGGCCTCCGTTAATTTGTATTTGTTCGCTCCTCTTGTTAGAGACAGGCAGGGAGAGAGAAAAAGACACAAACCATCCATGTGTTTCCTGCTTTCTCTCTAACACCTGTGGGTGCGTTCCCAGCGCCCCTATTTCTGTAGAGAAGGACTTCTTTCATGCAGAGTCGCACAGCTGCTGAAGAAAGCCTCCGCAGCAGATGTTCCGCAGGCTGAAGTCATCCTCGCATGCACGTTCAAAAAAAAAAGAAGCTAAGATTTTGCTTTTTTTTTTTTAAATTTTTTCCTCTCTTTTACAAATGAGAAAAGATGCGTTTTGCTTTTGTGTTCAAGCAAAGCGGCAAAGACCTCTCTACCACATTCCAAAACGGAGGCTTATGCTTCTGGCAGTCATTTCTAAACCTCTACAGTTTTCCCTGTCTCTCCGATTCCACCCCACCTTCCTACACTAAAGACGGGGAGAGCAGAGAGCATTAGAGCAAGGGAGATGGAGAAGTGTGATGAGGTAGATCGGAGACCCTTTGCACGCTTGGCATACGATATCGGTGATGCCGCTCACTGGGAAGAGCGTTAAGAGACCGACGGCTGCTCCAGGGCTTGGCGATGCTCCGTCTCGGGCACACAAGTGAACCGCATCACCGCGGGCCGCTCTCCCTGCTGCCTCGTGCACCATTAATGGGCGCAACTGCCCGAGCAGACTGTGCACCAGAAATTGGACATGAAATTTCGCACCCTGCTATAGATAGAAAGGTGTCATGTAATTGTGTGTTTCAATCCACTTTAGACTTACTGGCCTCTACAGACTGCTCTGCCTTTGTCATATTTAGTCGCCGTATTTGGGAAGGCAGCAAGCTGTCCTCCTGCTGTTGAATACCTTGTCCTTCCATCCTTCTTAATCAATACGGCATTTCCCAATGTTTGCTGCTGTTCTGGCAGCTTTTGCTTCTGCAGTCATTCTGTTTATTATGGACTTCATGACAGAAGCTTTCACTGCAGGGCTCACTTGATTAGATCTCAGGCCACACAATTTCACCCCCATGCTTTCGCGTTTCCTCCATGAATACCTCTAGCTTCTCTTTCTCCCACCTTCCTGTGAAAAAGGACCTTCAGCATCAGACAGCAGCTGAAAGTTGTCCCAACCTCCACCTCCACTTTGTTTCTCAGTGCTTTCTCCACAGATGTATTCATCGGGTTCATTGCTTCGGCATACAGACACAATTTAGAGGTGTTTTTTGCATATGAACTATATGGTGCATCATTAATTCTGTGCTGCAGAAGGGAAACCTTTGCAAGTCCTTACATGGATGAAGGTGGAGCTCTCTATGGGACTTTTTGCTTACTGGAATCTACTCCAAAAACAGGAGAAAAAATTATTCTAGCTAGTCTTTAAGCCCCATGTGCATTCGAGCCCAACAGAAATTCTGATTTTCAGATTCTTTTTTTGCTAGAAAGATGTTATGTTTTGGAACCCAAAGGTCAGGATTTTTCCTGATACAGCTCAAGCAACACAAGCAAGATAAACCAGGTTTCTGAGCCTCTGGGCCTGGAAGTTACATATTATTGTCATTATTGATGATTTGTATAGCACATATCAGATCACACAGAGCTATACAGAGACACATAATGAACAGTCCCTACACCTTAGAGCTTACAGTCTATTCAAGACAGATTAACAAGATATATAGACAAATAAAAAATGCTGGTGTTTTATATATTTTCTATGACCCAGATTAGGTATTAATTTTTATAAAAAGCAAATAATGTAAAAATAGAGAATTTTTTGTCTTCTTGCCCAACCTCATTGTTCACAACATAATACGGTAGTAAGAGGATAAACCAAGTATTTATCTATTTGCGAAATTATTCTTATATACGATGTCTGTGTTTTTTTATGACCATCTTTCATTCTAGCTTATGACTGATGTAATTTGCTATTTAACCTCTATGACCTTCCTTCTTTTTCTTTATGATTCCGACTAAGTAGGCATTAAAATTATTTTTTTTTCTTTTAATTTGTGATTGGAATTAGTCTACATGTGCAAAGAAATATTTTGCATTTCACTGTAATAAGGCTGAAGGAGGATTGGGCATAAATCATGTACAAACTTCAAATTGATAAGAAGAACCACCACCTCCACATGTAATAAGGGAGGCGGA
The DNA here is from genome assembly GCF_901001135.1 of Rhinatrema bivittatum. Lineage (NCBI taxonomy): Eukaryota > Metazoa > Chordata > Amphibia > Gymnophiona > Rhinatrematidae > Rhinatrema > Rhinatrema bivittatum. The sequence continues at coordinate 225,469,750 of NC_042618.1, forward strand.
TGTGAGGTAATAGACCAATAGCCAATGCTGTAGCAGTGAAAAAAAATCCTTCCTAATTCTAAATAAAATTATTGCTGCTCCTGGATCAGCACTCTTGTCTAGAGTCTAGTTATTCTATCCTATGCCCTGACATATTTTTTGACCTCTAAAAAGGATGTTTCCCATCCTTTTTAAACCCAAGCACATCTGCATTAACAAAAATGTGTGGCACAACAACCTCTGCAGAGCAGGCAATACAGACATGGAGAGGACTCATATGGCCAAACAAACAGCTAGGAAAGCAGTAATAGTCTTTGCTCCAGATTTTAAAAGAATGGAAGAAGGGGAGCAGAGACACACATGAACTTGTCACAATGGATGGCTCCCAAGTGCAGGAGAAGGGAGAAGTCAGTGTAGTGTGAGCAGCCGGCTTGGGGGGGTCATTTTCACGTGCGATAGCTAACTAGGGGCGGAGTCCACACCGGAAGAGGAGGAGTCGGGGCGGACTTCACTGGCGGCGATAAGGTAGGCCACGTTATCGCCGCCAGTAGCGCGCCCAATAGCATCACCTTTCACAGTGGCGCTATTGGGTGCGAAAACCGGCAGCGACAACACAATGGTGCGATCGCTGCCAGCTTTCGCAGGACTGCCCTCCATTTCGCCTCCCCCCCCCCACCCCCCGTGGGATTCACAAATCCCTGCGGTGTTAGAAAATCCAGCCCTTGGTTAGTTACATGGATTGCTGTCCGTGGCTGCCAGAGCTCCTCCACAGCTGCTGCTCCCAATACTCAGAGCGAGACGGTTCCAGTACTCAGAAGACGCACTCCCTGTCTCACTCAGCCTGGGGGGTAAGGCAGAGGCTGGAAGAACTCAGAGGAGGAGTTCAGGGGGAGGGTGCTGTGTGCAATGCGGGCGCTGCACAAAGCAGGGCCTGCCTACCCATGACCTGCGCTCTGCCCGTCAATTCCCCCACTCCAGGGCTCACGCTGTAGTTAGGAAGAAGCATGCGACTATGTATGTTCCTGGAAAGGAGCGCCTGCGTGTTTGAGAGCCAATGCTGGTGTCTCTTTTTGCTGCGAGGCGCTGAGGACAGAGCTTAGGTGCCAGTTTAGATCCGACCATCAGGCAGTGGCGACGTTGCCATGGCCCGTGGAAACGTGGAGAATTTGGGGCTCCTCCCATGGGAAACAACATTTGTTAGCTCGGCGATGAGATACAAGTCTGGCATCTGAGAGGAAGCCTCTGTGACAATTTAGGAAAAAGGAAATTGGAGGACCATTTCACATCTTGCCGTTGAAGGTGGTGGCTGTTGTTACGCTGGTCTCTTCTCTGCACCTCAACTACCTTGATAGAATAAACCACCACAGATCACCTTTTACATTGATTCCTGGCAACCTCTGATATCCGCCTTCTTCGCGTTCCTTGTCACGCAGCTTTTGACCTCCTTTATCACGTTTCCTTCCTTAAGCTCACCATAAAGGAGAATCTTTAGCTGATGCTCGGGCATATGGACAACATGGCCCAACCATCTCAGCTGCGCAGCTGTTATAAGCATCTCAACAATGGGCATATCAGCTCTTCTCAATCCCTCCGCGGCTGGAACTTGATCCTGCCACTTAATTCCCAAAAGCTGTCACAGGTGTCTCAGTTGCAGGCCTGTAAGCTTTTTAATGTGTCTCCTACGGAGGCTTATTGTTTCTATGGAATGCAGAAGTGCAGTCGGCACAACATGGCAGACTTTCATCGCAGCTCCTGTATTAGGTGCTGTGCTAATACCAAAGCCATTTTGTTAACCATCCAAATGCTTTGGATGCCGACTCAATGCGATATGCAACCTCTGAACCTCATATAGCACTACACACCCTCAAATTAGGAGCTTATCGCTCTCTTCTGGATCTCACACGCCAAACTGTCCTTTAACCCTACAGGGAGCCCGGCAGAGCTGCAGTAGGAGCACTCACCGATCAATTCTGCAAGCACCTGGAACCAGGGCTATTACCACAAGACAGGGTCTGGCCCTGGGCGCCAAGCTGAAGAGAGGTCAGAAAAGAGAAGAAAGTGGAGGTGCAGCTATTCACCTTGGCCCCCTCCCATACCTATGCATGCACTCCTGGGCTAGTCAATAGCATCCCAGCCTGGCCCCAACATGGGAGCGGGAGCTATTCAGTACGTCGGTGGAGCCTGGGTCAGAGGGAGCGTGCTGCTGTCCGGGCACAGTGTGCGCTGCATGTCCAGTCTGGGTACAGTGCTCCTGGGGAATGGTCCTACCCAGAACACTACTGGGAAGAAAGCAAAGCTACTGTTGAAGCTCGAACTAAGCACTAATTAACTTCAAATCAGCTCCTACACTCAATGAGTCAAACAAGGAGGGAATCAGTTCCCTTTTTTTTTTTTTCTTTTATTCTTTTTTTTTTTTTAAAGGGAGTTTGCCTTCTTTTTCCCCTCAACGGTCACCAAAACTTTCTCAGTCACTATCACTATTTCTCGCTCTCCTGGCTGCCAAAAATGTGACCATAAAGGAAGACGATGACCTCCGTGTCTTAAATGCAATACACATTGGAAGCCTGAACCATCCTCAGCACTCTGCCTTAGTAAGGTTTAGTACTGTGAGGCTGTGCTCCGCTATCTTTTTTTTTAACTATCGAGTTAAAATATTAAACGGGGTTGCCCTAGCGGTTGAGTGGCTATGCAGAAGGTCCACAGTTTGATCCCCAAGTCAGATCTTCCACTCACTGGGTCGTCTGGGATGAAGATGCTGCAAAGGCAAGCACACCCAGCCCCCGAGAGCGGGCTGGGCAGGGAGATTTCAGGATTCCAAAAAGCACCCGGGCGCATGGTCCCTGGCCCAGGACTGTTGATGCAATAATATGATTAGGTATGGTAGGGAGAGGGGGGGGTATATAAAAACAGGGGGACAAATCCCCAGGTCATTGCAAATAAAGTCTCATGGTGCCGGATCCCAGCTAGAAGTACAAAGGAACTGGAGAAAGTTGCCCAGTCAAAAAAAAAAAACAAACAAAACAAACCGCTGAACGACTCTAAAGGTTTTCAGCTGTTCCTTATCAGATCTGGGAGATACTGCTCTGGTTAGCCAGGTTTATTGTACGATTATAAAATATGCTTCATATTTTCATTCCCGTATGAACAGCCATTGTGTAATATGGCAATTCATCTTACTTTTCAGTGCCAATGCCATTATGTATCCTGGATGCAGGAAACTGCAGACTTAGTACCCTTCTACAGTTTGTAAGGGTGCTGTGAGCCAAGACCAGAGAAGGGTAACCTCCCGTCCTCCTGCACCCCAATCCGCACGGGTTTTCAGGATATCCCTAATAAATACACGAGACAGGTCTGCATGCACATTGGTTCAACCCGAGCAGATTGGGGTCCATGAGGACTGGCATTTGCCTACCCTAACCAAGACAGATAAGGCAAGATGACTAGATGCTTTATTATTCTCTAGGCTTGCTTTTCTTTGGACTTTCACCCCAAAGTATTCTGGGAGTTGTAGTCTTTTTTTTTTTCCATCAATATAAAAGGTTCTGAAGTAGGAATTGGGTGGGTGGAAGGGGTTGAGGGGGAGAGACTGGTCCGGGGAGGGGGGGGGACTAATGAACGGTGAATAATAATCTAGATGGTAGACACTGAAGGCGCACTTTGCGAAGGTTCAGTCGTCCCACTAATTATTTCTGTGTAAGAGGTTTATACATTTTTTTTTCTTCTTTCTCTTTAGTTTCTCAAAGCCTATTCCCTTCTTTACTAAAAATGTTCATTTATTTTCCAGATATAGCCTGCCCTGCGGTGGGAATTGCGCACCCAAATCCTAACGATTGTACTGACAAGTAAACTGAATAAAACAATCAAAAAATGGAAGCAAACCAATAGCAATTTAATCAATAATATATTAAAAATACAAATGCCATTTATTGCTGGCTCCAGACAACTATTAAAAATATCTAATATTTAATGATTCCAACAGCCGCACGAGACAAGGACCAGTACAATGCCAGTAGCAATACTATATTGTTCTACAAAGAACATAATATAATAGAATGACAGTTCTAGCTCCCTGAGCAAAAAACCCATATACTACCACAGCACCTACTCTTAAGGACATAGAAGTCAACATAATGTCATCAATGGATCCATATTTGTAGTAATACCCAGGCCCAGCATATTGCTGACAAGAGATTCATATCCCTGAAGGCAAGGTCCAGCAGAATGACACCAACAGATCCACATTCCCTGGAGATAAGGCCTGGCACAATATCATCAAGGGATCTGCACTCTTGGAGACATAATGTCTCCTCCAGGATAAGGTCATCCCAAATTCATATCCCTGAAGACAAAACCCGGAATACTGCCATACAAAAAAAAAATCCAAATCCATGGGAGCAAGGCCCAGAACAAGGTCCCCAATCGATCCATGCACCTGGAGACAAGGCCTATCATGATGTTACCAAGAGATCCATATCCCTGGGGACAAGGCCCAACAAAAGGTCAACAAGGAATCTATATCCCTGGTGACAAGGCCTAGGATAGTTTCAATTTCAAATTCCCTGGAGTCAATCATCGATACAAGAATATCCCTGCACGCAAGGCCCAATATAATCTGTTCCGCGTCCCTAAAGCCAAATTCCTGCTTCAGGAATATAGACTTTTACCCAACAAAGTTCTATCTTTAAACCAAAGATATCCTATAAACAAGAAAAAGGCTGATGGTAAATGACTATTTAGAGGAGCAACAGAAAAGCACCCAGAGTAAGTAACTATTTGCAAAGCCATTCATAGACAAACAGATATTAATGGAGCTGGCTATATCTTTACAGCAGATCCTGAAACTTTTCATCTGTTCAGCTCTGTGGCAAGATGATTAAACCCAAATGAAAAACTATAACCTCCAACGTACTTGGAGGTGCCAAATAAGAAAAGCATGTGTCCTATTCAACCAGGCCTGAACATTTGTTTTATTGCTCTCACCAACACTAGACCATACCAGGGAACTCCCCAGATTTTACTGGGAAACACAGGGAATTTGCCATCAATAGCTGGGTTTCTGGGGAAACACTAAAAGGCTCCAGTTCCCTCCAGGCCTTCAGTAAGCCTGCAGGGAACAGGGGAAGAGAGATGAAACTGGAGCAGACACTGCAGGTAGCATGCGAGGAGAAACTGGAGAGAGGCTGTAACAGACACAACTCAGTCTGCAGCTGTGATTCCAGGACTTGGGACTCAGTGGTGGGTACACAAGTCAGGGAGCTATGATTATAGGGGGAGTGGGAGCAAAGATAGTGCTGAGTATAGGGAGGGAGGAAGGGGAAGAATGCTGGGAACATCCCTGGAGGAAGGAAAAGGTGATGGTGGTGGAGGAGAGAGAAAGTGCGGATTAGCTGGAAGGGCGTGGAACAGAGAACGCCGGTATGCATTATTCCTTCTTCTCCCCTCTCCCCACCCTACTCAGCTCCCACTAATCAACAGCAATCTCAGGGTAAGAACAACTCACAAGTTCCCAGGTTTGCCACTAGACAACGAATGGCTCCATCTTTCATAAGAACACAGGATAACTCCCAGCAAAGCAGCAATTCAACAGAGATTGCTAAGAACAAACAATAATGAATATGTTAACATACGGAAATGTTATATGTACTAAGAGGTTTTGTTTCATGTAAACCGGAGTGAAGGCATTATGCTATACTTCGGTATAAAAAAGAATTTAAATAAATAAATAAATAAACAATGAACTCTTCAGCCACGGTCATGCTGCAGAATGACATTAAGTCCCCTTTCGAAAGTAAAGTGGACAAGCTTTCAGTGAGATCGGTGGGTAAGATAGAGATGCACTCCAGGGATTTGGGCTCGCTGCAGTGTTCCAGTGTTGAAGAACTGGCTGCACGTATGGAGTATTTTTTTTCCCCCTTCCCCTGGGTTCACCATGTAAGGAGAGCGGATATCAAAGGTGAAAATGAGGGGCAGATAACAGAAGCGCTAACTAACAAATCAACAGGCTACAACTCTCCCAAAACCAGCCAAATCAGTGCCAGCGGGTTACTGGCGGGCTGGTATAGTCCAACAAGGTTACAGGACTTAAGCCAGCCAGATGTTCGCCAACAGACTCACTAGTTTTGGTACCAGTTTAGATTATTATAAAAGTTGATGGTAAACCATCGGAGGGGAAAGAGGAAATGGGTTTGTGTTTTAAGTATGGAAACCTGAATGCTCATCTACTCAGGATGTTGGAGAACCAAAGAAGAAGACAATAGAACTGACTTAGATAATTCTAGGGCTGGCAAATGGGCTACATCCTTAGCAGTTCAGACCTAAATGACTGGGCACACTGGATAGGCCGATTTATCTTTATCTGCCAGCATCTGCCTTGTTACCATGTTAAGCAATCAGGAGAACGTGGGACTCGAGGCCACTGGGTCTTCTTTCGCCCTACGTGTACAAGTATCCTAACAAGTCAACACACCGCTTTCTTATGAAGGTGATTTGTTGCAACACAATTTGACAACCCTAGCAAATAAACTGCCTAAGTGTCCAAGAATTCCTTTTCGGGAGCAGTCTTCCCCTTGTTGCAATAAAAAGGGACTGTTGCCTATAATCTTATTAGCTGAAGGAAAATAAGGCACCTTGAACTAAGAACAGTTATTGCTCTACAGCTTTAGGGGTAAGTTCCAGTTTCCCTGAGCCCCAGCTCTTCCTTCTTCTACCACAGAGCAGCTCAGGAACCAACACTGAGAGGGGGGGGGGGGTTTCAAAACCTTATAGGGAAGAGGGAAATCCTACAAATCGACCTCCTGGATAAACACCCTCAAATGGAATAATAATTCTTAAAGCAAATGAAATAACACTGTTGCGGGAAAACTGCCCGCTGGTCCTGCACAGCTCAAGTGGCCATCCATCACAGGCAAGGAAGTAAGAGGCAGACACCCAACCCTGGAGGCCCGGGATAGCTGCATGAGCCCACGGCTCTGGTGTGAATGCTTTTTCAGCAAATTTCAGCTAATTTTAGAACTGTGATTGTGTTGCACGTAGCTGCACTGTAATAATTTGTAAAACAGCTGTCAACTGGTATTTTTTAGCCTAGTATCCTACAGGGAAACTGGCCTTATAAAATCAAGACTGCGCAAGAACATGATTTATGGCAGAACAAGCTTATTTTCTTTTGCCCAGTGTAAGGTGGTGAAAATCAGGCAACTTCCTGCCCAGACCTTATTGATGTAAAAATATTTGTTACTCGCTTTACAGATTTCCATGCATCTGGTGGTCCTTGGTTGCACACACTCCAGTCTCAGGCTTTACCATTGCTTTTTTGCCCAGGGATTCTGTCTGAACCTCAAGAGGACGCACAAACGGAGGCAAAAAAAAAAACCAAAACCCTATGCATCTAACTCAACGCTACGTCTTTGTCCATAAATTGCCTTACACAGCCTCTAACTTTAATTGAGCTTGGAATAAAAATAATACTTGTTATTGTACCTCCATTGCACTGTTTGCGAGGGCTTACACTTTGTCTCTCCAGAGTAGATGCTTCGCTTTTCTTGTTGCTTGGCTGTTTTGAAGTGCATCGCTGTGAGAAGGTTCCAGCTGTCTGGCGCTGCTCTATGCACATATAATCCTTAAATCCAGCTCAAAGTTGTTTACTTGAAGTAATTCTTTTTCTTCTGCGCAGGCTACAATCACACAAGGCACCAGAATGACAGACTTGCAACTGGGCCTTTCAACCTAATGTTTTGGGCTCATGCTTAAACGGTTCTTTCAGTGCAGATTTACTGAATCTGGTGATCAGAGCTGCCCTGGTCAGGATAAGGTCCCCCGGCTGTACCAATGCACGTGCTGGTCCGAGACGAGCCTCTGCCGCTGTCGTTATCCTGACAGCACACAGAAATTTGCATCTTAATTGTAAGGCGCAGGCAGAGGTACACTTGCTAGACTGGTTTGCACTCCAAACCCATTATCATTCAGTAATAACAGAGACTGATTCAGTGACAGACAAGGAGCAGAGAAAAGCCTGTCTCTCTAACTGGCTCTGTGAGAGCTCCAAGCTCTGGTGGTACTGCATGCCAAGCACATGGCCATCAATAAAGCTGCAGCAACCAAGGCTAACCAGGTCTGCCAGTGGCAATGCTAGGCAATGCCACGGAAAGCTTGACGTTTGATTCCCAGCTCAGGTCTTCTGTTCCGTGGGCAGGTCCGGGCTGGGGATGCTGCAGAGGTAGTAAGCACAGCCCATGCGGGGAGGAAGTCCCAGTCAGCACACAATGGCACAACCTTACAGACCTCGGCTCCAGGCCCTGGACTGTTGCAGCAGTGACTGGACCAGAGTAGGGTGGGATATAAAATAGGGTGCACAGGTAGCAGCTGCGAATGGAGGGTCATGGTGTCGGATCCCAGCATTGACTCTCTCTGCTGAGAAATCTAAGGGTCCTGAATGGTTCGACACCTATGGATAGGGTTACTTTGTTCCTGAGCTTTGGTGCATAGCAGCTAAAAACACGAAGTCATGTACAAGTCCATCTGGTGGTAGCAGGAGGAGGGAAGGAAAGTTAAGGCTATTTCAGAGGATCAGAGTTCTCCAGAATCTGTGTTAGATTAAGATTCAGGGGGGGAAAGATCCCCTGATACTTTCTTAACACGTTTCTTTCCAGAGATAAAAATACCCTACTCGTAGGGGGGGATGTCAGTATCTCAAGGAAGAACCTTTTTAACATTTCCCCTGGTAATATCAATAGAGGCTTTGGGAAAGTCACAAACCCGACGTTTAAAAATCTTGCATGGTTTTTCTAAAATCTCCAGTTTCTAATGTACAGTCCCACATTTCTGGCCTGCAAGATCTTAACCTGGTCATCTACACTGGCCAACTTCCTTCAAGGGCTGCTTCTTGCATCCGGACCCTCACTTGCAAATGTTACAGAAGTTACAGTACCCACGCTAGTGCCACCTCTACACGGAAAACCATCCAAACCTTTTCCTGAAGGAGACTGCCTGTATCTGTTGTCTGCAAAATTCTGTGCAAGAATCTTCCCGTAACTGATTTGTCATGCACTAGAAAGTTTTGCCATAGGCTACGTCAGTTCTGGTTTGATCTGTCATTCCAATGTCTCTAGGAAAGGCAAGACTAGAGGTCCATAGATGCAATGGGACAAAATCCAGAACTGAGTCTGCTGGATAGGAATGACCTGGGTCAGATGGCAACCCCTTCCCCTGCCCTAGTACACTTACTGGGTTTTACAAATGTAAATCCACTTTACCCATGCAAGTGAGCTTTTGAAAATTGCTATTGAATTGTCATAGGTTTTACCCATGATAAAGTGCGCTTAATACGAGTAAATGGCTTTTGAAAATTTCTACGACAACATGTTACATTTACATGCGTAATGCCTTTGAAAATTCACCTGTCAATATTTATGTTTTGGTTTATTAGCTTACTTTCTGATGGATAAGAAGACTTCAAATGGCTATGTCTGGGGGTCCGTATTTGTGTCCCCTTAATAACTTCTATTTGGTGTCTTATCCACACCAAATTTTTAGCATACGTTAGGGGGGACATGAGGATTCAGACAAGAATGGGTTTTTGTCAGATCCATGTATATATGCAAACTGCAGTCTTGTGCACATCTTCCGGAAAGTAGACCTTAAAAGCTCTGGATGGAACTTCTTGTTTGAGCAACACAGCTGGAATAATTTTCAAAAGCACTTTTTGTGAATTGTTAAGAACAAAGTCAACTTCATGATGAAAAGGCACACGAGCAGCTATTTGAGAATTCTAGTACACACAAGCAGCAATATCCTATATTGTTTCAACATTTTGCACGCAAGTCATCACTGCTAAATTCTTTAAGCAGCTCCTCTGTATTTCTCCTGACTACCTGGAGGGTAGCCATGTTAGCAAGAGCATTCCATTATCAAACATTCAATGAATCTGATTGGCCCTCTCAGGCTATGATGTCACAAATGACATCATGCACACTACATAAACAATAACACAACGGTAAAGTTGTTACCAGTTAGACTCTAGGAAGGTGTTGCTCCTTCTTACCTGCGGAACAGAATATCAAAGGCACACCCCCAACCAATGGCTACCATGAAAAAAATGGGAAGTTTAATTTTGCTTTCAAACCTGGGTGTGAATAAATATTTACGAGTCTGCCTGCTCAATGGGCAAGTGACCAGAGATGATAATTTGACCCTAAATTTCCTACCCCCCCCCCCCCCCCCCCGACCACCACCATTCTCACAGTAAAGCACTGGTACAACATCTTATTGATGACGCGCAACACCTATCCTCTCCTCACTGAGCTGCAAGGAACTGAATCCAACTCACTGCACAAGCCCATACTCTTAATGTTCTGGGTTAAGAATCCAGCCATGTCTACTGCGCCCTTTGATAAGAACTCAACACTTATCACGTACGCCTCCACCAGTACAGTAAACTGGCCCCAAGCTATCACAAATGGGAGCTTTCACACACTTGCTGATTTATTTCTTACTTCTGACTGGCAGTGCAGGTAGAGAATAACTGATTTTATTCCCAGAGATGGTTTCTCTTTGGAGCAGGTTCGTCCCTCTGATAGGCATTTAATTAAATTAACCCCCCCCCCCCTGCATTCTCTGTGAAGTGTGTCTCAGTGAATTCCTTGTCTAATTTAACTTGAGGAGGTTTCTGATGAGGGCTGTGTTTTTTTTCTTTCTAAAACCCGGTTTGTGAGTTTATAAGTTAATTAGCTGGGAATCGGGGGAAAATCAATCCCTTCATAATAGCCAGGCCATAGTGACAAGACCCCTGATTTCCTTGGAGAACTCAGTTCTGACCGAAAAAGTGTCTTAGCTTTTTCCGTGCAACCCCCTTTCCCCCTCACCTCCCCATTCCCTCCCATTACATGCACAAAGCAAAAAATGATCCCAGGAGGGGAGTTATAATTAGTGTCTGAATGCAGATTTCTTTCTTGGGACCAAACTACGACAGAAAAATACCCAGAGAAATGCGATTATTTTTCTAAGGCTGAAATGTATATTTTACTAAAATGCTTTGCTTCTTAAAAAACCGGGATGAAGGAACAAACCCTTTTTATCATATGTTAATAATCTGCCTTACACGCTCCCCTCCCCCTCCCCAAGTTACAAAAGTGGTCACTTAACATTCCAAGGCTGGTAAAAGGCTACATAAAGCATGTGAATCTATCATTTGTGGAGAGAGGTTGAAACAATCCAGTCAATCAAGCTGCTGTGAAAGATAACTTTGCTCTGAGTGTGTATGGGTATGACACAGTCATTCCCCCCCGCCCCATGGAAGAGCTCTAGCAATCTCTCAGGAATGCAGGAACAGGGAGAAGGGAAAAAGCTTCATCATTGCCCCATCATACTAAAAATGATGCTTCTGCAGGCAGGAAAATATTTCGTTCCATCAGCTTGCAGAGATGGGGGATGCCAAATAATTTAATTCACAGACAACTCCCGTAGCTGCTAATTGCGCTAACATTTGCTTTAACACTGCAATGGATAAATCTCATTCAGGCCGAAGCAATACCGTGCGCTGCAGCCAGTGCACAGCTCAACCCACAATTGCACGTGCATTTTGGATGCGCGTCCGTAACCCCGACGCAAAACGGGGGTTAGCACGTGCAAAACGTGCATCCAATCGCACGCGTGGGTAATAGCGCTCATCACATGCAAACGCATGTTGATGAGGCTATCATCTATTCCCCCTGATGCAAAAAAAAAAATGTGCACCCGTCACGTACATTTTAACTCACCAAATTAACGATGGCCCTGAGCAGGTGTTATTTTGGAGGAGCCCAAAAAGTGTACAGAAAAGCATAAATACTGTTTTTTCTGTACTTCCCTCTGATTTAATATCGTGGCAATATTAAGTCAGAGGAACTAAAAAAATTAGAATGTCCCCCCCCCCCCAAAAAAAAAAACAGTACCGGGAGTCAGGTGAGGAAAAGGGACGCTCAGTTAACAAGCATCCATTTTCCTAACCAGCTGACAGCCACCTTTCCTGGGCGCCCGCTGCCAAGGAGATGCTAGGGGCACACAATTTCCCCTAGCACCTCCTTTTTACCACGGCAGCACATTTGCATTTTGCATTGGGCGCCCCGGGGAGGTGGATCGGCGCGCGTTAAGGGAGCGGAAGCTCAATCATGAGCACGTCCATTTAACGTGCGCCGATATTGCAAACTTTCTTTCCCCATTGTGACTGCAAAGTTTCCAGTCAGGAAAGTTAAGGCCATACCATAACCAGGCCGTACCATAACCAGAGAAAATGCTGGGCCCCTGGCTTACAAGTTTCACAGCTCTTTGCACTTACCATTAAAGCACACTGTGGCCCAGTTAGATTACTTAACTGAAATTAATTCCAGCATCAAACTAAATACAAAATTAAAAGTGATACCAAAAGTCACTTAGTTCTACAAACCAAACCTCAGGATGGTAGTCACAAGAAGATTCTGCATTCAGCATCTGAAACTCAGGATAGTAAATTTCATTCAAAGGTTCCCAAAATCAATTCTCCAAAGCTTCATCCAGATCAGGTTTTAAAAATAGCCCAGTGAAGAGCAACCAGTTTCTTATTCAGGCACTTTTGTCAGCTCTGCTCCACTCAATGTGATACTTTGTTTTCAGAAAATAATTTGACAAGGGGCTCTTGGGAGCCTCCTCCAGCACATTGTGGGGTTTGCCAACAAAATGTGCAAATTAACCTGGTTCCTAGACCACATACATGCAATGATGCCTCATGAATATTTATTATGGATATCCTAAGAACCAAACTTAGTAGAGGGTCTGGGGAGCTGAGTTTCTGGAAGCACTCAGTTAATCAAGTACTACTCCGTCGGCTCCTGCCTTCTTGCCCCCAAGAGGGCTCCCCACGCTGAACCCTACAGCAGTTTGTCATTTGATCTCAACCGCTGCCTGTATGAAGATAAATGGCCAGTACTAATGTAATAACACGGTAAAAGGAGCCTAAACCTTCTGTAAAACCAGAAATAGATCTAAAATGAAAAGCTACCAAGTAATCTGAACTCAAGAAGGGATAACTTAATCGCGCTGCTTCCCTTTTCTGCAAACAAGCCTGATCAATTCTGGTTAAAGTGTAACTTTGTTCTTTACAACACTACTCGGATCCCAGGCAGGCTGCCCCCTAAAAGAAAATTTGCACACCATGGATGCCCTCATGCCCTCGGATTGCCTGTCCCAAATTCACTTTCCATGAGGCCCTGATGATGTCCCTCCAGCCGGGCTAAAATCTATTCTAGGCTGTCACTCGGTTGCATTCCAGGAGGCTTCACCATTACTCCCCATTTAGAGCCTGATGTCTTGAGTCGCTTGGAATGGTAACCAGCATCTGCTTTAGAAAAGACGGACACATTACCCCGCAGAGAGCTGGGGGCAAATATTCACACCGCTATTTAACGAGGGTACTTCGGCAAAGTTCATGGCTCCACTCTCCTCAATAGGCTCCTTACACAGGTTAAAAAAAAAAAAAAAGTCTAAATGCCGTGCGCAACGTGCAGACTGGTGTTCTGCAATGGGTAAAATCCGATCTCTCGATTGTAATCATTTTTTTCACCAAAGCAAGTTTACTTTCAACGTTGCATATTTCCCCCTCCCCCCCCCCCAAAAAAAAACAAACAAAACCCCAACAGTGAAATCCCCAGCACAGGGCGAACTTAGGAGAAATTCAATTATGGATACGGTTTCATTCCAGGCCACTCCAGACACTTCCAGCTCCACAAAGAAATAACCTTTACCGCTATTTTCGGCAGATTTCTGTTGATCTGTCAGGGATCAGCTTCCAGAATTCAACCAGAAAAGAAATGACTAGAAGAATTCTCCAGGGTGATCTTCACCTCCTCGCCCTCCCTCCACCCGGGAAATAATCACCCTGCTTCTCCCTCCGCTTAGTAAACTCTTCCTTTGTTTCTTTTTTTAGTTCCAGCTTTTTATAGGAGGCCTTTTCAGATAAGGAACCCTAAAAAAAATGTCTACCGATAAATAGACATAAAAAAAAAGAATTTCGCACACCGGCAGCGGCTCTGTGACACGAATAAAAGTGAGTTAATTTTTAACCCCGAGACTTCGACTGCTTTTTCCCTTCTCTGAGAAGTTTATCACTTTTTTCCATGCCGATAAATGCCTGGAAGGGATTAATCTATTATAGACAGATAGATAGATAGATAGATAGATAGATAGATAGATAGATAGGAATATTATCTATCAGCAGATGCAAAATAAAAAAAACTCTACGAGGACTTTATAAAAAAAAAAAAAAAGCAAAAGTACAGTAATATTAAGAGCTAATTTAATCAGCAATATCATTAAATGCCCTTTTTTTTTCCATGCTGTCTAATACTGATCCTGAATGGGGAAACTGAACGAGCAAGTTACAATCGCAGATGTTGAAAGGGAAACCTAAGTGCCGTAGCAGCAGCAGTTTCAACGAGAAAATAGGAGTCGGGGGTTATAGCTCCCCAGCCCCCCACCGCTAGATTCAACTTCTTGATGTTTCAATTTCCGTCCAAAACTCCTGAAGTTTGCATTTTTTTTTTCATGAAACCTGCCAAGAAGGGGGGGGGGGGGAGTAAAGCACTTTATCACAGCAACGAGGAGAGGGGGGTGTTGCTTCTCTACAGCCAGACAAACGCTGTGAATTATTATTTTTTTGTTAAAAGCAGCTCGTACTTGTACAGAAATCATCACTTTAGTAACTGAAAGAAAGGGATCTATAGCTCAATCTGAGAGAGGGGAGGGGGATTCGAGGCACCGGCAGCCGGCGAGTTTTTTGTTTTGTTTTTTTTTTGTCATTGTTCCGCCGGGCTGCTCGCTTTCGGGATTACTAAATTCCCGTCGTCTTTGGCGTGACAAAAACACTGAATAAAAGGGTGGCTGGGAAGGCTGTGGCAAGGGGACTTTATAGCCAATCCTCCTCTCAGAGGCGGCTGGCGGGGGGGGGGGGGGGAGAGTCGCAGCCGTAAATCACTCCGATCCACCCCCCCGCCTGTACCGCGGTTGCCTTTACCTATGCTTTCTAAGGAGGGGAGGAAGGTGCTTTTTTTTTGGGGGGGGGGGGGGGGGGGGGAAGGGGTGAGAGGAGAGAAAATGCCCTTCTTACCTCCGTACACAGGGGCCATCGGTGCGAGACAGTCGGTGCTTCATGGCAGAAAGCGAAAGAAACGGATGGATCCCTGCTGCAGCCCCGGACTCAGTGGCGACCCAGTGCTGCTGCCATCTTGGGCTGCAGCCTCCCGTCTGTGCCAGTGGGGTTAAAGCGGGGGAGCCCCCGGCAGCCTTCGGAGAGTGATGAACCGGGAAGTCCCTGCCGGCTTCCTCGGGGGTGATGGTCCGGAGAGCCCCCCTGCCAACCTCCGGGGGGATGATGATCCGGGGGTAGCCCCTGCCAGCTTCCTGGGGAAGGGGGGAGGGGAGTGGGTGATGATCCGGGGGTGTCCCTGCCAGCCTCCGGGGGGTGGGGGGGATGATGATTCGGGGGAGCCGCCGACTGCCTCCTGCATGGAGCAGTCAGAGCCCTGCCGCCGCCGCTGCCGCTCCTGCTGCCGCTCCTGCTGCCTCCGCCTGCATCCTCCTCCTCCTGTGATCCGGGGAGGGAGGGAAGGAGGAAGAGAGCTCTCGGAACCTGGATCCTGCCTGGACAGGGAGATCCGATCCGAGGGCTGTGGTAGGGGGAGCTGCAGGCTGCTGCTGCTGGACCCCCCAGCGCCGTGCACTGCTGGCTAGGGGTGCTGCCTAGCAGCACATGCACGCCCCGTCCTCCCCGCCGGCTCCGCGATCACATCTAGGGGAGCTCCTGCTGCCGCCGCTTCTCGCCACCAAATTAAAAAAAAAAAAAAAAAAAAGTTGCATTGAAGAGAGAAGGGGGAGGGGCTAAGCTCCTTTCTTTTCTCTCTCCAAGTGTGCAAAGTAATCAAAAGCCTATCGCACGGATTGAAGGGCTGTCAAGTGAAAAGAAAAGGCAATTCAGCGTAATGTCAGGTAATGTGCTCTAATGGTAATGCTGCCAGGCGAAGCCTCCTCTGCTGAGATTATGCGGAACCTTGTTTAACAAACACATTTCAATCAAGGGGCTGGGGAAAAAAAGAAAAACGAAAGAGGATGTTGGTGAAACAGCTCAATCTAACAACAGGTAAAACAAGAAGATCCTGTAAAAAAAAACCCCATAAAGCTCTCTTTTTCGCTCTGACTAATACAGTGCAAGAACATACTGAATTTGAGAAAGGTAATAGGCAACTGTTTCCCAACAGTTTCTAAGACAGAGTATACCTATCCCCACATATTAACCAGCACCAAACTTGCTAAAAACTAGAAAGATAGTGAGGTGTCTGAAAAAATGTAACATACTTAAGGCCAGATGTATTAAAGGGATGCTAGGAATTATTCGGAAATGAATGAAAAATATAACAGAGAGCATCATTATGGCTCTGTATAGATCTATGATGCATCCGCACCCTTTATATTATGTACAGTTCTTTTAGCCCCCATCTCAAAAAAGATATAGAGGACATAGTAAAGGTGCAGAGAAGAGTAACAAAACATGGTAAACGGCATGGAACCGCTCCTTATGAAGAAAGGTTGAACAGTCTAGGGCTCGAGTTTGGAGAAGGCTAAGAGGAGATATGATAGACTGGGGAGGGGAACAGGTAAACAGAGAACGGTTATTTATCCTATCAAACAGTAGTAGGACTAGGGGAAAGGCCTTCAAACTAGCAGGTAGAAGATTTTAAATCAATTTGGAGAAAGAGGTTTTTTTACACTCAAGGCACAATCAAGCTGTGGAATTTGTTACTGGAAGATGCAGTTAAGGAAACTAAAAACAATTATTCCTGCTTGTGATGCTGGGCAAGTCACTTTATCCTCCATTTGTAAACCCTCTGGGGATAGGGAAATACCTACAGTACCTGAATGTAATCCGCTTTACCGTGCCAAAAAGCGGAATACAAAGAAACAAACAAATAAATAAATAAACAAACAAACAAACAATTATTAACCAGGTTACTCTGGGAAACCAACTACTTACTTATCCTTGGGAGTGATCAACAAGCAATTTGATCTACCTTTTGGGCTCAATGGACCTTTGATCTAACCCAATAAAGCATTTCTTATGTTCTTATGTTCACAGTTTCTGTGCATGGGAGAAAATTTATAATGTGTTCATGAATATGGAAAATAATCCCCCTCCCATCCTCAGAAGCAACATCATTTTATTTATGTATTTATTTAGCATATTTATATACAGTTTTACCAATATAAACACTGACCAAAGTGGTTTACAATGATAAAAATTAAATCATAAACAAAACCAAGTTAAAGGAGTTTAAATAATTTAAATAAATGATAAAACAGAAATTAAAATAAAGTATGAATATAAATACAATATTATAATAGATGTCAACAGAAAAAGAACCAAGTGGTCCATTCAGTCTGCCCAGCAAGCTATTTTTTAAATTATTTTACTCTTAAGAACATAAGAAGTTGTCATACTTGGGTCAGACTGAAAGTCCATCAAGCTAGCATCCTGTTTCCAACAGTGGCCAATCCAGGATACAAGTATCTGGCAAATACCCAAACAGTAAATAAATCCCATGCTATTAATGCCAGTAATAAGTAGTGGCAATTCTCTAAGTTAATTTGATTAATAGCAGTTTATGGACTTCTCCTTCAGGAACTTGTCCAAACATTTTTTAAAGTCAGCTACATTAACTGCTTTAACCATATCTGCTGGCAATGAATTCCAGGGCTTTATTGTGCATTGAGTGAAAAATAATTTTCTCAGATATGTTTTAAATGTACTACCTGCTAACTTCATGGAGTGCCTCCTAGTCCTTGTATTATCTGAAAGAGAAAATAATCGCTTCGCATTACCTGTTCTCTCATGATTTTATAGACACCCCCACCAGCTGTATTTTCTCCAAGCTGAACAGCCTAACCTTTTTAGCCTTTCCTCATAGAGGAACCTTTTCCAGTGCAACAATTATAACTTTTTTGAGATGCGGCGATCAGAATTACACACGGAACTCAAGGGATGGTCTCACTATGGAGCAATACAGAGGCATTATGATAATCTCTGATTTATTCATTATTCCCTTCCTAACAATTTCTAACATTGTATTTGCTTTTTTGACCACTGCAGCAAACTGAGCAGATGATTTCAATGTATTATCCATTATGATGCCCAGATCTTTTTCTTGGGTGGTAATTCCTAATTGGAACCTAACATCCATGTAACTACAGCATGGTTTATTTTTCCCTATGTGCATCACCTTGCACTTGTCCACATTATATTTCATCTGCCATTTGGATGCTCAATCTTCCAGTCTTGCAAGGTCCTCCTGCAATTCAACACAATCCACTTGTGATTTAACTACTGTAAATTATTTTGGTTATCTGCAAATTTGATCACCTCACTGGTCATTTCCGTTTCCAGATTATTTATAAATATATTGAAAAGCACCGGTCCAAGTACAGATCCCTGAGGCACTCCACTGTTTACCTTTCTCCACTGAGAAAATGGACCATTTAATCCTACTCACTGTTTCCTGTCTTTTAGCTAGTTTGCAGTCCAGAAAAGAACATTGCCTCCTATCCCATTTAATTTTCAAAGGAGTCTCTCATGGGGGACTTTGTCAAACACCTTCTCAAAATCCAAGTATACTAAATCTTCTGGATCATCTTTACCAGCCTTCGTTTATTAACACTTTCAAAAAATATAGCAGATTTGTGAGACAAGACTTCCCTTGGGTAAATCCATGCTGACAGTGTCCCATTAAACCATGTCTATCTATTTGTTCTGTGATTTTGTTCTTTAGAATAGTTTCTATGATCTTTCTCAGATCACCTGTCTATATTTTCCTGGATCATCCCTGGAGTCCTTTTTAAATATATGGGGGTTACATTTCCCATCCTCCAGTCTTCACGTACAATGGATGATTATAATGAAAGGTTACAAATTACTGGTAATAGATTTTAAGTTTCATTTTTTAGTTACTTCAAAACCCTGGGATGTGTACCATCTGGTATGAGCAATTTGCTGCTCTTCAATTTGTCAATCTGGTCTACTACATCTTCCAGATTCACTGTGATTTGGTTCAGTTCTTCTGAATCATCATCCCTGAAAACCGTCTCTGGAATGAGTATACCCCCCAACATCTTCATTTGTAAACTCAGAGGCAAAGAATTAATTTAGTCTTTCTGCGATGCTGTGTTCGGCCAACCGTGGGGCAGGTCCACGGACAGCCGCTCTTACCCAGGACTTCGGGTGGCAGGGAAGCCACTGCTGCCTCAACAACCTTCGGGTTCCAGGTGCGGCAGGCTGCCGCATACGATGGGGTGCGCTGCACCGGGGATGCTGCTCTGCTGTGCAAGCGTCCCTAGACATGCGCGCATGCGTCCTTCTGCGACTTAAAGGGCCCATGGCAGGAAACCTCTAATGGCGCCCAGTGATGACATCCATAGAAACATAGAAACATAGAAATGACGGCAGAAGAAGACCAAATGGCCCATCCAGTCTGCCCAGCAAGCTTCACACATTTTTTCTCTCATACTTATCTGTTTCTCTTAGCTCTTGGTTCTATTTCCCTTCCACCCCCACCTTTAATGTAGAGAGCAGTGATGGAGCTGCATCCAAGTGAAATGTCTAGCTTGATTAGTTAGGGGTAGTAGCCGCCGCAATAAGCAAGCTACACCCATGCTTATTTGTTTTACCCAGACTATGTTATACAGCCCTTATTGGTTGTTTTTCTTCTCCCCTGCTGTTGAAGCAGGGAGCTATGCTGGATATGCATGAAGTATCAGTCTTCTCCCATGCTGTTGAAGCAGAGAGCCATGCTGGATATGCATCCCCTAGGCTTTACTATTTAAGGCCCAGCCAGACCTGTATTGGATGCCACAGCAACAGGTCAAGCTTCTTGGAGTAGCTGGTTGCATGTTCCTGCCTCCTCCTCTCCCTTGTCTTGTCATTCCTCCAGATTGCTTCCTGGCTTCGACCCTGACTCAACTTCTGGACTTCGCCAGCTTGCCGCCTGCCTCGACCCTGGTTTGAATTCTGAACTTTACCTGCTCGCCTCCTGCCTCGACCCCGGTATGACTTCTGGACTTTGCCTGCTTGCCTCCTGTCTCGACCCTTGTATTTCTTCTGGACTCCGCTTGATAGCCACCTGCCTTGACCCTTGGGAAGCATTGACACTGCTCGTCGATTGCCGGATGTCTGCGAATCCATCTCAGCAGCCTGGTCTCTTTCTTCACGGTAGTCCTCACCATCGGAGACCTGCACCTAAGTCCAGCTGGACCCGGCACCCAAGGGCTCAACCCGCGGAGAACAACGGCTGGTATCGGTGCAGGTCCTGTTGGGTCTCTGCTTTGACCAGTTCTGCCTACCGACAACGAGGCCCTGCAGGGCTTCTACCTGCAGGTAGCGTCAACCTCATTTTGGCTCAAGGGTCATGGACCTGGCAGACCTCTCTGGCCTCCAAGCCATCCCAGGGCTGGCTCAGAAGATTCAGCAGCAACATCAATTCCTGAAGGCACTGGCAAGCTCGATGGAACGCCTAAGCGCTCATCTTGACACCACCACTGCGTCAAGCACTGGACCGCCGGTTACACCCATAAACGTGGTGGCCTCTCCTGTTGTGCATCTCCCAGTACCAACTAGGTATGCAGGGGACCCTAAACAATACTGTGGATTTTTAAATCAATACTTTATGCACTTTTCTCTTCAGCCTGTACAGTTTTCCAGTGACACTGTTAAAACCACCTTTATTCTCTCTCTTCTTAACGGGAAGGCCTTAGCCTGGGTCTCCCCTCTCTGGGAACATGGAGATGCGTTGATGCAGGATCTACAACAATTCGTCAAGACCTTTAAGCAGGTGTTTGATGAACCTGGTCGACTGGAAACTGTGATTTCGGAGCTGCTACATCTGCGGCAAGGTTCCAGACCTCTGATGGATTATGCTATCGAGTTCCACACTATAGCCACGGAACTAAATTGGCGAGAGAACAGTCTTCAAAGCATTTTTTAGAAGAATTATCCTTCCGAATTAAAGATGAGCTGGCTGCTAGAGAACTGTCCAACTCCCTAGACACTCTTAATGACCTTGCTGGAAGGATAGATCGGCATCTTCAACAACGGGCCTAGGAGCTGCGAGCATCATGCAGTCAGGTACTATTGGCTCCATCATTCTCACATACCCGAATGCTAGCTCCAGTGATGACATCTGCTTCAAACCACCCGGAGGAGCCCCTGCAGCTCGGACAAAGTCACAGCATCTTGGAGGAGAAGAACTGTCGCCAAACCCAGGGCCTCTGTTTTTACTGTGCAGGGAAGGGGCACCTGCTGGCACAATGCCCCATGAAACAGGGAAATTACTGAGCCTAGGAGTCAGTGGGGAGATGTCCCTAGGCCATACGGTTCCCACTCTCCAACTCACTTCTCTGTAGTAATCACCTTGGAAGGTTGTGTATTCTCCACGCTCGCACTTGTGGACTCCAGTGCAGGAGGGAACTTCATCATGAAAGCCCTGGTGGACCACCTAAAACTACCGAAAATTACCAGGGACTCGCCAACACTTATCCCCTCCATCTACATGGAGCCCCTTCCATGCCAGATCACTTCAATGACTGCTCCCCTCTGCCTCTGCACCAGTATCCTGCATGAGGAAGAGATAACCTTGTTCATTCTTGAGAAAGTTATACATCTGATTGTGCTGGGATGGCCCTGGATGCAGCTTCATTCTCCAGTTTCAATTGGAAACTCTGCAGCTAACTAAATGGAGTCCTTGCTGTCAGGTCTCTTGCCTCCATCCAGTTCAGCCCCTCTCTTCTGTCCTGTTAGCTGTGACCTCAGTGGGAAAATCACCGCAGTACACCGATTATGCGGATGTATTTTCTAAGAAGACGGCGGAGACCTTGCCGGAACATCGATCATTCAATTATGCCATCCATCTGACACCAGGCGCTATCCCTCCTTGAGGAAGGGTTTGCCCCCTGTCCCTACCTGAAACCAAGACTATGTCTCAGTACATCCAAGAGAACCTTGAGAGAGGGTTCATCTGACCATCTACGTCCCTGGCTGGGGCAGGATTTTTCTTCATGTCCAAGAAGGATGGAACACTACGATCGTGTATAGACTACCGGGGCATAAATACTATCACTAAAGGACAGCTACCCCTTGCCTCTTATTTCCGAACCTCTCGATCATCTTCAAGGAGCCAGGATATTTACAAAACTTGACCTCCGGTGGGCATATAATCTTATTCACATTAAGGCGGGCAACGAATGAAAGATGGCAATGAACATGTGAGATAGCCACTATGAATACCTGGTGATGCCCCTTGGTCTGTGCAATGCCCCCGCGGTATTTTAAAATATGATGAATGAGATTTTCAGGGACCTCCTGTATGTCTGCATTGAATTCCACCTTGATGACATCCTCATTTTCTCCAAAGATCTTCCTTCTCATCGTCAGCACATTTGACAGGTTCTCCAATGCCTATGCTCAAACAAGCTGTTCGCTAAACTCGAAAAGTGCATTTTTTAAAAAGAAAGTTTACTCTTCTTGGGATATATAATCTCCAGAAGCAGTTTTTGCATGGACCCTAAGAAGGCAGCATGTATTCTAAACTGGCCACAGCCCTCCAGCCTTCATCCACTGCAAAGGTTCCTGGGGTTTGCGAACTTCTACTGACATTTTATTTCCTATTACTCCCAGAGTGTCGCTCCCCTCATGGCTCTCACCAAAAAAGGTGCTAATACCAAGGACTGGTCTCCGGAGGCAGTCAACACCTTCATCAAGTTAAAGCAAGCCTTCCTTCATGAACCCTGCCTCTGCCATCCTGATCCCACGTGCCCATTTATCCTCTGTGGGAGTTGGGGCTGTACTAAGTTAGCATTCGGATACATGGCTCCTCCGTTCATACTCCTTTTTCTCTCAAAAATGTTCCCTTGCAGAATGAAATTATAGCATTAGGGATAAGGAATGATTAACCATAAAAATGGCATTCAAAGAATGGCAACAATGGTTAGAGGAAGTGCAATACCACAGCACGGTCTATACTGATCATAAAAACCTAGAACATCTCCACCTTGCCCAACGTTTGAACGCCCTTCAAGCCCAGTGGTTTCTGTTTTTCGCCCGCTTTGATTTCGAGGTGAGATATAGGCTGACAACTAAGAATACCCGGGCCAACGCTCTATCACGCTCCTTCGAAGTGGAAGACATACCTGATCTGCCCGGTCACATCATTGACCCGGCATGAGTCATCCTCGCTACCACATGACCATTCCCCTAGGAAAAACAGTCGTTCCACTGCGTCCCCATCAAAAGGTTTTGGAATGGTCACATGACTCTAATATTGCAGGCCACCATGGTCAGGCCCTTCTCCAGCGTTGTTACTGGTGGCCCCAAATGTAAAAGGATGTCAAAGCTTATCTAGATTCTTGCCTAACCTGTGCCTAACAAAAACCTATGGTGGGATGACCTTGGGGGCTGTTACAGCCATTGCCAGCCCACAAGGAACCGAGGACCCATTTGTCCACCGACTTTGTGGTGGATCTTCAAATGGCTGTTGCATTATGTGGGTTGTAATTAAGCGATTTTCTAAAATGGCCCATTTCATTGCCCTTCCAGGCCTTCCATCCACACTTGAATTGGCAAGATTGTTTATCACCCACATCTTCCACCTACATGGATTACTGCAGCATATTGCCTCAGATTGAAGCGCTCAATTTATGGCCAAGTACTGGAATTCCTTATGTCGTAAATTTAACATTACACTGAATTTTACCACAGCATACCACTCTCAAGACAATGGCCATAGCACGGACCAATCGCACTCCCTCACAGGCTGCCCTGCACAGGTTACCCAGTCAATCTGGGTTATCCTTTTTTTAATCTCTATCCTTTGGCCACTGTGATGCTCTGTGTTTATTCCTTGCCCCTTTGAATCCATTTACTGTCTTTGTCCTCACTACCTATTCCAGGATGGCATTCCATGCATTCACCACCCTTTCTGTGAAAAAATACCTTCTGATATTGGTCCTGACACTACTGCCTTGGAGCTTCATTATATGAACTCTTGTACAAATTTATTTCCGTGAAAAAAAGGTTTGATCCCTGTGCTTTATTAATACCTTTAAGGTATTTCAAAGTCTGTATCCTATCTCCCCTGTCTCTTCTTTCCTCCAGGGTATACGCATTTAGGTTCTTCAGTTTCATCTCATAACCTTTTTGGTTACCTTTCTGTAAACAACTTCATCCTGTCTCTTATGCCTTTTGAGAAATGGTCTCCGGAATTGAACACAATACTCCAGATGGGACTTCACATACAACCTGTATAGGGGCATTATCAGCTCCTTTTTCCTGCTGGTTGTGCTTCTCTCGATTCGGCCCAGCATCCCCCCCTGGCCTTAGCCACTGCCTTGTCACATTGTTTCATCAGATGCTATCACCCTGAGGTCCCTCTCCCTGTCTGTGTCCATCAGACTCTCGCCACCCCCACCCCCAGCATGTACAGCTCCTTTGGATTTTAACACCTCAAATGCATGACTCTACACTTCTTGGCATTGAATTCCAATTGCCAAATCTTCAGCCACTCCTCAAGCTTACTCAGATCACTTTTCATTCTTTCTACTCCTTCAGGTGTATCCACTCTGTTGCAGATCTTTAGTGTCATCCACAAAAAGACAAACTGTTCCTTCTAGCTCTTCTGCAATATTATCTGGGACCTTCGTTTTCAGTTTTTATTATATTTACCCTTCGATTTTAATGTTAAAACAAAAAAAAATGGAAAAATTACTTTGTTATAACAGGAGAAAAATAAGTGGAAAAGTCTTTTTTTCCCCACTGATTATTTTGTTGTTATAACATTGAAATTCCCAGGGAAAATAACATAAAAACTTAAAATGAAGCTCCCTAAAAAGCACTCACAAAGATGTTAAACAGAACTGGTCCCAGAACCGAAACTTAAGGCACTCCGCTTATCACTTCTCTCAGGTCATGATGAGCGCATGTCAAAAGAAGATGTTGTCATCTGCTGAACAACTCTGGGAATTTATTCAACCTGCAGCAATTTTTTTTTTTTCATTTCCCATAGTAGATTTTGGGTTTCAAGGGGGGTTTATTTATTCATGACATGGAAAATGTAGTGCTGACATATAGGATGAGAGGTAGCGTAGTTAATTTAATACCCAGACTTCTCCCCTGACTGCAGAGAAAATAGCCAAAACGGTTCCTCTCTTCTATGGCTCTGTGTAGGTGCCTACTGGGTGAATAAAATTACTTTAGCTTGAAGCAGTTTCGAAGTTTTCCGTGTGCCATCTGGAGTTCTGCAGCTTCATAGCAAACAATGGTAACTCCACTAACACAGTCAAGTGCAGTGCCAAAGATTTCCCCGGATACCGAGGTAAACTGAATCCCTCGGATCATTCCTCCCTCATGCTTTTCCCCACATTTCAGCCTTCATTTTCGCTGCTTCATGCACATGAATGCTCCACAGTCCCCTCACCCATGCTTGGCTCCCAGTGTTTCCCTCCTATTTGATCCCTACTTATTCTTAGCTGTGTTGCCCCCTTCTCCTCCCACAGTTTCACATACAGGAGCAGATTTTCAAAGCCCTACGCGCGTAAATCCATAGGATAAAATTGGGCGTCCATGTGTGCGTGATGGGTGGGTATTAAAATCGACCCCACACTCTTTCCAAACCCTCTACCCCATTCTCTCTCTTCTTACCCTCTCAAATACAACCTCTAACTCTATGACACCCCTTCGACAACTCATCACACAGTATAGCACATGCCAGTAGTACAAACAAGAAAGTCTCCAAAATGCAGAGATTCAACCAAACAAAAATTCGTAACTAAAGTTAGTTATTTTCAAAGTTCTTTCTTGGATGGAAGCATTAAAATAGTGTTCCTGCATATGCATCTTCTGGAAGACCCGGAACTGATGCAGGACTGGTTCTCTGTCCCACTGGGCTGCTGCAAGGCAAAGGGTCCTGTGAGCTGCCACTCCTGCTGCAGGAAGAGGATGTTGGTTATGGCCTATGAGCATCCTTTTGGAGATGGTCCAGATGCAAATCCTGGCATAGATGTGGGCGGGAGCAAAGATAAGTACCAGAGACCTGCGTAGGGCCAACAGTGCCAATAAGGAAAATACAGGTACCAAAACTGAAAGTGTTGTCACAAGTGTGTGTGCCAGTTTTGAAAGTCGGAGTGGAACAGACAGTACCAATAGCAGTAGTCGTCCATAAAGTGAGACTGCACAAGATGACAACAAGCACACTTTCGCACACCAACTTTCAAAGATAGGGAGTAGTCCAGTGGTTAGAGCAGAAGATTGTGCGCCATAGAATCTAGAATGCAAATCCTCCTGTTAGTTTTTTGACCTCGGTCAAGTCACTTCACCCTCGCATGTGTCACCTACAAACTTAGGGGCTGATGCAATAAAGTTTGCGGAAAGCAGGCGCTGACTTTTCAGTGCCCGCTTTCTTAGCGCATGCATGGTTCCCGCAAGGGGGGGGGGCGCCATGCAATATGCAAATTAGGGGGTTGCGCTAGCAAGGAGGCGCTAGGGTCGCTTGCGCGACCTTAGCTCCTCCTTGCTAACTCGACCCCGCGGCGGCTGCCGGTTATGAAGACCGACACCGGTAAATTCGGCGTCGGTTTTCATAACCGGCCGTCTGCCAATAGTGAAAATGGACGCTGCTCGGCGTCGGTCTTCATAACTCAGCAGTCTGCCGAGGTGTTTTTTTTTTATTGAAGAAGTACCAAAAAGCAGTTTTTTTCTGCTTTTCTGTACTTCTTCTATGTGCGCTCAGCTATTAACGCCTGCTCCAGGTAGGCGTTGATATCTGAGCGATAAGTGTGCATCTGAGATGCACATTTTTTTAATGCGGAGTGACAGCGGGTTAAACAGTGCGCTCGAGTGAGCGCACTGTATTGCATCGGCCCCTTAGTCCCCAATTTATTAAGCATTTTTCCCATAGACACATAATGGGAGAAAACCTTTAGTAAAGAGGTCCAATAGATTGCAAGCCCTCTGGGGAGAGGGAAATACCTACAATACCTGAATATAACTCGCCTTGAGCTACCAATGGAAAGGCGTGAGCTACATCCGAAAAGAAATGAAATCAAAATAAATTTAAGAACCACCCAGAAACCCGGAACAGTGTCATGCACTGCATGCTTCCGGGCCAGTAATATCCTTCTCTGAGGAATCTGGACCTGTAAAGACAAGACAAAAATTGCATTAATACATAGTTCAGCAGGTAGCACACCATTGGCACAAGCAGTCCGCTTTACATTTCCTTTCTACTCCTCTCTCCATCATCACAAATTACTTCCAGTTCCTTCATAGACCCCCAAGTCTACCAGCAAGAAGCATGACAATTCTTAGTGTGGTACTAGGATCTTCAATAGGTGCTCCTCGGGGTCCTACTTTTACTACTGCAATGCCAACTAGAGATGTGCATTCTTCTTTGCCGAATTGGAAAATTGCAACAAAATTGTCCAATTCGGCATGTTTCAGGGAGCCCGAAAAAAAATCAGGATTTTCCCATTTTTTTCGCAAAAATTCGTTTTTCCGATTAGTGCGCACTAACAAAAACTATCAAAAAGTAACAAAATCTAATGGTTTTTGTTAGTGCGCACTAATGGGGAGTTAGCATGCACTAATGGGGAGTTAGCGCGCACTAACTAAAAATCAATTTTTCGCGAAAAAAAAGACCCGAACCGAAAAAAACCCGACATTTTCCATGGCGGCCGAAAAACAAAGAACGACACGAACACAAAAAACGATGCACATCTCTAATGCCAACTGGAAAAGTATTGGGAGCTTCCCATAAGCTCTACAACTTCAGTTACATCCCAGGTAAGACCACCTGGGAGGGTCTCACTTCCTTAAGGGAGGATGTCCAATTAAGCTAAAGCTTCACACTTGACCATAATTAGCTTTCTGTTCCAGGGTAGGGTTGCCAACTGACTCCATGTTTTTCCAGATGTATTCAGAAAAGGAAGCAAATGTGACTATCTTTTATTAAAAAAATACTTAAGTAGCAAAACAAGAGAAGGAAACAAATGATCAACATCATGAATCATAACATGTCATATAGAAGAAGTCTGCACAGCACAGTAACCAATTTATGTAGATTGGATGATCACCCCCTCCCCTTTTATTGATTTTTTTTTTCAAAAATGAGTTGTCAGAAAATAAAATATTTCCTTCTGTTTTTTTTACATTTCTTATAACAGTATCATATATTTCTCTGCTGCACAGCTGAATCTGTGCTGTGCTATATTGTATTTGTAGGGGTCCTTCCTATTTATTTTTTATTTTTTTATATTTTCCCAAGGAATTTATCTGTGTTTATTGCAAGAACAGTAACAGGAGTGGGAAAAAAACTAGTCATCATTTTCCCAAATAAATAATAGAGTTTATTTTGGTGAACAGAAGCCAGGACAGTAAATAAATATATATATTATAGCTCCTTGCATAGCAGTAAAGTCTGTGGGTACAATGTACAGTGTACATGCAGACTTTATCAAGGATTTTCAAAACAAACTTATGCGCCTAAATTCACTTCGACTATCCTTCTTTAATTGGCCAGGTTCACATGGCATTGCCCAACCAGAACATAACTTGTGGATGGGAACTTGTGTGCACACTTGAAAATATAAGAAAATATGTGTGTGTCTATGTGTGAATGCCTACGACTGCTTGCCCCTGTGTATGGGAGTGTGAGAGAGAAGGCTTCGCAGACAGAGCAAATTAGTGAACATTACCCGGAGTTGCTTGGGTTGTCTGATAAATAACAACCTGTGTGTGGGTGCCTGTGCTGTATATGCGGGTGGGTGGGGGCTTGTGCCTGTGTGCGAGCGCCTATATGTATTTGTGTGCCTGTCTGTGGGAGCCTCTGCCTATGTGAGTGTGTGTGCCTGTGTCTATGTGCTTGTGTGCATGCATGTGTGTGTGTGTGTGCCTATATCTGTACCTGTATGTGGGTGCCTGTGTTTGTGTGCAACAGGACTTTGCAGACAGAACATATTGTATTTGCACAGTGCTGGACTGGACATCACCTGGTGGCCACAGACCGACACAACAGTGTGACCGACCAAGCGACCGACAGAAGCCTTTTACATAGATAGACAGATAATCTGGTTGGCACAGTGCCATGCAGGAGATAGGGATTCAATCCCCAGGCTGAGCTTCTCCTCCCTGGGTTTGCAGTGCTGTGAAGGGGGGAGATAATCCCAGCCATTGATCAAAGTGACACTTATTGGCCAGATTTATGGTCTATGTCCAGTTCTAGAGGGAGCTGCAGCTTGTGGTCCCCAGCAGAGGACTGCCACTAGGTGGGGGATAGAAAATAGAGGATATTGCCCCCCCCCATCCCCCACCGCTGGTTTATGGTGCCTGGATCCCAGCTCCGGTTCTGAGTGAGTGAGCTAGTAGCTCAAAGGAGCAGGAGGAAACTGCCAGGTCACAAAAATAATCTGACTAAGAAATTGAAATTTTCCGCAGTTCTGTTTTGGTTTCTTTGCTATGGATACTTTTTTTAAGCCAAGAACCAATTGCATTTGGTTTCTTAAAGTGAGGAAACATTTTACATGTGCTTTTGACTCTTTTTTATAGCTTTGTATTTTTAACTTTCTGTTTTTAAATTGGATATTTGGTGGGTTCCTTTTTTGTTTATCATTTTTCAGGCTGCTGATCTGAGACAAGCCTTTTCTATCAAGCAGCACCCCCTCTAATTGTGTTGTGGGGTTGTGCATATAATTTCATCAAGTGAGTGAGGGGGGTGGGGTGAGGATGTCACCTCCCTGCACCCAGGGCTGGATTTAAGATTATGCCACCCATAGGCAGAGGGCTGGGGTGTAAGGTGCTCTGCCCCTAAAAATCAAAGGGCAGCAGGGAGAATCCCAGTGTTTGGGTGCTTTCCGTATTTGGCACCCTAGGTACTTGCCTATGTTGCCTGTGCTAAATCCGTCCCTGCCCACACCATAAGTAGACTGTTTCTCACAGGATACATCATAGTCAGATGTTTTTTCACCCACCACCCCCTACCTTCCATGGAAGGCTGTTTCACCTCTCTCTGCTCTGATACATATTTTTGTTATATTCTGTCTTTCAGGCACTTCAAAGAGGATTGCATTCAGGTGCTTTAGGTAGTTACATATCCGCAGAGGGCTTTCAGTCTAAGGGGCTCAATCATTAAGTAGGTCATGGTAAATGACCCTGCCACTTTGTGACCCCCACAGTGTGCACCGGATTGTAATACCTACACGCGGGCGTGCATTTGTGCACACAACCCGGCACGCACAAATGTACGCCCAATTTTATAACATGCACACGCAGCCATGCACATGTTATAAAATCCAGGGTGAACAATAGTGCACCTTATGCGTGCCGAGCCCTTGGGGAGCCCCAATGGCTTTCACTGTTCTCTCCAAGGCCGCTCAGAAATTGGAGCGGCATCGGAGGGAACTTTCCTTCCGTCCCCCCCCCCCCCACCTTCCCCTCCCTTTCCCTACCTAACCCGCCCCCCCCTGCCCTACTTAAACCCCCCCAACCTTTATTTTATAAGTTGCGCCTGCCTCCAGGCAGGCGTAGGTTGCGCACACCGACCGATGGCCGGCCCACGATCCCGGGCACAGCAGCAAATGGCCGCTGTGCCTGGAGGCTCCAGCCCTGCCTCCGGATCGCCCCCACCCTGCGCATGCCCCGCCCATGCCCCGTCCCTTTTTTCATGCCCTGGGACTTACGCGCGTCCCGGGGCTTTATGTGCGCCGCCGGGCCTTTTGAAAATAGGCCCAGTGCACGTAACCCCCTACGCGAGTAAATCCTCCCAGATTTACCCGGGTAGGGCTTTGAAAATCTGCCCCTAATTTTCCCCACAGGAAAATACTGTGGGGACAAATATCAAATACCTCCTTACAATGCACGATGGTGACCCTAGGAATATTTATTTATTTATTTATTTATAAACTTTTATATACCGTTGTTTGGAACATGCCCTCACAACGGTTTACAAGCAAGAAAAATAAAAATAGAAAAATGGTAAACTGTAAAATAATAAAAGTTGATATTACAATTCAATAAAAATGATTAATTAAACATTAGGGGCAAAGAATATAACATTTATTTATTTATTTTATTTATTTGTTTGTTTTTATATATGGACATTCGATCGAGATATCACATCAGTTTACATGTAACTGAACAGAAATAAGGCAGAAGCTGCTTATTTTACACTGTAACATTGTAACTTAAATGCTAAATTAGGAAGATAAATGTACATAAAAACTTTGAAAGGTTAATTTACATAGTAATTTAGAGAAATAACATTTAACATGTAAGTTGGAGAATATAGAGAGAGGAAAGGGGTGGCATAGGGGATTAAATATGTACAGTTATTTTACAAGGGGAAGCACCGGGTGGTTGACGGTGGACTGGGGAAGATTCATTTCTGAGCAGGGGTGGGGGCCTGTGGAAGGGCTAAGAGAATACTTTAATAATTAAATAACTAAGTAAGTAAGAACAAGCCATCTGAATCATAAAAACTCGATAAAATAATTACTGAGATAAAAATGATAATTCTAAGCACTTATTGAGAATAACTAAAATAATCAAAAACTAAAAACTCAATTAAAGGTGGTCAAAAATAATCCAAATAAATAACATTATAAAATGGTGTAGTGCATATAAAATAAAATGACAAATTTAGCCAATGCCCTCCTTGTATGCTTGCTCGAACAGCCAAGTTTTAAGATGTTTTCTAAACAATTTTAAGTCACTCTGTAACCTCAGGCTCGCTGGAATAGTGTTCCACAATCCAGGTCCTGCTAGCGAAATTGCTCTATCTCTAACCGTAGTGAGTCGTGCTGTAGATATTGAGGGTATTGATAAAAGCCCTTTGTTAGCTGAATATGGGGCCATCATTACTTAAAGGAGCTGATGGCCCCGAATAAGCCCCCCAGAACGTAGCCATAAACCCTGGGGGTCTGCACAGATCCCCGTCCCATCCCCCCATCCTGGAGGTGGCCATAGTTCACAAATTTAAAAAAAATGGTGGCACCTGTCCCCACCTCACAACCTCCCCTTCGATCAAAACATCTGGCCTCTGGAGGCCGGGACCCCCACTCTAACCTACCCCCTCAGACCCCCTCCTTACAAACGAGTCCCTGGTGGTCCACTGGGAGCCTGGAGCACCCCAAGGTTCCAAGTCCAGTGGCATGATAAACAGTGTTTATCACGTGGTAAATGGGGTAACACAGCTTAGTGAATGATCCCCTAAGCTGTATCTGACGCAGTGGAGGATGAAGTGATGCACTCTCTCAGCTACAGTAGTATGTAAGCCTTTTCCTGCCCTCCTTCTTTCCCTGTGCCAACACCACTAACATTTTTAAAACCCATGGCCTGGCCATTCCTGGCTGCTGCTCTGCGAAACCAGGGTACAAATCCTACTTCTCCTGTTGACTCACCTTATGACCTTGGGCAAGTCACTTTATCTCCCATTGACGCTTGGTACCCAATTAGGGCTTGATGTAATAAAGCACGAGTAAAAAATGAGTGCTGAATGTCAGCGCATATTTTCTTTAATCACACGTTAAAAATAGATGTAACTCCAGATGCAGTAAGCTAATGGTATGCTAATGCATAGGGAGTAAAAAAAAGCACGCTAACGCAAAAAATGTGTACCCAAAGCCATGCTTATTGTTATGTATATAAACCATGTTTTCTGTGCACAAACAATGATTTATGTACACACAAAATGTTTTCTGCACAGATAAAAATTTTTGCATGCACAAATCATTTTATGTGCAGCAAACATTTTATGTGCCCTTAAATCACACTCTGTGCACAGAAAACATGACTGGTGCACAAATCATGTTTTCTGTGCATTAATCCCAAGTTCACGACCCCTGCACCATAGTTCAGCCCCGTGGACTAACACTGGCCCCAGGAACTTTCTGTCACCTGTGAGCAAGAGTTACATTTTGAGTGTTAAGAATACATGGGTTAAGCCTACACACCTCTCTGCATTGGGGGTGCTCACAAATATTTTCATTTTTACGTGGTCATTTTTTGTGCACAAAATTTCTTGGTGCATCAGGAATGAAGTCTGCACAAAAAAAAAATATGTACACAACTGCAAATAAAACTGTGCACTCTGCCAAACGCACCTTATTACATCGGCCCTTATCATATCTGCAAAAATGTTACAAAGTACCTTGACTAAAAATTGCAAATGTGGTCTGGAAATTAAAATATTAATTTTTGTTATTATAGAAACATAGAAACAAGATGGCAGAAAAAGACCATAAGGCCTATCTAGTCTGCCCATCCTCCTATGTTGTGTTAGGCTATAGGAGACCTTGCATACTGTTGTGTTTGGGACCACTAGGAGAGCGATCCCATTTGAGGGGATTGTGCCCCTGGGCCTCAGCACGATCCCAGAAGAATCCAAGACAGCACCGAGGGTTGGCGAGACGTGTCCAAGCATGGGTGAAGACAAAGTCTGACCCTCTGCCGGACCTGCATGCTTCTGGAAGCCAACAACACTATGTTGGTATTTGAACAGTCCTCCGACCGTTTCCAGCCCTTTTGGACCTGCCGCTGGGTATCGGCAAGAAGCAGCAGGCCGGACTGAGGCCTTGTGACACAGAATACTCAAGACGTGGACAAGAAGACTCTGGATGTGGATGAGGAGCTGTGTGTTCGTGCCTGTTCTCGCCCTCGCTCCACCCTCTTACCTTAGAGGCAACTCCTTCTTTGGGTCTGATGGACAGATGCTGCCGTGGCTTCTCCTCACCATACTTCCTGGCATCCCTGGACTGGCCTGACGCTGCGGATCTGCCATGTTCCTGATGACTTAAGGGCTCGCGCGCGTTCCAGAGATGTACCGGCAAGGGCGCGAACCTCGGGGGCGTCCCCCGTAGTGACGTCATCCGCTTCCACTTTAAAAGGTCTTTGTTTGCTACTCTTAAATGAGTTAGCAAGGGACTCCATTGGACTAGCTTCGACTGTCCAAGAATACTTGAACTCGGGGAATTCGTTCTCCGCAACTCTGCCTTCACCAGCTTACTTAGGGGTACTCGCTCCTCGGGAGCTCCGCTCTCTCTCTTCTTGATTTCAGATTCGAAGACGGGATCCGGGACTCACTCCACGAGAGCCTACGTCCCAGAATGCTCAGAAGACTCCTATTACCTAGAAGTGATCGCAGACATGAATACAGTGAGTTTTAATACAGATAGGAACTGGTACTCGCTCCATGAGGGCCTATATTCCTAAATCCCTGCTCAACTCTCTTCTATCTCAAGAAGCTATTGCATACCTATGTCTGAAGGTCTACTATTTCAGAATACAGATAGGAACCGGTACTCGCTCCACGAGGGCCCATGTTCCTATATCCTTTCTCTACTCTCCTCTATATTAGAAGCTATCATATATCTATTTCCTGCAAATTCAATTATAGTTTGCAGATAGGAACCGGTACTCGCTCCACGAAGGCCTATGTTCCTAACACCCTCCAAAGACTCTCTTCCTTTCCATAAGCCATCTCCTACACAGATATTGTGAGTTGTCATTTCAGGCTATATACAAGAACCAGTACTCGCCTACGGCTCCTGTTCCTGAATATACTGAAGACTCTCTGTTGCATAGAAGCCATTACAAATATCTACAGTTGTGAGTGTAACATCTATTACTGGTTATGTATCCAGCATACCCTGTCTACTCACTACCTCTAGTCTATCTTTACAGCTCAGCAACCCAGAGACCGCAATTCCAGTATCAGAAGGACTTCAGCCCTGCCGGCCACATCAGCTCTCTGCTGCCACCTCTGGTGGTTCTACTGCCTGTCTAATAAAGAACTATCTGTGTTTGTCTCAATACTCCGGCCTAGCCGGTGGTCCCTCTCAGGATATCCTTCTAGGGGCGCTGTCATCTGCCATCAGCCCAGGGATTCACCAATTTCCATTAAGTGTTTATTTCTTACACTGCCACTCTGTGGGAGCCAACCCACAATAGATCATTAACTCCACCTTCGGAGTATTACAACTTGCTAGCTCCTCCCCTTGGGGGAGCAGCATTGAACAGATTGCTAACTCCTTGCAAGAGGCTCATAACAGAGATTGCTGACTCTGCCCTCCTGGTGGCGTCACCAATAACAGATTGCTAACTCAGTGGCGGACTTGTAACAGATGGCTCACTCCTCCTCTCTGGAGGAACTGATCAATAACAGAAGCTTGGAAGACTCTAGATGAGACGAGGAACTTGGAAGACTCTGGACGAGATGAGAAGCTTGGAAGGTTCAGACATTGGCACTGTCTCTCAGGGCGCCCTACACAGCCCACCGACACGGGCGGACCCAATGGGCTGGTCATGGACCACCCTGTCCAACTGCGTGCCCTACACAACCTGAAGAGGCTGGTCACAGACCACTCGGAGAGTGGGACAAGCACAGGAAGGGAATCCAGCTGAGACGAAACTCCAATGACGAAAACAGGAACCGACGAGATGGGTTTACAAAGTGTCATCTGGAGAACCAAAGGAGCTGGAGGGTCAAGAGGACTCAGAACAAGCGAAGGAGGAATGGAACCTCGGAACATCAGGAAGTGGAACATCAGGAGTCCTGGACTAGGAACCTCGGAACATGAAGACATGGAACATCAGGAAACAGCGAAGACTCAGGAAGCAACAAAGACTCAGGCAAGACAGGACATGGAGCTCCAACGAAGAACGAAGACCTGACGGAGTGCTGGAAGACAAGACTTTCAGGAGCAGGAAACTCCATGCAAGGCCAAGCAGGACTGTTGGAGAAGCCCTTTTATAGAGCTGGCAGGAGGACGCCCAGGAAGAAGTCATCAGATGGGTCCCGGGGCATATCCGGCCGCGGGCCCTTTAAATCTTGAAGAAAGGCGCAGCCACGTGCCTAGAGGCAGGCTGAAGCAGGAAGAGCCTGTTGGCGGTGTCTGTGCCATGAAAGATCGTTTGGGGGTGGCCCCAGGCCACAGGACAGGTCTCAGGCAGGTGTTGGTGGCTCCCTGCCCTTAGAGCAGCTGAAGACTCGTGGCTCCCTGCCGCGAGGAACAAGAGGCAGGCTCCGACTGCCGCAGAACGCGGCTTAGATGTCGGCGAGCTCCGGGCCGCATGGATAGTCAAAGACGTGGCTTTGGGCCACGCGGAAGCGGCAGTAACAGCAGCCTCCTGGACCGTCTCCATCTGGTTTATATCCTCTTGAAGGAGCGGTCTCCAGAATTGTACACAGTATTCCGAGTGAGGTTTCACCAGGGACCTACACAGGGGCAGTATCACTTCCATTCCTTTCCCTATGCAGCCAAGCATCTTTCTGGCTCCTGTTGTTGCCTTATCCACCTGTTTGGCCACTTTAAGATCATCCGATATGATCACCCCCAGATCCTACTCTTCTGTCGTGCTTACAAGAATTATTATACACGAGATCAGCGGCGCTGGCCCATGAATTTTGAAAATGTGCACAGATATATACAGCGGTTGTGTATGGGAAGGAAATCTGATTTCATTATCAGTCTTGTTCAGTGTGTTTGCACTATTCAGCATAAGCCAGTTTAGTACAGGAGGAAGCACTGAATTTTTCTAGCTTTATGTATCTGCTGCATTTCTTTGCCCTGAAAATTCCTTCTGGTTAACATTAAAATGAGACGACCCTTTCTTTCCTTTCCCGCAGTCAGGGGAATCATTAGCTAATGGCACATGGGGCCCATGCGCCAAGCCTGTTTTGCAGTGATCCATGTTTCAGCTCTCCCCTCCAAGAGCTTTAGATGTGCTACTGCTCCTGACCCTAGCCTGACATTTTTTCCCACCGCAGTCTCTTTTCCGCATTTGAGCCTAGCACTTGTAAAATCTGCACTCTTCCTGTACTAAACCATTCAGGCCACAAGAGGAAGTGACAAGGGGCTGGTGTGCCACAGAAACTAAGTCCAGACATGGAGAGAGGGCTGAAGGGGAGGCTGAAGGGGGGAAAGGAGAACTGGTGGATGAAAAGAAGCGGTGGTGGCAGAGAGTGGGAGTCATGAGATCCACAGAGTAAAAACAGGGAGAGGAAGCCTTGAGGTCCATGGGTGCCAGGTAGGGAGCTGTGAGATCTACAGGGACTACAGTGGACAACCCTGAGGTCCTCGAAGGGTAGAAGGGAGAAGTTGCCCTGAGATTTGTATGGGGAAGGAGCTGTGAAGTCCAAGGAAGGGAACCATGAGACCTACTGGGGAGGGGTTGAGGTGCACAAGGAGAACTGGGTAAATACAAGGTGCCATAAGGTCGATGGGAGGAGGTCCATGGGAAGTGAATGACTGGGAGAGGAAGCCATTGAGATCCACAAAAGGAAGGGAGGTACAAAGGGAGCCATGAGGTGCTTGAAGGGTGGGTGAGTAGAGAGAGGGAGCCAAGACGTTCATGAGGGGTAAATGAGTAGAGAGTGAGGAAAGGGAACCATTAGATCCATGGAAGGTGAGCGAGTGTGGGAGGGAGCCATGATGTTCATAGAAGGAAGTCTATGGAAGGTGAATGGCTGGGGAGAGGGAGCAATGAGAGCCACAGGGAGAGGAGAGAAAAAAGGTAGGCATGAGATGAGTGGGAACCATGAGGTCCATGAGGGGGTGGGTGAGTGGAGAGTGGGAATAGACAGCCATAAGATCCATGGAAGGTGAGTGAGTGAGGAGAAGAAACCATGAGGTTGAGTGGAGGGAGGGAGTCATGAGGTCCGCAGGGGGACTGGATTTGAAGAGCAGTCATGAGGTCCTATTCCTTTTCCTGTTGACCAGGGGGGTAGAAGAAACAAGAAAGGGAGAAGAAAGAGAGAGAAGGGCTTAGGGAGAGATAGGACTTGGAATTAGGGGGAAGGAGAAGCTGAATTTAACTGGGCGAGTAAAAAAAGAGGACAAGAAATTTAGCTAGGGTAGGGGGAGGAAAGAGAAAGGGCAAGACTGGATCAAATGAAAACGACTGAGGTTCAAGCTGGCAGAGGGCATAGGACGGGCGGAGAAAGCAGGAGAAAGGTGACATGGGGTGGGGGAGGGAGCGCTTGCAGGAGGAATGGAGGAAATGCAGGATGAAAGAGAGCGGGCTGAAGGAAGAGGCGGAGAGAAGATGATGCAGCACAAAGGGGTGAAGAGAAAATGCAAGGGGAGGCCATAGCATAAATGGAAGAGAGCGAACCGGAGGAAGGGGAGGAGGTGACAATGCCCAGGAGAAATGAGGAGAGGGAGAGACAATGCAGGAGGTAGACACAGAGGAGAGAACAGGAGGCAGGTGGGGAAGAAAGTGCAAGAGGAAGGACTAGGTGTGAGCACAGGAATAAGAGGAGAGGGCACAAAACCTTTTGTTGCTTGAAAGAGAACTTAACTGAACCGATCAATATAAAACGTCCTGGGCCTCAGTTGAAAGTGGCAGATCCTGGACTTACCTCCCAAGCAGATTTCATTGATTGATTGATTTGGTTTTATCTGACTCAAAATGAATTTCCTTCCCTGCAGAATATACCTCCCCTCCCCTCCCCAACCACCACCACCACCACCACCTGTTTTCCTGAGAGTTTGCACTGGGTCCCTATATTTTGTGGTAACAAAAATGTGCTTGCAGGAATCGGGAAACTGCCTCTTTTTGAGAACAGACCACACCTTTTTCTCAGGTCTCTCTATAAACCGCCTGCTCACTGCGTCCACCTTAAACAGTACAAATGGTTATATATTTTATTATATGTCCATTTTTCATGGGGTAGAGGAGCGGAGCTGCATGAGGGTGCGGGGGGAGGGAGGAGGAACTGGCAGCGCGCTTCTGGGCCCGGGCCCCTTTAAGTAGCTAGCAATACCTCTGTGTGCGGCGCAAGAACTTCACCCAGCAAAAGGCCATCATGTCAGGTCTACCCACTCGTGAAGTACAGCTTCCTTATCTTGTAACGACGCAGGCAAGTCAGCCGGCAAATACGCCCATAAGTTACACCAGTTTTCAACATGAACGTATGCACGTCAAGCCCCCTTTGCAAATTATCTTACCAGATCTGCCCACACGCTTCAGCCCTGCTAAAGCATCCGCACAAATCTTCCATGACAATTTTCAATCCTGCTTTTTTTTTTTTAAAGGCCAGACTGAATGCGTGGAAGTCCAAACCCGTCCCAGTGCCTCCCCTGGGAATGCCCTCCATTCAGCCCGGGTAAACAATGTACATGCATAAGCTATACCCGCATATCCAGCAGCAAGTTTACAAAAGCCGATTTCTTCGGGTAAAACACTGTTTCCCCCGCGGAAATGCGGGTGAAAATTACACTCCCTGTGTTCAGTCCGAGATATCTGGAATAGCTGGGTATGGAGACTGGAGATGGTCAGCGGAAGGGCACAGGAGCGGTTGTTTTTGTAGTAGGGTCCTCTTATAAAATACATAAACCCTGTGACCTGTGCAGAGCAGTCCCCTCTGCAGGAAATGTGTATCTGTTTGCTCTGAATCTCAGGATTTTATTTTTATTTCAAGTGCTGCCACCATGAGACAATGTCTCATGATACCACCGCTGGAAAGAATTATCTGGAGCCGTGCATTCCTTTCCAGATACATTTTTTTTTCCTCACTGGAGGGTCAGTTTGAAGAGTCTTCCTCTATTTTTAATTCAGTTCGTCCTGAAACATGATGGGTAATTTTGTATTGCAGTTCAGTGTGAAATTAGATTTCTGGACATTGCTTTTCAGAATACAGTCCTTTTATGGTAATTTTATAATTCTGAGCTTAGTGTTTTCCTTGCTAATTCCTGTACGCAGTTCCCATTTGCTTGCTACTAATACGAATATGTTTGGGCCAATACACTGCAACTGAAAGCGAAAGAAAATTATAGGTCATCTGAAGGAGTACAGGCTGTTGGGCCAGCCAACAGCCTGTACTCTGTACTGCTGTGCGGAAAATCCAGCTCCCTGGCCCGGCTTTCATTCCTCAGGCAGCAGAGGCAGCACTCCCAACCCTGGTAGGGGCAATCCAAGCCATTGCTCAACAGTGACACCCACTGGCTGGAGATAGGGTGCACACGAAGGTGATTCCATAGGACTTCTGGCCAAAGACCATCACTGCAATGGTCGGGCTAGGGAAGGTTATGAAAAGAAGGGCCACACCTTGGGTGGTAGCAAGTGAAGGCTCCTGGCACCGCTGCCCAACAGAAGTTGGTTCCAGCTAAGCTGGAAGCCCAGGGGGAGCAGCAAGACCTGCTAGACAGAAAACTAAAATTAAAAAAAAAGGAAGTACAAGTCAGACAAAATCATGCATTTGCCTGGATTTTGCAGGGTTTCCTGCCTTTTCACTTTTGTCTTTAACAAAACACAGGGAGGAAAGGCTTTATATATTTTCCAGTGGACACTGGTGTGGTTCTGATGAACTTCAGTTGGGTCGATTCTAGGATGATGGTTGGCCTTCACATGAAGTTTGAGTCTGATCGTGCCTACGGACGGATTGCCCCACCACATCATTGCTTTTTTTTCAGATGTGTTGAAAACTGCAAAAAAAACCAAAAAACAACCCAAAGATGTTCTCCTGTTGCAAAAGATGTGGAACACAATGCGATGGTTGAAGGTCCCCTGGTGGCAAAGAAAAAAAAAAAAAAAAGAAGGCACTACGCGAGTGGTTCTGGGCTAAAGTGGAGTTTAAAAAAATTAACATCTGGAAGAATTGTAGGCAATGGAAATTGTGACATTTTGTTTGGTGTATTTTTGCTCACGCTATGTATTGCACAATTTAATAACTGCATGCATAATCAGACAATGTGGAAAAAGCTTTAGATGCAAAGTAAAAATTGCCTTAACCTTAGAGCACGCTAAGTAAATATTGTGCGCCCTATAGAGACAGCAATAACTGATGCAGAAGAAGAGTTTCTGCTGCATCTGTATGGTTTTATTTATTTATTTATTTATTTAACCCTTTTTATAACCCATGGCGTCCAACTAATGACCAGCACGAGAGGCTGATCATTCATACTGATAACCAGGGATGTGCACTGATTTTTTTTGTTTCGTGTTGTTATCTGTTTAATTTCATTTTTAAAATGGTTCGGGGGTGTTTACATCGTGTTTTCCTAATTTTGGACTTAATATGTACTAACAAGACTTAGCTAGTGTGCGCCAGGTAAGTCCCGTTAGTGCGCACTAACTCAAAATACTAATTTTACAAAATTTTGGCTTTTTTTTTTTTTTTTTCGTTTCAGGGTGCTCCCAAAACAAGACGAAATAGACAATTTTGTTGCCATGGTCTATTTCGTCTAAAACAAATGCACAACCCTACTGGTAACCATGCCGGAACTGCTAAGGTTTCAGCACTTGATGGAATGCCTGACTCTGCTCACCATTCAAAGTATTGACATCTAGGATAAGCCCCTCACACCTTCCCCCACTTTCCTCCTTTCACTGGTTAACCAATACCCTCGCATGTTTCTAAAAGTGAAATGGTTTTCATTAGTTACTAATGTGAACAAATTACAGCACTCGCTTAAACATTCAGATGTTGTTCATTTTCCAATAAGGCCCTCTCTAAAGTAAATATTATTATGTCAGGCAGCATGCAAACCATTTGAGGTGAAACTCCAAGCCAGTGGATTTCAGCCTGTTTGGAGTTCAGCAGGAAATGCAGAACTTCACCGGAGCTACTGGGAATGTCCATCAGAATTTTCCCAGCGGCTCTGGGAAAAATGCAAGTCTGTGAGATCCACTTTAGACATGGTGGTGATTTCCTTTTATAAGGGCTTCAACAAAATCAGTTCCATGAACCCAAAGGTATTCGCTGGATTCATCTAATGGGGCCAAAGAACCTCTTTTAATTGGGTTTGGCATATCTCCTGGAATAGCTTTTCTAAGTTGGTGTCCTGTACCCCCTCTCTGGCCAAAGTCAAGCCGAAAAGACAAAGAAACCATCATTTGCCATTACCCAGGGATTTTTCCACTATTTATAGCCCCTCCTAGCTCACTTATTTATTATATACCAACATTTGATCTGAGATATCACATTGGTTTACATTCAGGTACTGTAGGTATATCTCTATCTCCAGAGGGCTTACAATCTAAAAGGTAGATCTTAAATAAGTACGCGTGAGCGTACTTTTGTTCGCGCAACCGGCGTGAACAAAAGTACGCCGGATTTTATAAGATACGCACGTAGCCGCACGTATCTTATAAAATCCAGGGTCGGCGCAAAATTGGCAGCTTGCGC
This sequence comes from Rhinatrema bivittatum, assembly GCF_901001135.1. Classification (NCBI taxonomy): domain Eukaryota; kingdom Metazoa; phylum Chordata; class Amphibia; order Gymnophiona; family Rhinatrematidae; genus Rhinatrema; species Rhinatrema bivittatum. The sequence goes on from NC_042618.1 coordinate 225,511,938, forward strand.
GCACCGAGCCGCGCAGCCTGCCTCCGTTCCCTCAGAGGCCACTCCGAAATTGGAGCAGCCTCGGAGGGACCTTTCCTTCCGCGTCCCCCCACCTTTCCCTCCCTTCCCTTCCCTTCCCCTCCCCTATCTACCCCACCCCTCAGCCCTACCTAAATCCCCCCTCCCCCACCTTTGTTGTGCAAGTTACGCCTGCTTGAAGCAGGCGTAACTTGCACACGCCGCCTCGGCATCCCCCGGCACAGGCCGCAGTGCCGGGGGACTCAGGACCGCCCTCCCGGCCCACCCCCAAACCGTCACCACGCCCTCAGACCCCCCCCCTCCCGCCCCTTTTACGAAGCCCTGGGACTTACGCGTCCCGGCAGGATTTACGCGCGCAGGGCTTTTAAAATCTAGCCCTAAGTTTGTACCTGAGGCAATGGAGGGTAAAGTGACTTGCCCAAGGTCACAAGGAGTGATAGTGGGACTCAAACCCTGGTCTCCTGGTTTGTAGCCCACTGCTCTAACCACTAGGCTATTTCACCAACCATCCTTGGCAATAGGTGCCACGCAGCAGGGCTCCTTCTGGAACTCTATAATCATGGACCCTAAATCCTGCCATTGCATGAGGATTGAGACACCTTCCCCCCCACCCTGCCCCAGGGTGGGGGTGGGTGCTGCATCCCCAGGGAGCAGAAGACCTGAGGTGGGAATTGAATCCATGTCGTCTGCCTAATACTGCCACTGCACCTTCAGAACAGGCCTTGCTTAGAAAGCTTGAGCTCTGGCTCTTCTCAATCGTAGCCTAGTCAATTTCACTACTGTAATAAACACATTTCCTATTTGCCATGTCTATGTGCCTTGACTAGACTGTAAACTCCATGGAGCAGGAACAGTCTCTTATGTGTGTCTGCCCAGCGCTCTGTGTTTCTAGTAGCAATACAGAAGTGATTAACTGTAGAAGCAGTAATGTTACCAGGTCTAAAAATATCTACTGGATGACACTGACCAACGTTTGTTAGAGGCTGCAGGTCATGCCTGAAATTTATGTTTTGACTGGCAAACAACACGTCTGATAAGCATTGGATAAGGATCTTTTACTGCTGGGCTTCTATATCCCAATACCAGTGAAGCTGGGCAGTGACAAAGTGACAGCAGTAAAACACTAAACACCAATAATAAGCTTTTTATTAGCTGTGTTCCCAAAGTAAGCAGCCACTGAGCTGAAAGCACTACTTACCAACATCACTGAGCTGAAAGCAATACTCGCCAACATCAGGTCTCTGCTCGTGGTCCCTTGAATGGGCCAGATCTTGGACACCACAACTAGCTCGCAGCACCTTACCTCTGGGGTCTCTTTCACTTAAGCACGTCCACCAGGTTATTTGTTTGCCTCTGGCTTGGCTCCTTTGTTGTGGTTCCATATTTTATATTCTATGTCAGATGGTACAGTCTTTTTGATTGGATTATATGTCTGATTGTAAGGTGGTGTTAGCTAGTGATTTGTGTTACACTATAGATATTCACAAGTTATTCCTTGGTAATTGGTGTTTAACTGCTGTCAAAAATTCACCTAAGTCCTATTTCTGGCTTCTAAATGTTTTAAGGCATGCATGACTTGGAACCCCTTTATCTGGATACAGCTGCCTCTTGCTACAAGGTCTCTGGCTTTTCGGTATATTTTAGAATACAATGTGTTGCATTCTCACCTTAGATGCTAGGCTAGCTCTTACACCCAGTTCTTCGTGTTTCAGCAGTTTTTCCTAGGCTGGATGCCTGAGCAGTGTTCATTTCCTAGATGTCATCACTCGCTGTCAGGTTGGTTCCACAAAGCTCTGGTATTGCCTGCAGAGTTGTCAAACTTGCATAGACTGTTAGCAAAGTTTGGCCAATGTTTCTGCTTCCCCAGAACAGAATCCACCTCAGGGGAAAGGCATCCTACCATGAACCTGGCATTATTATTTTTTTTTTAACCTATTTAGTTGCAGGATGAAAATTCCTACAGGGAATTTAAATTTTGATTTTGTAATGGGGTGCTGTCAGTTCTTTCATTATCATTTATTTGCTCTGAAAAACCTAGTATAGCTGGACCTTTACACTAATGTGATTCCAAAGACCTGAAAAACTAACCTTCTGTAACATCTTTTTATAAATACAGTTACAGTACAGGGGAACTGATGCCCTGGAGAATCACTACCAAAAGCCTGTACACAAATATGCAACGTGTGAACACTCTTACGAGTTAGATAATGGAATGAGGGGAGTTAGAGAGGAAAATGCCTAATATCTTATTGAATGCACTGATGCCAGGAAACCTTTAGAAGAGAATGGTAAAAAAAAATCTGACCTAGGAAAAGTGTCTTTCTGCTAAAAAGGGTGCACGATAAATGAAACCCTATACAGAGACAAGTCAAATAAACAGTTGTAAGATAAATAAACAGAACTGGAGCAGTATAGGAGACAGGATGAGATACTGATGTACACCAACCAGGGGAACAACTTTGTGGCAATCATATCTGATAATCTCAAGTTAGCTATACAGTGTGACAAAGCGGAAGCCAGAGGAATGCTAGGGTGCAGAGGGAGAGCCATAACTAGTAGAAAAATGTAAGTGACAATGCATCTGTTCAGGTCATTATTGAGACCTCATCTGGAGGATTCTATCCAATTCTAGAGTCTGTACCCCCAAAGGGATACAGACAAAGAAGAGACAGTCTAAAGAAGAACTATCCAAATAATGCAGTGTGCACCAAATGTCCTATGAAATGAGACTCAAGGATCTGTCCTAAAAATGTATTTCCTAGAAGAAGGGAAAAGTGGAATATGATGGAGACATTTAAATACCTCAACGTTATAAATGATGCACAAGAAGGAAGCCTATTTCAGTGGAAGGGTAGTAGATGCATGGAACAGTCGTCCAGTGGAGCTGGTGAAGACAAAAATAGCAACAGAATTCAAGAAGGTATGGAATAAGCACACAGGATCCATAATTGTGTAAGGAATAGCAGGTATTGAAGCAGTTACCCTTAGAGCACAGGATAAAGACTCTCAGGATTAGCCACATGACTGGCTGATCTTGAAATACTCTGGTAGTGAGTCTACCTGGCAGGGATGGGCCATGCCTGGATTAGACCAGCCTTGGGTGTGCTCCCTGATTGAAAGCTGTGTATTTATTTATTTTCTGAATTTATAGTTTGCACAATCCAAGGATACTCAGCAGGTAACAGGTTTATATACATAATAAAATCCATAGATATAAAAATACAGGCACCAATAAGATAAAAATTTTCAAAAGTAGAAACAAACATGAAACATAAAAAGATGAACTCATTATTAACAGATAGCAAACTGAATCCAATTCTTTGCTAACCTTAACATCTACTCCCAACATATGCTTGCTTAAAATATGCTTCTGCCTGTTTCCAAAATGTCATGTAACACTGTAAGGCTGATATTTAGCACTACTTAGTCAGATAAATAGGGGCTTATCTGGCTAAGTGGCAGCTGCTGAATATCCAGCTATGTTCAGCAGCTGCCATTTAGCTGGATAAGTATTTATCCACCTAAGTAGATAGTCGGATATCTTGGAGCTGGGCAGTGGGCAATGGGCAGATCAAGGCAAGGCACCTTATCCAGTTATCTTAACCAGATAAGTGCCTATATTCAGTCTTATCCGGTTAAGTTAATTGAATAAGTTAGACCAGGTCTAATGTTATCCACATATAAGTTCTAGTTATATGTTATCCACATATAACTAGAACTTATCCAGTTGTATTCTAAGTTATCCAGATAACTTGACTAACCTAAAATCTTTGAATATGGGGCCCTGTACGTTTCATATTTCATCTGGCAAATTATTCCATAATTTAGATCCTGATACATAAAATGTTCTTTCCCTAGTTTTGTTGTGTCTCGCTTGTCATATAGATGGAATGTCAAGCAAATTGCAGCCAGTTGATCTTGAATGCTGTTAGGGGCTTATAAATTTTAAACAATGAACTCACACATAGTGGAGTACCCCTCATTAATGCTTTGGGAATTCATGTTACAATTTTAAATTGGATCTTTCAATATATAGAGGGCCAGTGTAATGTGCACAAAACACAGTGTAATGTGCACAAAACTTATATGATCGCATAATCTAGCTCCTATTAGTAGCCTTGCAATGGCATTTTGTGCAGTTTGTAGGCATTCTATCATGTAAGCTGGTACCCCTAAGAATAATCTATTTGTGATATTGCCAGTGATTGAATAATGGTACGAAAATCATTAAAAGTGTAAATGGTTTCAAACCCCCAGTGCTTGCAATTTGTTGAAGGTGATCTTTGCTACCGTTTTCATTTGTTCTTTAAGAGATAAATTAACTTCAGGCTGCACACCTAAATTCCTTATCACTGAAGATATTTTTATCGTCCAGTCCTTGAAATGGAAGCAAGTCGGGGAGTTGTCTAATGGAAAATATCATCATTTTAGTTTTTCTAATGTTGAGAGCTAATTTTTTAGTTTTCATCCTTTGCTTAGTGGTACTTAAGCAATGTCTAACAAGATCTAAAGAATCAGTAATTGATTTTGATATAGGCACAACAAATTGTATGCCACCAGCAAAAGGTCTGTAGCCCACTCCAAAATTGGTGAGTAGGCTATAGACTGTATGAAGATAAATATTAAAAAGCAAGGCAGAAAGTACCAATCCTTGAGCAACTCTGGTCGGAAGTCTCATTGTTGATTTCCACCAGGTACTGTCTTTTCGATAAAAAAAGATGTAAACCATTGGCAAACAGTACCTGAAAAGCCTATGCTCTTAAATGAGATAGTTGATGATTTACCGTGTTGAATGTGCTGAGATGTCCAGCAGGACATCTCAAAACCACATCTGAAAACATCTAACAATGTCAGTAAAAGAGTTTTAGTATTATGATTTGGAAGAAATCCAAATTGGTATGGGTCAAGAATGTCATGATTTACAAAAATGGAAATGAGGATACCGGCTGATAATTTAGTGGGTCATCTGAGTCAAGTTTGGAACTTATTTTATTTGGGGTTACTATAGCTCTTTTCAACTGATCTGGAAGAACACCTTTTCCAAGAGAAGAATTTGCTAGTACCGTAAGATAACTCATCAATTCATTACAAAATGATTTTAAGACTACTGGGTTATATGGACTCAATGAACATGGTAAACTAATCAAATTCCCAGTAATTTGAATTATTTCATTTCTGACATATATTCAAAAGCTTGTCAACAATTTTCATTAATTTCTTTTCACCCCTGTATTGATTATCATGCACTGAATGCAGAAATAATCCTGAATCATTATCCACTTCCTTTGATCAATGAGCTGCTGGAACACCTGTAAGATGCCCATTTCTTTGCCAAACTGGATCTTCGGGGGGGTCCTATAATCTCATCCAACTTTGCATAGGATATGAGTGGAAAATAGCCTTTTGTACCTGCTATGGCCATTTTGAGTATTTAATAATGCCGTTTGGATTGTGCAATGTGCCCGCAACTTATCAAAATTTGGTAAACGAGGTGTTTCAGGAATGCTCAACCAGAATGTGGTTATTTATTTGAATGATATCCTAATTTTTGCAGAGGACCTGGCCCAGCATGAGCAGTATGTATGTCAAGTCTTGATCACCTGAAACATAGACTATATGCCAAACTTGAAAAATGTGAGTTTGATAAGCAGACCATAGAGTTCTTAAAGGTGAATTTTAAAAGCCTGGCATGCACCAAAATCGGGAGATGTGGGTACAAGTAGGGTTTATGCGTGCCTGCTGTATTTTAAAAGCTGCCCAGATGTACACGCATCTTCCATGGCATTCACATCTCACTTGGATTCAAAAAGGGGCATGGCAGGGCATGGGCATCTCAGGGTGGGGCCAAGAGATGTGCACGTAAATACTTATGCGCCCTGGCACGTGCCCAGGTCCAGTACCATGTAACTTTACTTCTGCTATTGACAAAGTGTAAGTCTAAATAGAACCAGGCAACACAGAAGAGTTTTAGGGGTCTGGGTTAACTGGGGGAGTGCAGGCTATTAAACCAGGGGGTCTTGAGGACCTGTCTCTACACTGGGTGAACTGGTGGAAAAACTGGTGAAACTGGTCATGGCATGGCTGTGTGCTGGTTTTAAAATCCCCTGACTTATGTGGCCGAAACCCGTTTTAAGCAGCTGGGCGTGCACAAGCTTAAAATTGGGCGCACTTGTGCACACACCCAAGCTATTATATAACATGCACGCGTATGTGTACGCAAGTTATAAAACCCCCACATCCCTGGGCGTGCATATACATAAGCACATGTATGTATGCCTGCGCAACCATTTCAGTTACTGCCCCTGCATATTTAATTTCTCCAGAGGGTTTACATATAGACCCTTGCAAAGTTACCGATGTGACAGACTAGCCTGCCCCCAAAAACATTAAGGACATACAATGTTTCTTGGGATTTGCCAACTTTTAGAGGTGTTTATATAGGAATTTTCCAAGATAGCAGCCTCACTGACCAAAGTGTTGAAGAAGAACACCTCTTCAGGTGGGCCTTAGAACAACAATCAGCCTTTGCCACCTTGAAGAAGACGTCCACTTTGACCCCAATTTTGATGCATCCGGACTCTAAGCTACTCTTCCTAGCAGAGGCTGATGCATTGAGGGGACAAGGGGGCTATCCTGTCCCAGCAAAAGTGACCTGAAAATCTCCTCCACTCTTGCACATCCTTTCATTGAAAGCTAATGCCCACCAAGTGGAACTACCACATCTATAATAAAGAATTATTAGCGATCAAAACAGATTTTGGGAAATGCTGATATCTTCTGGAAGGATCACAGTATCAACTACAAGAGTACACCAGCCATAAGAATCTGGAGTATCTGAGAACCATGCAGAATATGAATTCCTTAAAAGCCTGCTGGTTGCTCTTCTTTTACTGACCTGACCCACAGTATAGTAAGGTAGATGTTCTGTCTCGAAGAGAGGAACAGGCCTCGCAGGAGTCATCAGAGCCTACCCCTAATTAGAATGGAACTGCCCAAAAATGAATTCATTTACAATCAATGCTGACAAATAATAGGAGCAGCTGATGGGAGTGAGTGGAGCCAGCAAGATGGTGGAAGCTATATCTGCCACAAGAACCTGCTTTTTGGCATATCACCCGGGACTCTGTAAAACCAAGGAACTGATCAGCCAAGATGTTCAGAGTATGTATCCTCCTGTAAGATCTGCACTTGCAACAAAGTACCATGCCAAAGCCGCCATGGTTTATTGAACCTTTTGCCAGTGCCAGAGAGACCTTGGCAATGGATTTCCTTGGATTTTATTACTGATCTCCTGGTATTCCAAGATAAGTCCACAATCTTGGTTGTTATGGACTTATTCTCCAAGATGGCTTACTTGGTACCTGTCACCTGTCTTCATTCTTCTCAAGAAACAGTGGAACTCTTGATCAAGGAAGTCATTTTGCTACTAGGTTTGCCATCCCCCATTGCCTCAGACTGAGGATCATGTTTTATAGTCAGGTTTTGAAAGATCACCAGATTTCTAGATGTCCAACTTCACTTGTTTTCAGCATACCAGCTGCAGCCTAATGGACAAAGAGAATACTGCAGCCAAATTCTGGAGCAGTATCTGTACTGGGTTTGCAATTATCAGCAAACCAACTGGTCAGAATGCTTTCTGTGGCAGAGTTCGCTTACAACAACTCTGAACACTCATCCACTAAGACTTCACCATTCTTTACCAACCATGGCTTCCACCCACATTTCCATTCAGAAGAAATTGGTCAGTCCCCAGATCCTGCAGCAGCCAACTGGGTAAATACCCTGGGCAATCTGCATACCCAAATTGGCAAGCAACTAGCAAAGGCCAAATAAGCCAAGAAAAGGTTTCCAGACAGGTAACAAGACAGGCTTCACAGTTTGCAGATGGGAATAAAGTTTGGGACACCACTTGCAATATAAAAAGCAGGAGCCCTGTGGACAAAAAATGTATAGGTCTGTTATCATTCAGCTGATTAACCCCATAGACTTTAAGGTACAACTCCCTGCCAAACTGCATGCCCACCTAGTGTTTCATGTTGACCTCTTGAAGCCATATAAGCCAAACTCACTTCCAGGACACCAGTGCCCCCATCCAAAGCTAGTTTCAGTCCAGGACCAATAAGAGTTCAGAAAATCTCTGATGCCAGATACATTTGAGGATCTTATTGACTGGAAGGGCTATGGTCCAGAGGACTGTAGCTGGGAGCCAGCATAACATGTACATGCCAACAGACTCCTAGGCTGCTTTTACAGAGAATACCCAGACAAACCCAGACCTCAGGCTGCAAAAGAGACCATTTAGTGTAAGGGATCATCTGTAAGTATGAAGAATTGGGTCCCTCTCTACAGAAGAATGGTGAACCTCCTAGGGAATCAAATCAGGGTTTCCGTGAGCCATGGCTGCATGTCATGAGACCTGAAGCTACCTCCTCATACAGGTCAGGGTGAGATCTAGGAAACAGTATTTGCTAGAAACTTATCATCTAGGACAAGTGAGCCAGGTTGCTCACTTGTCTGATAGAATATACCCCAGAGCAGAGAGACTAGCCTACCCAGGGACTTAGAGATTCTGAGGGTAGAGTCCCTGAGAGAAGGGAGGATGGGGACTCCAACCTCACTAACAGTATAAGTGAGGATACTATCTGGATGGAATCAGCAAAAGTGGGAGGACAGTGCTCACAGTGTCTTTGGAAGATACGGGTTTGATTTCTGGAGTTGACGTAAGCTCCCTGGGCCAGCCGGAGCCAGGGAGTGTTCACTGCTCCTGTGGCGGGGGGGAGGTTTGTATCAGACATTGCACAATGGTGACTGAGCTGCATCCATTGACTGGAGCAGATGAAATGGAAGTGGAATTGACAGAGGAACCTGAGCTGGAAAGCATGAAGACAGATCAAGGCCAGTAGATTTTGAACTGTGCATTTTTTAAAATTGTTCCTTGAGCATTTGTTGGCAGTTATTAAAAGAGTTGCCTTACTGCCATGTATTGTAGAAGTATTCCCTTTGCATTCGGTCCCCCGCTATTAGTGTTTTGTATGCTGAAGAATTACCATGTTGGAACTTTGATATTATGAGATTGTGGCATCCTGCAGAGGAGAATAAACTTCAGAAGAGCAGGCTGTGTTCGCTACACTTAAATTCCTTCTGAGAACCATGTAACAGTAAGGAACAGAAATCCTTGAAGATCAGGGTGCAGTCTCTCAGGATTAATTATAGGACTGGCAGATCTTGAAACTCTCTGGAATAATTACCTAGTCTACTTGGCAGGGGTGGTCTACACGCTTGGAAGCTCCTGATTGGACCAGCCTTAGGTGTAAACCCTGATTGGAAGTTGAAGATGACCCTCCTAGATACACCCTCGTTGGTCCAATCTTCTGAGGCCTTGATGGTGGACATGATGTCCGACGGACCCTTGATTCCTGCTCAGTGTCTGACTTCTGATCCACGACTCACGTTGGATACTTGTCAGATTCCTGGTCCATGCCTAGGCCCAAGCCTAAAACTGCCTGCACCCTCAGGTTCTCCACAGATCACCATGTCCCTGCCGTGGCCTGCACCTGGTAAGTACACTGCCCGGGTGCTGTGTCTTGTGAGTTTACTTCCAAGCCACTGCTTACCCAGACCCCCGGGCCTCTTCTGGATACCATCCGTGTTCCTGCTTGGAGGGAAGCCCCCATAACTCCTGATAAATTGTAAAGAAGTGAAGGGAAAGTCAACGATAAGAAAACATAAGCATAAGAAAACATAAGAAAATGCCATACTGGGTCAGACCAAGGGTCCATTTAATCCTACTCTCTGTTTCCTGTCTTTTAGCCAGTTTGCAATCCACGAAAGGACATCGCCACCTATCCCATGACTTTTTACTTTTCCTAGAAGCCTCTCATGAGGAACTTTGTCAAACGCCTTCTGAAAATCCAAGTATACTATATCTACCGGTTCACCTTTATCCACGATCAACAGGAAATAAATTGGGCAGATTATATGGGCCTTAGAGTCTTTGTCTGCTGTTATATTCTATGGGGCGGATTTTAAAAAGCATTTACATGCGTAAATCTGGGTTTTACGCATGTAAATGCACTTTACTCGAGTAAGTGGGCTTTTGAAAATTGCTACAATATATGCCATTGAATCGTCCATAGGATTTATTCGCATAAGTGCACTTTACGTGAGTAAATGGCTTTTGAAAATTGCTACAATAGTAGTTACATTTATGCGCGTAACTCCTTTGAAAATTACCCCCAATGTTTCTGTATTTAAAATATTTGAAAAGTTTTTATAGTGACCTCCATAACCATTCCCTAAGCCGGTAATGATCAATTCAATGAGACAGAATGTTTATGTTTATTGAATTTATTTAAAAATGAAATGTGGCTATATTTGTCCTCTTGTAATATTATTTAATACACCTGTGTAAGGGCCCATGAAAAATGACAGGAGGGGGGCAGGAGTATTTATGGGCTCAGAGTCGCTCCCTCGACTCCCCCGGACACCTGGGGATACCTCTTTTTTCAGCCACAAACAGAAAGCAAATGTGTGTTTCACAGCAGGTAAAAATACATGTGATGTGACACTCTGTGCACACTTTTATCCACATAGAGCCCTGATCATGTTCTGAAGCATAATTTATACCTGTGCACACTTGCTCACGCGTGGGAAATACATAGAAAATTGCCTGAGAAATACATTTTAATTGTGCTTTGTGTTTAATCAATATGGTTAAGGGACAGTTTTTGGTGGGATATTGAGAACAGACCCTAAGAAAACAAAATCAGTCATTGAATCTCCAGAAACAAAGCACAAATATGTTTTTTGAAGCATGAAGTAGTGAGTAATCACAACACAAATGTAGCAAATTAAATAAAGAGAGGGTTTTGTTGTTTGTTTTTTTTTTGGTTCAGCAGCTTCTGCCTGCTCCTTTGGCCCTATACTTTAATCTGGAGTCAGACTAAATTGGGCTATGACATTATAAGTCTTCATTTACAACTACTGAAGGGTTTTCCCCTGGTTTATAACCTCCCCAGCTACCCAAACCATTGCAGTAATGGTTCTTGTCCACGAACCACAGACCATGGCTCCTCTGGAACCAGGTTCAGGTGCACTCTGAGTCTGGCCAGCAGATCTCACCATTGTGCAATGTCTGATACAAACCTCTCCCCACCCCCGGCCACAGGAGCAGTGAACACTCCCTGGCTCTGGCTGGCCCAGGGGAGCTTACATCAATTCCAGGTATCAAACCCGTATCTTCCAAACATCACTATGCAGCACTGTTCCTAAGCCTCTGGGCTATATCTTTCTTTCATTTTGTTTTTCTATGATGTGTATTCTATATCTGAATTTGGACTTAGACCATAAGAATTGCCATTCTGGGTCAGACCGAGGGTCCATCAAGCTCAGTATTCTGTTTCCAATTGTGGCCAATTCAGATCACAAGTACTTGGCAAGATCCCAAATAGTAAATAGATGCCATGCTATTAAAGCACAGAGTTAAGTAGTGGCTGTTCCCTGGATCTACTTGATTAGTAACAGTATATGTACTTCTCCAAGCATTTGTCCAAACCTTTTTTAAACCCAGCTATGCTAACTGCCTTAACCACATACTCCAGTAATGAATTCCAGAGCTTAACTGTGCATTGAATGAAAAAGAAGTTTCTACAATTTGTTTTAAATGTGCTACCTAATAACTTCAGGGACTATACCCTAGTCTTTGTATTTTTTGAAAGAGTAAATAACTGATTTACTAGGGATGTGCATTTGTTGCTCCATTTGTTTCAGTGGTACATGCATATCTGACGAATGGATAGTAGGCACGCCAAAATGGATGGTGCGCACATATGTATGCATTGACTACATGCATCCGTTTTGGCCCGCCTACTATCCATTCATCAGATACACGCATACCACTGAAATGAATGGAGCTGCAAATGCACATGTCTACGATTTACTTGTATTAGATATATATACTATATACTGATATATAGAAGCTTTTGGAGATGTGAAGCTGGAACCAGTAGTCCTACATTTCCATACCCCTTCCATCTGAACACTACTGCCCTGTACATGAATGCTACTGGCTGTTCTCTCCCTACTGATGGTAGACAGCACCACCATTATAAAGCATCATACAATTTCATGTATACTCTGAAGAATACTGCAGAGTTGTGCTAATGTAATTTGTGGTCCTTTCAGGGCCTGGTAACTTTCCCACATGCCCCTGTTTCATCTTCTTTCCTCCAAGACGCATAGACATTCAATGGGAGCTTTCTCCTTTGGGGGTTGGCCTTACTGCCCCTGTTTATGCTCCGTTTCCAGTTTCACAAACAATCTCCTTGTCCTTCAATTCTGATTTTTTTTCTCCCCCTAGCCTGCAGTCGGTTTCCCGCCCACCCACTACATATCTTTTGCCAAGAGAATGTAAACATTTACAGAAAACGTATTGTATATGTACTGCAAACAGTGTCAATTCATCACTGCTTCCAGCAACAAAAGCAAAGTAAAACCACCTGCCTGCTACCCAGCCCTTCTCCTGTTTCACTAACAGATTTACTGGCTGGTGAGGAGAAAGGAGGGAGAGGAGTCTTCAAAATATTATTTTGCCTTTTTTCCTGGCTTTTTTGCTTCCCCTTTTGGTCTTATTACTAAGTCTCCTTTCTTTATGCTACAGCTTTTATTATGTCTTACCGAATGCGATTTTTTAATTTTTTTTTTGTTTTTATTGAGTGTGAAAAAGATAAGCATCAACAATGGTGGCACAAGTACAATACAAAAAGTTGAACAAGCAACCACAGGCAAATAAACCAACAAAGTGTCAATTATAGCACTCATTTTCCATCCCCATCACAATAACCTCCCCACCCACCTATTCCCCCCCTTTCCCCCCCCCCCCCTTTTTGATACTCCAATCCCCCATGGCCCTACTGGTGCACATGAAAATCCGATCTGGTTGGACGGCAAATAATGCAGCAGCCTCATCTCGCAGAGTCATTAATTGTTCAGTATCAAACTCCTGGGTCTGTGCGGTAATGCTAGACTATAAGGTTCCCATGTCTGCAAAAACCTCCAACGCCGCTGGCAGGAAAATTTAGCTATCTCCTTGTCCCTGAATGTGATTTTTTTATACTGGTCTTCTCTGGTTCCACTCTTCAGCTCTCTATGCGTATAGGTAAGGCTGGTGCAAGAGTATTTGGCACCCTAGGCGAACCTTGGTCATGCATCCCTCCTACCAACAATAGTGGCTACAGTAGTATATCGCTCCCTTCTTTGGCAGTATTGGCTGCCTTACAGCACCCCTCCAGGCCTCTTGCTGACAAGAATTTGCCGCCCCCAAATTTTGGCGCTCTAGGCAACCGCCTAGTTTGCCCAATGGAAGCACCAGCCCTGGTTGCAGGTGTCAGTTGGATGTCTGCGTGGAGTATATCAGCACCCCAATTTACTTAAGTTGTATGACGCTGGGAGGGGTTAAGCAGGTGGGGTTTCATACAATGGCTCTGAGTAAGAAGAGCATGAATAGGGTCCTTGGGCATTATCTTCACCTGTGTTGACATTAATCTTCAAGGTGATTTCCAGTACTGACCCTGCAGAAGCAGGGACCATCCACAGGGACCCCACAGGCACTTCCACTGAGTTTGGTAGAAATACACAGCTGCAGCCTTCTATAAAGCTTGTTTTCTTTTTTTTTTTTTGTAATTGAAGTTTTTATTGAACATAGGCAAATGAACATAACAGCAAGATGCAGGCCAAAACCACAAGCATCAAATAACAACAACAGATGTAAGCATCCGGAAATGTTGCCAAACAATAAACAAATAAATAACATAATTTGCAATGAACTGGTTTCGTCTGAAATTTGTTTTTCTCCCCATTGCACCCCCCCCCCCCCCCGGTCATCAATACTGACAGCAATAAGTGAAGATAGTAAAAAAGTTCAATGGGATATTTATGAAGCGCAGTCAGCCTGGTTAGTCCCGGTTCTGTGCTTCCATGCCAAATACGGAGACCAGATGTCCCTATGAAGGACCAACCTGTCTTGTCGGATTGTGGTAAGTTTACTCATATAATAAACTCTATCTAGTTGAGACTGGACGGTACCCAGTGTGGGGGGGGCCCCTGTTTACGCCACAGAGCCCAATTTCACATCTGGCTGAGGAAACTACTTGCTGGATCCATTTAACAGTCGGGCTAGTGCCTGGAGACGGAAGTAGATTGAGCATGTGAGTACATAGTATCTCATAGACAAAATTAAGCACCTCCTCCCAGAAGGAGATTATACTTGGGCACTCCCACCACAAATGGAAAAAAGTTCCAACCTCGCCGCAACCTCTCTAGCATAAGTTATTACCCCCCCCCCCCCCCCGAACTTGCATAGTCTATCTGGGGTGAGGTACCAGCGGTAAAGTACTTTATAGTCATTCTCTTTAATTGAGGAGGACATTCAGCAACTACCAGTTGCAATAAATATATGATTCCAGTCACCCTCCCCTATTGTCTCTCCTACGTCTCACTCCCAGGCCAATTGAAAGTTTAATTTGATAAGAGTCATGATCTTTGATATGGGTTTGGCCATCTTCCCCGCAGTGGTACAATAATTTTCAAAAAGGGATTTACCCTGCTCAAGAGCCCCGCCTATATGTGATACTGTGTAATAATGTTGACTATACTTAAGAAAATCATTGGGAGAGAGAGAATGTGTCCTCTGTAGATCACTAAAGGGCATCATGGTGCGGCCATTCCAGAGGTGTTCCCAAAGGTAGAGGCCTTTGACTTGCCAAAATCTTATGTATGGAAGTGTGCTTGGAGGGAAGGACTTGTCTAACAAAAATGATGTAAGAAAAAAAGAAGTTTTTCCCCCCGGTCAAGTGAGGTCGCTATTTATCCCAAATAGCTAGAATCAGTTGTAAGTGGGGAGATAAGCCTGAAACCTCCAGTCTCCCCTTTTGCCAGGCCCTAATGTGGAAGGGTGGGTCGCCCGCTCCTTCCCTCGTGATTCTCACCCAAGCTTTCGGATGCTCATGGCAATGCCATTGAATGAGCGCACTCAGCTGGGAGGCACCAAAATACCAGTCTGTTTGGTACCCGTAGTCCGCCCCTTGCTTTGTCCCAATACAAGGCAGTCCGAGCCACCCTTGGGGGTCTATGTCTCCAGCTAAATCTAAGGAGCTTACTTTGCCAGAGAGCCAAATGGGAGGCTGGAATGTGGACCGGCAGCGTCTGGAAAAAGTAGCAAAAGCGTGGTAGCATATTCATTTTAAGTATAGCGATTCTTCCGAACCAGGAGAAGTCGCCTCTGTCCCACCGATCTAAGTCCTTCCCTATGCTAGCGAGGAGTGGTTCATAAATGAGACAAAATAACTCTCTATCGTCCGAACCAATCTTAACTCCTAAATATTTTACCCAATGGTGTTCAATTTTAAACGGGAGGACCCCTTTCAGAACGGAAAAGCTGTCTGGTGGCATTGAGATATTGAGAAGCTCTGACTTGACCTCACTGACTTTAAATCATGAAACTGTGCCATAGGCCCTAAGTCCTTGCAGTAAGAGTTCTAGCGAGGAAGCTGGGGATGTGACCGTGAAAAGCAAATCATCTGTAAACATGGATAATTTGTATACAGAGGACCCTACTTGTACCCCCTGAATGGCCGGGTGGGATCTTGCTAAGGCCACGAAAGGTTCCAAGGAAAGAGCAAATAATAAGGGCGAAAGCGGGCAACCCTGTTGGGTGCCTCTTCTTACTGCAAATGGCTGTGTATATTCCCCATTGATTTTCAGACTCCCCCTGGGATTTTTATAAAGCTTTTGTATCCACCTGATATAAAAGGGCCCCAGATTAAATTTCTGTAGGACTCTGAAAAGCTAAGGCCAATGCACTATATCGAATGCCTTTTCAGCATCCACCCCCAAGAGTACCATAGGGATGTGTTCTTGCTGCATCCTCCAAATGAGCTCTAACACCCGACGCACATTATCAGAGGCCAAGCGACCTGGGACAAACCCAGATTGGTCTTTGTGTATTAACAGAGACGCCACCTTACCCAGCCTGGTAGCCAAAAGTTTGGCTAAGAGCTTCAAGTCGATGTTAATCAGTGAAGTTGGGCGGTAGGATCCACACAACGTGGGGTCACGCCCCCCCCCCCCCCTTCGCTAATATGATGATGCCAGCTAAGTTGGATTCCGAAGATATGGTCCCCTCTGACCGCAAAGCATTAAATATTTGAGCAATGGTGGGATCACCTCAGCCTGAAAGGTTTTATAAAATTTAGCCGTATACCCATCGAGGCCTGGTGCCTTCCCCAGCTTCAAATCATGAATAGCCTGATAGAGTTCAGCATGGGAAATCTCAGCATTCAGGAACTCACATGCCTCTGCCGACAAAGAAGGCAGCTCCACTTTTTGAAGATAATTGTCAATTAGAGAGTCGCTACCCAAGGCGTCAGAGGCATACAGCTCTGAATAAAATCGGGTGAAGCGTGTACGAATCTCACCGGCCTCATACAACATGGAACCCGTGGAATCCTTGATTTTAGTGATAAGAGAGTCCGCCACCCTTTCCTTAAGCTTCCTAGCCAACTTGCGCCCTGCTTTATTACCAAATTCAAAATATTTCTGGCAAAGCAAATTTAATGAAAGGCTATTTTCTCCAAATCTAAAGAGTGCAGCTCCCTCTTAGCAGCTTGCAAAGCCTCTAATGTTTTAGCATCTAGAGACCTCTTGTAACATAGTGACAATTTAGCAATATGCTGCATAAGGCTGAGGCATTTAGCACTCCTTTTCTTTTTGAGGAAGCTTGCCCGGGCAATTAGTTTCCCCCCGACTACCGCTTTCAGACAGTCCCAAACTGTTCCCGGAGATACTTCCCCAGTAGAATTTAAATGTAGGTACTCCTTAATATCACCGGTCAAGGATTCCACAAAAGATTTGACATTTAACAGGCTGTCGTTTAGGCGCCAGTACCAATTTTCTAAAGATCTAGGGGGTAGCCTTATATCTAACCATATTGGCGCATGATCCGACCAAGTAATATCCCCAATATCAGACTTAGTGACCAATTCGGCAATGTCATTACGGGAGTAAGTTTGATGTGTATGTGAGAAAAAGGTATAATTGCGCAAGGTCGGGTTATGTAAGCGCCAAATGTCGATCAACCCCCTGTCACTAATCAGATTTTTTAAGGCCCTTCTGTGACCTTGCCCTCCCCTAGCCACAGGATGCGAGTTATCTAAATAGGGATACTTGGTCAGGTTAAAATCCCCACCAATTATAACCTTCCCTTCCGCCCAAGTTTCTATCAGGTTGGATAAGTTCCGAAGAAATGGGGTCTGATCTGAATTTGGACTATATACTGTGACAAGTGTCAATAAATTATTATTAAGTAATACTTTCAGAGCTACGTATCGTCCCTCAGCGTCTCTGCGGACATCTTTTACATCTAAGCCCAGGGATTTGGAGAATAGAATCCCCACCCCGCCATATTTCCGGTGGGTTGAGGTAGAAGCTAACAATTGCTGGGGGAAAAATCTATCCCAGAGAAGCCATTCTGCCCACTTCAGGAGGTGGGTTTCCTGGCCAAAAATTATATTTGCCCGTCCCCGTCTTGAAAGAGCAGTTTCCGCTTGATAGGGGAATTGAGGCCCTTAACATTTATTGAGAGTATACGTAGCTCAGCCATAAGAAATTATTAAAGGCAAACATCTTAAAGGCTGACTGTCCCAGACATTCCCTCCCCAGCTATGAGGAACAAGGAACTCATCTGAGCCTCTGTGCAAGACAGAGATGAGAACCCATCGATGAATAATTGATGACCACTGATGCCCCCACCCTCCCCATTTACCCCTAATTAAGAGCCCACAGTTCTCCCTCCTCCTGCAGGTGTGACGGCATCGGAGTCATGACCTCTTTCACCCGGGGCCCTCTCGACCATATTACACAAGAATATTCGCTGAACAGTCGTGCCCCATGTCAAACTGTAAACACAGGAGGCCAATTGCGTGGAAGAGCATCGCAAAGTCATATCGCTGGATAGAGCAAGTGTCCCCCCCCCCCCTTGATAGGAAAATCAGATTATCTGTATGGGTCAGTCAGGATGTTCAGATAGATGACAGGAACCACTGGGCTGTCTCCTCAGCCGCTTGCCTCCCTTGTCGACCCTTTGCCATCTCGGTGAGTTGCTCCGGGGTTTGGTAGAATTTTGAGGACCAGGATTTTCTGTTGCCCTCACAGTGGTGATCCCAGCAGCCTGCAGGATATCCAGTTCTTCCTCTACTGAGGAGACTCTAGATGAGATGCCAGAGATGGTGAAACTGAGGCTGGAGGGAAAAAGCCTCCGATATCTGATGTTATTGGTCCACAACGTCGTGGTAATTTCACGGAAGCCACGTCTTCTGTGAATGGTAATCGGGGATAAGTCCTGGAAGATCTCTACCTTATGATTCTCCCAAGATGTAGAGCCCATTTTGCGTGCCTGGAGCGCGATCTCTTCCTTTTGTGTATAACTATGAAAACAAGCAATTATGTCCCTGGTGTCTCTCTGAGCGATTGACTGCCAGCGAGCAGTGCGCCCGTTTTATTTTGATCGTAGCCGCCTCCACGGGGTCAGAGTCTGTACTAAGAATTTGAGCGCAGATGTTGCTGACAACCTGCTTACAATTACTGAGATCCTGGGATTCAGGGAGGCCACAAAATCTGAAGTTACCTCTCCTAGATCTATTCCCAAGGTCCTCCAGCCGATTTAGTAGATCAGCCTGCAGTTAGAAAGTTCAAAGGCCCGATCTTCCAAACGAGCCTCGTCTCAGCAACCCTCCTTCCCAAAGCTGTGACATCCTTCTGTATATCTGCTAACACCCCGTGGAGTTATTTTCTCAGGCCCTCCATATCGCCTCTGAACTCCCCAAACCAGAGCAAAATATCAGCGCAGCTCAGCGGTGCATCCCCTGCCCTCTCCGTTCGGGGGCTCACTCACCTCCTCCGCCGTGCTTGCGGCCTGCTTTTCACCACCGGGGTCCGCCTCCACTGCTGCTGTCGTCGCCTTGAATGAGAAACGCTGCAGGCCAGATTTTTTCTTCGGGGCCGCCATAGCATTGTTGGGGCCGCATGCCGTTCCGATTTTGAAGAGAAAAAAAAAAACGCTCTGGGAAGCGCGATGGGGGCTGATGCGATCGGGTCTAGAGCGGAGCTCTCGGACTAAGCTGCCATTTCCCGGGGTGATGCCACTTCCCCCCAGCTACAAAGCTTGTTTTCCGGAGGCACAGTGTTGTGGAAAAGTCTGTTAGTGAACCCTTGGCCCGGCTGACTGGAGAGAGGACTTCCAGTCGGTGGAAAAGGAGCCGGGAGGTGGAACAGGTCTGGCGCAGAGGAGGAAGTGTTCGCCCTGGAAACCCGAGAACCCCCAGGAGGAGCCCGTAGGGGTCCGGGTCGCTGGGACTTAGGAGATCCGGTGATCGAGGCTGGCTGAAGACAAGAAGAGTCAAGCAGGAATCTGGTGGTCAAGGCTGGCTGAAGACATGAAGAATCAAGCAGGAATCCGGTGGTCAAGGCTGGCTGGAGACAAGAAGAGTCGAGCAGGAATCCGGTGGTCAAGGCTGGCTGAAGACAAGACAGGATGCTGGAGATGCAGGAGCGGAGCCACAGGGACGAAGGCAGGAACAGGCGGAACTGGAACAGGCTGGAACAGACAGGAACGGAGCACGGCAGGAGCCACAGGAACAAGCAGGAACCAAGGAACAACAAGCAGGATCCAGCAGGGAAGCAACTAAGTACTCACAGGAGCGACCTCGTTGCAAGGCGAGGAAGGAGAGGCTGAGGCTGGTTTATATAGCCAGCCGGCGTCTGACTTCAGGAAAGAGGCGGTTCAGCACTTCCGGGTGCTGGACCTACAAGAGCCGTCCCCTCGCGCGCGCGCGCGTTCCCCGGCAGGGGGAGGAGCCAGAATCGGGCCTCGGCAGCGTCTCCACGAGGGAGACCCCGCTGCCATGCGGCCAGGCAGGCCCGGACTTCGGAGGAGCGCGGCAGGGACGGGGGAACTGGCAAGGAGGTAAGAACCCGGTCGCTAGCCTGGCGACCGGGATCGCAACACACAGAATAGGAAAATGCTCTAAATGAGGCTGTGCTGCCTGTCTTCTTGTCTGCCAGTCTAGTAACATCTGCTGAGCCCGCTGGTTAGAAATCTTCCTGTGCAGTCGGTATTTACTCCAGAGCTGAAGCCATCAGATACTTTGATGACATTATTAGCCAATGGCTGTCCCATTGTCTGCTGAGCTCAGCACAGGAAAAAAACACACTGATTTTTCACGAGTCATTTGAACAAGAAGAGTGCTTTTGTCACAGTGTAGCCACATTTAGGCACCGAGAGAGTTCCATTCTTGCACACAGATTTTTAATCAGGCCAATACAGAACGGTGCGCTCGGCCAAGCCGCACATTTTACTCTCAGAAATTAACTCCTGCCAAAGGCAGAAGTTAATTTCAGGCGGCACCGGGCAAGTGTACAGAAAAGCAGAAAAATAGCGATATTAAGTCGGAGGGCCCCCCCCCCCCCAAAAAAAAAATTCTTAAAAAAAAAAAAAACTGGCCACGGGTTGGAAAACAGACGCTCAATTTTGCCAGCGTCCGTGTTCCGAACCCGTGGCTGTCAGCGGGTTCGACAACCAATGCCGGTAAAATTAAGCGTCGGCTGTCAGACCCGCTGACAGCCGCCGCTTCCGCCAATAAGGAGGCGCTAGGGACGCGCTAGTGTCCCTAGCGCCTCCTTATTAGCGCGGGCCCTCATTTGCATACTGAATTGCGCGCCCAATAGAGGTGCCTGGGCGTGCGTTGGGAGAGTGGGCGCTCACCTCGGAGCGCCCACTCTCCCACAGAGTTTACTGTATTGGCCTGAATGTCAGATGAGCACCTATTTCTATTTATTTGTTATTGGTGCTTAATATTTAGGTATTAATTTATGAATTTAGTAGACTTATATACCACTTATCAATTACTGAGTGATTTGCAATAAAAACAATCACAATATATAAAACAAACATGATAGTTAAAACATATTATAAAACCATAAATACAAAAAATTAATAACAATAAAACTAAGTACATGGCAAATTACCAATTTGCTGCATCCATGTTTTATAAAACACCTCTGGTTACCAAATAGTTGCAGTATAAAATTTATCAATACACCTCTGCTTTATAGAGACACCTCGAATTACCAATGAATTTAGTGCTCAAGAAAGGCACCTGAGTGGGAATGCTGAAAACTGAAGCCTTCATTCTATTCACAGAGCAGGCAGTGCATGGGCAGCAACAGTTCAAGCTTTAAGCCCCAGCTATGCTCTGGAGGGATCACCTTTAAGGGTGAGGGTAATTCAGTCTCCATGCTTGGGAAGTCTTTGGCCTCTCTGCTGAGCCTGCTAATAACTGTGCCAGTTGACGCCAAATTTTAATTGGGGGGGGGGGGGGGGGGGAGGTGATTATGGATAGCTGTCCACTGGGAACTGGAATAAGATCACCAACTAAATTCACATAAGACATTGAATGATTTTTACACATGATAGTGACTTTCTGTCACTTTAAACCTGGGCCAGATTTTGAGCTGGTGACCTAGATGTGAAATGCTCCGTCACCCTTTGGCAATTCCCTAACATGAAGAGCTTATCGTCCAAGAGGAAGCCTGAGACAAAGTGCCTTGCGACAATCACGACGCTTATAAGTAGCAGAAGCAGGAGGTAAACTTGGGTCTCCTGCTATGAATTTAACCATTAGGCCACTCCCTTCCCACAGCCCTAGCACCAGTCCCAGTTCCACTCTTGTCCCCATCTCAAATAACTAGGATTCCTTCTTTAGAAACTATGGATTTCTTTTTTTGCTTGGCATTTACAGCAGGCTGGGAAACTTAAACTCAGAATATAGCATAATTTCACTAAGCCTTCAAGTAACAACATTGATTGGTCCTTGCCAGCTGACCCTTGGAGAGAGTTTGCCGTAGAAATAAAATGATCAAGGCTAAAGATATTCATTGGAAGCTGGATGTAAAGTGTCTGCAAAGAGGAGAGAGTGTGCCTGCAAGAGAGAGAGAGAGTGTATTGGATTTCTGCTTTCCAGGTAATGACGGGGCGATGACTCTTGGAACAGGAAGTCCAAGGACTGCCTTCCATTGCAGACTGTGTGCCAGGCATATTTACATAAGAGCAAATAAATAAATACCTGCCCCCATCCAGAAATGTTCCTGAATTCTATTAGATGCCACTGGAAATCCTGTGGGTTAACCATCGCCTCCCTCATTACAGCCTCTGGAGACTTGTGAGCCAAAGGTTTTTTATAAACAGTTCTTCAGGGAGTGACAGCCTGGCCCCTCCGTGCAGGACGTACTTTCTGCAAGATGCACCTATTTGAGGATCTCCCTGCTTTGCAGGGAGCTCCAGATTCTGGAAAGTTCAGGAAGGTGGCCCGGGGGCTAACGTAGCACACTTTTTGCAACTGCACAAGATGCTGCATGCACTCGACATCCGTGCTAACGACAGTGCTGTGTGCGGTATCCTTTGGTTTCCCGTTGGTGCACACGAAAACTCACCCAAAACAAGGGAATAAGGAACGAGTGGAAGTGGGAAATAATTCCTCCTGTAAACTGGGATATGTGCACAGATTTACGAAAAGACCGTGGTTGTTGGCCTGGGTGCTGGCTTAAGTATTGGTCTGTAACATGGCTTGCCCTGAAAGGTGATGGAGACCACTACTGGAATGAGTTTTGGGCATGCTTTGGCCAGATGTGGAGGGCAGTGGTAAGAAAAAGGTTGAGAGGTCAGGTAAAAGACATGAAGGAGAGTTGCATTTGGGAATCTATATGTCCCTCTAGTCTAGCCAAAGAGGCCGAATTTCAAATGGGCAGACTGGACAGGCCATTTTAGTCTTTATCTGCTGTCATTTACTATGTTCCTTTGCTTTGCATCCCACTGCAAACCTGCAGTGTCTATTGGTGATTTTAAACATGGGTAAAGCCTGCTTCACATCATGGTATCAACATCATAAAATATACAATGGCATCAATAATTAGGAGAGGCCCCTGAAGGATGCCCCTAGCTGCAAATCCTTAGGATAGAGACTTTTATGTTCTGGGAAGGCCACTGTTCTGGGGATTATGCTCTGGCCTCATGAATACTGTGCTAGGATTATGGAAACACCCCCTATCAAACAATCAATGTTGTTGTTTGCTATGGCCACCACTGCTGAAAGAAAAGGAAGAGACTGCAGGGATTGTGAGCACATACACTATACCCCTGTCCTCATGGCGCCTGCTGTTAGTACTGCTGCCAACACCCCCCGAGACCAGATGGGGAGCAGGGCTGGTGCAAGGGCCTTAGGTGTCCTAGGTGAACCTTCAGGCTTGCTCCCTCTTCCTTACACACCTGCCTAGCGGTGGCAGCTCTGCAACAGCATTCCCCTCTCACCCCCACTTCTCACTCTCCTCACCCTCTGCCAAGTCCTGCATCCCCCTCCCTTTTCCCCCCCAGTCCAGTGTCCAGCATCTGTTCTCTCTTCTTCTTTCCTCTTTCTCCCCTTCCCTCTCTGCTCATCACACATCATCATCCCAATCTCTTTGCCTCTCTTTTTACAGTGCCTAGCATCCTCTCTTTCGCAACCCACACCGCACCCTCTGACCACCACAGCTCCCCAACTGTCCCAGTTTCATCTCGATCCCCACTCCCCACCTCTACCCAGTATCCATTCCCTTCTCTCTTGTGCTGCCATGTCTTAAAAGTGAGTAGGCAGATCCTGGAACCTTCTGGATTTTTTTGCTACCCTCCCCTCCCCCCCCCAAAATTCTGGCACCCTAGGTGACTACCTAATTCACCTAATGGAAGAACCAGCCTTGATGGCGAGAAACAGAGACAGTGGTGGTGAGACAGAAGGAGGTGAGAGTCAGAAGGAAGATGCTGGGCTGAGAGGATGAGAGAGGGAGCATAAATGTGCAGTAGGAACAGAGCAAACAGTACAGTACAGTACTCGCCTTTCCTGATATACCAATTCTTTAAAGCAGAGTGAATATCTGAAAGCACATAGAAACAAAGGAATACTCTTGAGGTATTATTTAATTGTAATTCCATTCATTGATTTTTGTTCCTGATTATTTGTACCTCCATTATTCGAGGTACAGAAATGTGCAGACCTGGTCCTTGAGGGCCACAAATGGGTCTGGTTTTCTGGGTAGTCAAGTTATGCAAATGAACCTGGTTCTTGGACTGGATGTTTGCAGATTTTGCGCAAATGAATATTCCTCATAGCTCTCCCGAAAGCCAGGCCTGGGCACCTGGGCACCTGGGCACCAGGGCTCCAAGAACTCGCTGTTGAAAACCTCCCCTCTAAATGCAAAAATCAATTTGTATAAATGAGACTGACATGCTGCGTACCGGAGGCTGATGCAAACCTTGGTAGTTACCCCTGCTCCAGTTTCTGTTCAGTAATACCCACTCTGTCTGTTAGACTGAAAATGCTACGTGCTAAGTCATTCAAAGCTTCATGCTACATAATATGAATGTTAGTATTTCTAAAGTGTATTTATTTATTTATTTATTGTTTGCAAAGTTTGATTTTTCCCAGCTGGACTTTCTACTAAAGTATTAGAAGCGCTAGCATTACTGCTGGGATCCAGTGATCATGCACTTATCCCTGTACCACTGACATTCATGGATGCGTTGACAAATCTAATAGGTACATTTTCAAAAGAGGCATTTAAGGAGATGCTGGTTATATTTTTAGCCACGATACTAACAAGTTCAGGAATGTATGGGTTGCAGAAACATGTCTAGACTAGAGCACTCAGAAAGGGGCCAAACATGATGGATCCTTTTATTCGGTCTAACTGCATTGGGTTCCATTGCCCAAATTCTTGTTGGCCTCTGAAGGGGCAATCAGCAATGGGAGGGAGGTGGAGAGAGAAAACCTTATCGCAACTCTTGAAAAAGCAGATATTCAGCCAAAGAAGAAAAAAGTTGTCATGGCAAAAAAAAAAGTAATAATAATAATCTTTGGAGTGCAAAGGAAGAGAAGGCACTATAGAAGCTCTGTAAGCTCTGTACCCACAGACCTGCTCACAAGCACCGGTTCAGATGAATAGAAACCTGATCTATATTCCTCTCCAGCAATCAGTGGTGATTTTCTGCCAGGTCACCGACCTGGTTCCTTTTCGAACGTTTCCTCCCCCCCCCCCCCCCCCAATTGCAGCTGGAGAGGAAGGTGGAGGCCCCTGCGGGTTCTGTCCTGGTCCCTTTTCTATTAACGAGAGACTACTGCCAGCAGTCACTAGACTCGAGCACATTTATTTTGGTTATTTAGTATTTCAGATAATAGAAAGACTGGGGGGGGGGGGGGGCGCTCCTTGAAGTTAGCATGTGGCACATTTAAAACTAATCTGAGAAAGTTCTTTTTCACTCAATGCTCAGTTAAACTCTGGAATTTGTTGCCAGAGGATGTGGTTAGTGCAGTTAGTGTAGCTGTGTTTAAAAAAGGATTGGATAAGTTCTTGGAGAAGTCCATTACCTGCTATTAATTAAGTTGACTTAGAAAATAGCCACTGCTATTACTAGCAACAGTAGCATGGAATGGATGGACTTAGCTTTTGGGTACTTGCCAGGTTTTTGTGGCCTGGTTTGGCCTCTGTTGGAAACAGGATGCTGGGCTTGATGGACCCTTGGTCTGACCCAGTATGACATGTTCTTATGTTCTTAAGGCTGGGTTCGCTCTGGCAGGAGTGCAGCCGTACCCGTGCAGCTCCCGCTGTAAACTGCGGGCGCAATGCTGAAATGAAACGGTGCTGTGAAATGTACGGCATCAGGCACCGAACTGATATGAGCACCCTTCAAAAACGTTATTGTATTTTTTGGCAATTGCTATGGGTGAATGCTTATTTAAAAAAAAAAATGTGTGTCTATTTTTCATAGTAGCAGTGGTGCTCCATTTGGATAGTTATTTTGATTTTATGTAAAGCAGTAGTTCCCTGGGGGTTTGCTTGGCACACTTTGTTGTTTAAAGCTCTGCCTCTTTTTGCTGTTTTTCCTTTCCTCTGCCTATTTCTGGGTGTTGAGCAATCTTAGTCCCACCACAGTGCCTGTGACCGTGGCAGAATACTACAAACGTACGGCTTCTGTAGATCTCAGCAGCTTTTCTTCCCTGGTGACTCCTACATCAGGTAATAATTAGGCCTGACCCCAACTGTCTTCCAAGATTTTTCAAGTTTAGACTCTCCCAAGTTCATGTTGAGGAGAAGAGGGGGTATCCTTTTATAATGTCTGTACACATCTGTATGTTTGTTGCTTTCATTTGGGCAGGGATGGCATCAGATGACCAATTCTCTTTTATCCTATGTCAAAGCAGGATATGAAGCAGTGGTTCGGTTATAAAAGCATCCCATCTACTGCATGATCCCTGAACCTGCGAAAATAAAACAGAAAACAATTAACAGCACGAAAGACACATTCAAACACCTGTCAAACAGCTCAATTCTGTTGGCTGCGAATTCTTGGCAGATAATCTGCAGGAAGACGGTGGCTCGGCTCCCACATCACTAAATCCTTCCTTGCTTGCCTAGGGAGTGAAGGGAGGTGAAGGCTGCACACAGAACAAGGGTTGTACAGCAGACGAGAACAGACTAAAGAGTGCTTTGTCAACCTCGCTGTCATCTTTGGTGACCTCATGCCCATGTGAAGCAACTCATCGGGCTCACCAACGCAGACATCAGGGTGAGGTAGAAAGTAATGACTCAAGTTTATCACGATTTAGCCTACCTGGCTCATTAAGATTTTCCCTGGGACATGCAGGTCTCTTAGCGGTAACTTTTGATAGACAGGATACAATTATTTTTATTTGCAAATGCCGATGAATAGGTTTGTGCCAGAAAGTGCTCACAGTCCCTAATTTGGCTGAATCAGACTATATTTTGTTTCCAAAATTAGGCTTGTAAACAGATCAAATAATGGGTCTTGATATAATATATATGTGACAATTAAAAATATCAGAAAGCTTTAAGCTCCTTGGCTTGGCATCTACAACACCACAATCCATTTAGTCCACGACTGACCAGAGAATATATTTTTCATGTAATTTCTTTCCCAGTGTAAATGTGAATCGCAAGTAGAGTGAGAAGAAACACATACTGAGAATTGCATGGGATAGTCAACTGAAAGCGTTCAGGAGTGTTGCACTGAAATAAGAAAAGAACTGGAGAAATCACTCATTGTCGTGTCCATATCCTCTCCCTGAGGGGATGGTAATTAAGTAAGACTTCAGGAATAAACACAGATAACTGCAAACGAAACTGAAGTTTTCCAGAAAAAAAAATTATTGGTGAACATGAGTTCAGGTGAAGGAGAGGATGCATGTTTGAAAGTCAAAAACTGGAAAAGTGGGACTATATCTCCACAGATAAAGTGGTGGTGAAACCAGTACTAGCTCACACTGTCCCTGCTTGGAAGACATGGATCCATCTGAAAGTTTCAGGACGTGTGCTCCGATGACACTTCCAGAACTTGTTGATCTTAGTTACTGATCATCCTCAAAATGTCAAAAGCAGGCCCAAAACCTGTGATCAAAAGAGGTACCAGAACCAGACAAACCTATTGCAAGAAAATATAGTAGCTTAAACGTCTTTGGTCTTCTGGGAGACTCTGTCTGCTCTCCCACCCCCCCCACCCCCTTTCCTGCCAGGTCTCCCTGCCCAGAGCAGCAGAGGAACCGTCTAAGGACAATCAGGCGGATACAGTACGGACGCGCTGGTACAGGTCTGGTTCCAGCACCTGCTCAGCCCCACTCTCCAGGGCACACAATACAGAATGCAAATGAGGCCTCCCTAGCACCTCCCTGGCCCAGGAGAGTTGGCTGTCTGTCGGTTTTGACCAAAAAAATTAAAAAATGTGCCGGCGGGTCAGATCGCTACGATATTAAGTCGAAGGATGTACAGAAAAGCAGCATTTTCTGCTTTTCTGTACAATTTTTCGGGCTGCTTAGAAAATGTGCGGATCGGCCGCACATTTTTTTCCCCCTGTATCCCAGGCGAATGACTAATAGCCTCATCAACATGCATTTGCATGTGATGAGCGCTATTAGTTTCAGGGGGAGGGGGGGGAGGTTTGGACGGGTTTTGTGGACGGGTGTTGTGGATATGCTAAACCCCTTATTGTATAACGGGGTTGTGGATGCGCGTCCAAACCGGGTTAAAAAGTGCACTCAGCTGAGCGCACTTTACAGTATCGGCCTGAGTGTATTTAGCCCCTAAGCCACGCTGCACTATCCAGACACTTTGCATGAACTACCACTGGCGCATGCCATCCAATCATAATGATCTTCTGTACCCATATGCCTGTCTATTATCAGATACACCCCATAACTGCTAGAATTCTCTGGATCAATTTATCCAGCAATTACAGTACACATTCCTTCAACTGTATTGTCTTCCTAGGGTGGCCAACTCTGGTCCTCAAGAGCCACAAACAGGCCTGTTTGCAGGATATCTGCAATGAATATGCATGAGATAGGTTTGCATATAATGGCAGCAGTGCATGCAAATCTCATGCATATTCATTGTGAATATCCTGAAAACCTGGCCTGTTTGTGGCTCTCAAGAGCAGGAGTTGCCCCCCGCCCCCCTCCCCTGAGTCAGCATCACTACTTAAATTTGTTTATTTGCCTATATCAGAGATGGCAAACTCCAGTCCTCGAGTGCCACAAATCTAGCCAGGTTTTTTAGGATATCCACAGGCCTGGCGTGACTGGGTGTGCATGCTGTGCATTTGCACAAGGCGGCACACCTGGGGGGGGGGGGGGTGGTGGGCCGGCGGCAACAGGAAAGGCTGCAGGGCCACCAGTGGAGCTCTAGCCACCGGCCGCTGAATAAGGAGACTGCTGTCAGAGCTTAGCCTGCTGATGGCAAGGAAGGAGAAAGGCTGCCGACGGACCTCAACCGGCCGGCGGCTGAAGAAGGAGAGAGGCTGCTGGCCGAAGGAGAGGCCCACGCAGGAGTGGATGGTCCTATTGGGGTTTTGGACATGCCCTGGTGGGCTGGTCAGGTCAATCATTGACTGGTGTCGATCACAGTGGCCCCCCTGCCACGTCTTCATGGGTCTGCACCTCTGTTTTGTTTTGGTTTTTTTGGCCACGGCTACATGGGCTTGCCGGTTTTGTAATCCCGTGGCATCGCTGATGTATTATGTAATTGATTCCCTCTTCACTGAGGCGACGGGAAGTGTTCCCGCCGCCTCTCTTCACACCAGCTGCGGGAGGCCTCTCCTTGATCTTTGCCACTGGCCGGGACGGCCCCCTCCCCCCTTACACAGGGGCTGTGGCAAAACATCATAACCTTTCCTCAACTCCCTCCTTTCATTGGAGCCTTCCTGCCTACCTCTTCTCTGAGCACCAATGTAAGTAAAAATGTTTTGTTATATATTTAGAGGCAATGGGGGGGGGGGGGGAGGAGTGAATGAGAGTATGTCAGTGAGTGAGTGTGGTGTGTGTTTGCACATGTGTGAGTGAGAGAACCATGTGTGCATGGGAGCATGTGTGAGGGAGCATGTGTGTGTGTGTGTGTGAGCATGCCACCAGCATGTGTGAGGGAGTGTGTGAGTGTATATCAGTGTGTGCAAGGGAACGAGTGTGTCAGTATGTGTGAAGGGAGAGTATGTTTTTGTGTTTCAGCTATCAGCATGTGCGATGAAAGCGTGCGTGAGGAAGTGTGAGAGAACCATGTGTGCATGGGAGCATGTGTGTGTGTGAGGGAGCATATGTGTGTATGCGTGTCACCAGCATGTGTGAGGAAGTGTGTGCATGAATGTTTCAGATGGGATGTGTGCGATGCCAGAGACTGTGAGGGAGCGTGTGAATGTCGGAGACTGTATGTGAGGAAGAAGAAAGTCTGTGCACCCCCTGCCTCTACTAATCCACAACAATCTCAGAATGACTGAAAATTAAAAGTTCCCAAGTATATAAAACGGGGGAGTTGAATTGTTATTGGTTTTAATTATTGGGAGTTATTTGTTGTCTGCTGTTTTAAAATATTGTATTGGTCTTTGGTGAAATTTAAAAAAATTATATTTGTTTTTAATTTTTGGATGTTCTATTCATCAGCTGTTTTGAAAGATGCATTCTTTTTATTATTATGATTTCACAATTATTGATAATTTATATTTCTTGATTTCATTGTTTGATGTTTTATAAGGAATGATATTTTTGTTTTTCCATTGTTGCACTGCATATAGGGTTTGACTTGTTGAGGTTTCCAGTTCTGTTTTTGTCTGCACATTTCTGTTTATATTTTCTGGTCTCTTTATTCTGTATTTAGTGAGGATCTATCAGTATTTTGCATGTGTGATCAAAGTGAGGTATTCTGCTTAGCATGGCGTTTCTATATAGGAATTTATAATAGACTGGCTTGTTCTCTTTTCCAAACAGGAGTTGTATTAGTGTTTTAGGGCCTAGTGTAATATTTGCAGGGTTGCCTTTGCATAAGTAGGGTTATCACTGTTTGAATTCTGGCATTTAGTGCTGTTTTGGTATAGGAGGTTTATTATGTGTCACATATAGGTTCTCATAGGCACACACATACATACATAATGTATTTGTGAAGGAGAAGGAGACTGTGTATGTGAGCAAGAATATGTGAGAAAATGAATGTGTTATTGTGTATGTGTGTGAGAGGGAAAATAAAATGTGTACTGCCCTACCTCCCCCAATCCACAATGATCTCAGGGTGACTAGAAATCAAAAGATCCCAGGTAAGGAGAGCAGGAGATTTTTAAATTCTTATTAGTTTTAATTATTGGGTGTAATTTGATGTGTCTGCTCTTTTGAAACATAATTTTTTGGGGGGAAATAAAACATTTTTTTAAATTTATTGGATTTTTTATTCATCAGATGTTTTGAAATATTTTATTGGTGTTTAGGAAATTTTGGACATGCATTCATTAACTGGTTTGAAATATGTATTCTTTTTACAAATATCATTTTACTATTATGATTTATGTTTTATATTTCTTGATTTTATTATTTAATGTTTTATGAAGAATGGTAATGTCCCTGTTTTTCCATTGTTGCTTTGTATGTTGAGGCTGAATTTTGTGGGTTCTAGTTCAGGTCTTCTTAGCACATTTCTGTTTATATACTTTCTGATCTCTTCATTCTGTATTTGGTGAGGTTCAGTATGTGATGGATGTGAGGGGGTGGGGGGCATGTCAGTTTTTAAAAATATAGATTGCAAGAAGGAGCTGGGCTTTATTTGATGGGCCGGGAAAGAGACTGAATGAATTGTGTATGTGTATGTATGTGTGGTTGTGTGTGTGTGTGTGTGGGGGGGGGGGGGGGAAGCACAGTATTTGTTTGCACAGAGTAGCAAAAAAAACCTTGCACCAGCCCTGGATATCCACAATGAATATGCATGAGATAAATTTGCATATGATGGAGGCAGTGCATGCAAATCTTTCTCATGCATATTCATCATAGATATCCTGAAAACCTGGCCAGTTTGTGGCACTCCAGGACTGGAGTTCGCCATCCCTCGCCTCTATCCTGTACTACCTCCATATGTAGTTAATATCACTACCTGGATCTGTGATCCCTATTCAGTTCACTCAGATGTATCATATTTATTAGCTCTTCTTGTTTACATGTATTTTGCACAACTGCAATTATGTACAATGTTGCTGCTCTAATATGTAAAACGCCTTGAACTCCTTGGCTGGAAATGCGTGCTATAAATAAATGATGATGATGATGAGTGGTGACAGCGGAGCTGGTGCCACTGATCAAAGGAGCAACACTGCTTCACCAAGCAAAATAAGCACTTTGCTTAATGTCCCCGCGGTAGCAGCTGCTACTCTTCCTCTTTGGCTTCCTGTTTACGAAGGAAGTCCAGGGGAAGGAGGGTTGACAATAAATTGATCCGATAACTCCATGTCATATGATAGGGTAAGCCAGTCCTGGTTTTACTCCCAGTACCACTCTGTACCTGTAGGTTCAATTTCTCAGTAAAGGCAGGATTACAAGTTAATAAAAGCAATATAACAAAACCAGTAACAACCTTTTATGGCAAAGTGCTGCTCAGTCACCTTAGCGGAAGGGAGAAGAGGGCAAAAGAGGGTGGGGAAGATTACTATTGCACAGCAAATTTTGAATTCCTTTGCACATATTACACAGTAGGGATTAAACATCCATATTCACTTGCACGAGTCAAGTCCATATAATAGCAGAAACCGAATCCCTGCGTTGTTAGAGCACCCGAGCAGCGAGCTGAATCTGTCTCAGATGAATCACTGTGCTTATATAAAGCAAAAGCTGAAGAGGCGGAAACTAACAGTCAAAATGTTTTGTTAAATTCCTTGGTCAGAAAGCACAAACCTCGAGAGCTCGAGACACTCTCGGGGTTTGTGCTTGGGAAAGAGTTGGCACTCGATTGCTCTGGTCTGCTGCAGGAAAGCTTTATGGCTGCCACAGGGCTGCACTCAGATTACACTCTGACTCCTAGGGATCAGGCAAACTAACTAAATAAATGCACACAAGGGGAGATAAATAATGAAACATAACAATTTAGTGAAAGAGGAGGGGGGAGGGGGAGGCAGAGCAAGACAAAGCAAACACCAGAATGGTAGCTGGCAGAAAGTGGGAAGAGACAAGGAGCCTCTACTTTATTCATCTGACGCCAGAAAATAAAACTAAAATGAGACTTTAGAGAGACTTTACAAAGAATATTAAAAACAAACCAAAGTAAAAGGAAAAACCATATCCAATAACAGAAACCAAACATCATGTTTGCAGAATTATCCAAACCAAAATAAACAATTTTATTGTCTGCTTGTTAGCCTTTTAGTTTAAAAAAAAAAAAAAAAAAAAAAAAAAGGGGAGGCAATCCACACACTGATGCCACCACGCTGGACCTTAAGGGTTACCAGATGACTCCAGATTATCAGGGCAAGCTGCATCGGTCCCGGCTTTACCTCATTGCATCCATGCATCTTGCTTTTCTTAGTTACTTCAGTTACAAGCCCCCTAGATAGAAGACCAACTCAGCCTGGCACTGACCGGCACAGCGTCACCTTCTAAACTGGGGTACAACAGCATTAATATACTTCAGATTTTCACGTGGGATGATGATTCCTTGTCGGCCTCTTCTTGGCTAAGGTCAAATGTAAGGTCTGAGCCATGAACAGGGGAGGGTCCTTTTTGAGATTTTTGGATGAGATAAAAAAAACCTGGACCATAGGAGAGAGAGTACCCTGCCATTCCACGCCATTAGATACGTGACAGTAATTGGACCCTGGATGAACCTGGAGGATTAAATCTTCCATGAAAAAAAGATATCTGGTTACTTTATGTCCTCATTGCACATAGAGGCAGAAGGAAGGGTTAATACCTCTGTACACTGATAAAAGTCACACTGTTAAAATGGGACATTTAAGATGCATTTTGCACCTCCCTATAATATTCAGGTCCCGTTCACTGACTACACCACCTTAATTATTTGGTTTTGAACTGCTAGGAATCAATGCACTAATGGGTGTTAATATCAGGCATTAATGCATGCAAATACAGTGTTTATTGCATGTATTAACACTGGCTATTAAGGAGATGCAAATGAAGCATGTACACATGTGATGTTATGTTATGAGTAAAGTCAATAGTGGACCCTTGGGCCGGCTGAGGTGGACAGCGTCCACAGGAGTTAATAAGCCGGGAGGCGGCACTCAGCTGGAGCGGACTGGTGGCGTCTTCACCCTGGAAACCCGAGACCCCCCCAGGAGGAGCCCGTAGGGGTCCGAGTCGCTGGGACTTAGGAGAATCGTGAAAGAGTCCAAGGTTCGAGGCTGGCAGAAGACAAAGGAGAATCGTGAAGAAGACCAAGGTTCGTGGCTGGCTGAAGACAAAGGAGAATCGTGAAGAAGACCAAGGTTCGTGGCTGGCTGAAGACAAAGGAGAATCGTGAAGAAGACCAAGGTTCGTGGCTGGCTGAAGACAAAGGAGAATCGTGAAGAAGACCAAGGTTCGTGGCTGGCTGAAGACAAAGGAGAATCAGGAACCGGAGCTGGAGTCAGGATATGTAGACAGCAAGTGGAGCCCAGAGCTGGAGCCAAGGCACAGCAGGACCAAACAGAACCTGACCTGGAAGCAAGGCACGGCTGGGACAAGCTGGAACCGGAGCTGGAAGCAAGGCACGGCTGGAACAAGCTGGAACCGGGGCTGGAACAAGCTGGAACCGGAGCTGGAAGCAAGGCACGGCTGGAACAAGCAGGAACCAGAGCTGGAAGCAAGGCACGGCTGGAACAAGCTGGAACCGGAGCTGGAAGCAAGGCACGGCTGGAACAAGCTGGAACCGGAGCTGGAAGCAAGGCACGGCTGGAACAAGCAGGAACCAGAGCTGGAAGCAAGGCACGGCTGGAACAAGCAGGAACCAGAGCTGGAAGCAAGGCACGGCTGGAACAAGCAGGAACCAGAGCTGGAAGCAAGGCACGGCTGGAACAAGCAGGAACCAAGGCTGAAAGCAACACTGGGAAGCAACTAAGCACTCAGGAGAGCGACCTCGTTGCAAAGGCAAAGCAAGGAAGTCAGACGATGGTTTAAATAGCCAGCCAGCGTCTGACGTCAGGAACAGGGCGGTTCAGCACTTCCGGGGTGCTGGACCTTTAAGAGCCCCCTGCTCACGCGCGCGCGTTGCCTGGCAGTGGGAGGAGTCAGAATCGTCCTTCGGCAGCGTCTCCACGTGGAGAGAGACGCTGCCATGCGGCCCTGCAGGCCCCAGGAGCAACGGATTGCAGCGAGACCGGGGGAGGCAGGAGAAAGGTAAGGACCCGGTCGCTAGCCTAGCGACCGGGACTGCAACAGTACCCCCCCCTTTACGCCCCCTCTTCAGAGGGCTTGGCCTGTCAGGATGGTCCAGATGATATTGCTGCAGAAGAGTCTTGTCCAAGATGTTGCGGGCAGGCTCCCACGTATTGTCTTCGTCTCCACAACCTTCCCAGGCTAGCAAATATTCCCAACGTCTGTTGGCGAAGCGAGCATCCAGGACCTCTCGTACCTGAAACGTAGGATCCTCATCCGTAGTGATGGAAGCGTCCTCAAGAGGCCTGGGGTGGAATCTGGAAAGAATCACTGGTTTTAAGAGGGAGACGTGAAAGACATCATGAATGCGTAAAGTGGTTGGGAGTCGTAGACAGTAAGAGACCAGCCCTACCCTCTCTGCAACGCGGAAAGGACCACAGAACTTGGGTGAGAGCTTCTTGGAAGGTTGCCTCAGATGAATGTTCTTTGTACTAAGCCACACTCGATCGCCTGGGAAAAAAGCGAATGCCGGTTTTCGGTGTCGATCATAGTAGCGTTTAGAAGTGCGTGCGACTTTCTGAAGTCGGTGTTGAGTAGAGGACCAAAGTTTACTCAATTGGTCCGCGGTCAATTGAGCAGCTGGTGAGGAGGTTGGTACTGGTAGAGGTAACGGTGGTTTGAGCTGTTTACCGTACACAATTTGAAAAGGGGATTTCCCCGTCGCCGTATGTATTTGATTATTATAGGCGAATTCTGCCCAAGGCAAAAGCTCCACCCAATTATCTTGTTTGTGGTTAATGAACGCTCGTAGGAACAACTTTAATGAACGATTCATGCGTTCGGTTTGCCCATTACTTTGCGGGTGGAAAGCGGAGGAGAAACTCAGCTGGATCTTAAATTTTTTGCATAAGGCTTTCCAATACCTGGCTGTGAATTGAGGGCCTCTGTCAGATACAATGTCCTGAGGCAGACCATGAATACGGAATACATGGTGTGTGAACAGAGAAGCCAGTTCAGTGGCGGAAGGTAATTTGGGCAAAGGCACAAAGTGAGCCATTTTAGAGAAGCGGTCCACCGTGACCCATACCACAGTCTTGCCTTGCGAAGGCGGGAGTTCCCACCATAAAATCAGTAGCAATATGTGTCCAGGGTTCCGTGGGTATAGGTAACGGTTGTAGAAACCCTCTCGGAGGGCCATTAAGCGGTTTTCTGCAGGGCGCAAGTGGGGCAAGAATTCACGTAAAGGGAAACATCACGTCGAAGACCAGGCCACCAATAGAAACGATTTATAAGATCCAATGTTCTTAGTCTACCAGCATGTCCCCCGGTCAAGGAGTCATGGCCCCAAGACAAGACTTTCCTCCGAAGCCTCTTAGGAACGGTAGTCTTATTTGAGGAAGCAATGGAAGTGGTAGTTATTTGAACACAGGCAGGATCCAGGATGGTTCGTGGAGAGTCGTCCTCTTCTTCCGGCTGATAGGTACGAGATAGAGCATCGGCTCGAACGTTCTTCTCAGCTGGTCGAAACTTGAGGATGAAATTGAAACGACTGAAGAAGAGTGACCATCTTGCTTGCCGCGAGTTTAGTCGTTGAGCTTGGGCCAAGTACAATAAATTTTTGTGATCAGTGTACACTGTCACCGGATGATTAGCCCCCTCCAGCCATTGCCTCCACTCCTCGAAGGCCAACTTGATGGCTAAGAGTTCTTTGTCTCCGATGCCATAGTTACATTCAGCAGGCGAAAACTTTTAGAGAAGTAAGAACATGGCATCAATTTGCCCGAAGTATCGTGTTGACTGAGCACCGCTCCAACAGCCAGATTCGAGGCATCGACCTCCAGGATGAAGGGTCGTTGTGGATCTGGGTGTCGTAGGCAGGAAGCGTCTAGGAATGCTTGTTTTAAGTCTTCAAAGGCAGCCGAGGCGGTAGTGGACCAATCGTGAGCGTTAACCCCTTTGCGAGTAAGCGCCGTGAGAGGAGCTACCTTCTGGGAGTAATGTGGTATAAAATGCCTGTAAAAATTGGCGAATCCAAGGAATCGCTGTAGCGCCTTCAGGCCAGACGGGCGAGGCCATTTGACAATGGCCGCCACCTTCTCTGGGTCCATCTGGAAACCGGACGAGGAAACAATATATCCCAAGAACGGAAGCGACTCGCGCTCAAACTGACATTTTTCAAATTTAGCGTATAGATGATTGTCTCTTAGAGCCTGTAAGACCTGTTTGACGTGTTGGCGATGGGAGGAGAGATCTTGGGAATAGATCAGAACGTCATCAAGGTACACTATGACGAAAGAATGAAGCATCTCTCGGAGTACCTCATTCATCAGATTCTGGAAGACAGCAGGGGCATTACATAAGCCGAAAGGCATTACTAAGTATTCGTAATGTCCATCTCGCGTGTTGAACGCTGTCTTCCACTCGTCACCGGGACGAATACGAACCAAATTGTATGCTCCACGTAAATCCAATTTTGTAAAGATCTTGGCCCCCTGAAGTCTATCGAGCAGTCTCTGGGATCAGAGGCAAGGGATAGCGATCTTTCTTAGTGATGGAGTTCAGACCTCGATAGTCTATGCACGGCCGGAGGGAGCCATCTTTTTTGGACACAAAAAAGAATCCTGCTCCTGCAGGAGAGTGCGAAGGGCGAATGAACCCTTTGGCAAGATTCTCCGTAATGTAGTCTGACATTGCATGGGTTTCTGGCAGAGAAAGAGGGTATACCCTACCCCGCGGGGGAGTGGAACCAGGTAGTAAATCAATGGCACAGTCGAAGGGCCGATGGCATGGAAGCAGTTCAGCTTTTTGTTTGGAGAACACGTCAGCGTAATCCTGGTACGGCAAAGGAAGGTCCAGGGCAGAGTGAGAGAGTAATATCTCCGGTCTAGGAACGGGATCCAGGCAATTCTGGAAACAGGAAGGACTCCATTGCGCAATTTGGAGAGAGTCCCAATGGATCACCGGAGCATGTTGTTGCAACCAAGGGAGTCCCAGGACCACAGGGTGCACCGATTTATCCAGTAGCAAAAAGGAGATTGTCTCAGTGTGAAGCACTCCCGTCCGTAAAGTGAGAGGCATCGTGGTTTCAGAAATGGATCCAGGTAGAGGGGTTCCCCGGATAGAGGTAACCCGTAACGGAGGTATCCGGCGCTTAGTAGGTAGTCCTAATTGGTGTACCAGTTCTCTCCAGATAAAGTTCCCTCCGGCTCCGGAATCAATGAAAGCTAGAGTCTGCAAGGAGCCACCTGGATATTCCAGCGTTATAGGAACTGTACATTGAGGAGTAGCATTAACATAGCATAGGGGAACCTCCTCATCTCTCCCTAGACTCGAGCATTTCCCGGTCTCGCAGGACATTGACCCAGGAAATGACCCTTAGTGCCGCAGTATAAGCACAGGCCCAGAGTGC
Source organism: Rhinatrema bivittatum (assembly GCF_901001135.1). NCBI lineage: Eukaryota > Metazoa > Chordata > Amphibia > Gymnophiona > Rhinatrematidae > Rhinatrema > Rhinatrema bivittatum. The sequence goes on from NC_042618.1 coordinate 225,550,125, forward strand.
GGCGTCGTGTCTTCTCCTCCTCGGTTAGCGGTGCCCGTCCAAGCTGCATAAGTTCCTCTGAGGAGCTGTGGGAGGCTGATGGTGTCTTGTGAGGTACAGTCAGAGACCTGGAGAAGGAGGGTGCCAATGAGACAGGCCGACGAGGAACTCGACCCTCCTTAGCTCGTTGCTGCAATCGCCGGTCAATCCTCCCGGCCAAGTCTATCACCCCGTTCAGAGTGAGGGGCAGGTCGCGAGCCATCAGCTCGTCTTTGATACGACCTGCAAGACCTTCCAGGAAAATACCCCGCAAACAGTCATCCTGCCAGCCGAGTTCCATCGCCAGAGTACGAAATTCAATAGCGTACTCCGCCAGAGAGCGGGATCCTTGTCGTAGCTGTAGAATTTCAGTGGTAGCAGTGGTAGCACGAGCTGGCTCATCAAAAGTCTGTTTGAAGTGAGTCACGAAATCCTGCAAGTTGTGCAGCATGGCGTCCTGTTTCTCCCACATGGGAGAGGCCCATAGCATAGCCCTCCCATCGAGCAGAGACAAAATATATGCTACCTTGACGGCATCAGACGGGAACTGCCCTGGTAGCAACGTGAAGCGGATGAAGCACTGATTCAAAAACGCCCTGCACGATCTGGCATCCCCGGAGTATCGAGTAGGCGCTGGAAGCTGAGTCTGTGCGGGAGCTTGAACCGCCAGTGGAGGCGGGGGTGGTGCCAGCGGTGGAGGATTGGCGTCCAAGCGACTGGCTAGGCGATCCACCGTAGCAGCCAAGACTTCCAGACATTGCTGTTGCTGCTGGATTCTTTGGGCCATGCCAGGGATGGCCTGCATAGGAGCGGAGTCCGCCGAGTCCATGGCCTTTGCAAACTGTTATGTTATGAGTAAAGTCAATAGTGGACCCTTGGGCCGGCTGAGGTGGACAGCGTCCACAGGAGTTAATAAGCCGGGAGGCGGCACTCAGCTGGAGCGGACTGGTGGCGTCTTCACCCTGGAAACCCGAGACCCCCCCAGGAGGAGCCCGTAGGGGTCCGAGTCGCTGGGACTTAGGAGAATCGTGAAAGAGTCCAAGGTTCGAGGCTGGCAGAAGACAAAGGAGAATCGTGAAGAAGACCAAGGTTCGTGGCTGGCTGAAGACAAAGGAGAATCGTGAAGAAGACCAAGGTTCGTGGCTGGCTGAAGACAAAGGAGAATCGTGAAGAAGACCAAGGTTCGTGGCTGGCTGAAGACAAAGGAGAATCGTGAAGAAGACCAAGGTTCGTGGCTGGCTGAAGACAAAGGAGAATCAGGAACCGGAGCTGGAGTCAGGATATGTAGACAGCAAGTGGAGCCCAGAGCTGGAGCCAAGGCACAGCAGGACCAAACAGAACCTGACCTGGAAGCAAGGCACGGCAGGACAAGCTGGAACCGGAGCTGGAAGCAAGGCACGGCTGGAACAAGCTGGAACCGGAGCTGGAAGCAAGGCACGGCTGGAACAAGCAGGAACCAGAGCTGGAAGCAAGGCACGGCTGGAACAAGCTGGAACCGGAGCTGGAAGCAAGGCACGGCTGGAACAAGCTGGAACCGGAGCTGGAAGCAAGGCACGGCTGGAACAAGCAGGAACCGGAGCTGGAAGCAAGGCACGGCTGGAACAAGCAGGAACCAGAGCTGGAAGCAAGGCACGGCTGGAACAAGCAGGAACCAAGGCTGAAAGCAACACTGGGAAGCAACTAAGCACTCAGGAGAGCGACCTCGTTGCAAAGGCAAAGCAAGGAAGTCAGACGATGGTTTAAATAGCCAGCCAGCGTCTGACGTCAGGAACAGGGCGGTTCAGCACTTCCGGGTGCTGGACCTTTAAGAGCCCCCTGCTCACGCGCGCGCGTTGCCTGGCAGTGGGAGGAGTCAGAATCGTCCTTCGGCAGCGTCTCCACGTGGAGAGAGACGCTGCCATGCGGCCCTGCAGGCCCCAGGAGCAACGGATTGCAGCGAGACCGGGGGAGGCAGGAGAAAGGTAAGGACCCGGTCGCTAGCCTAGCGACCGGGACTGCAACATGTGATGCATTTTAATGCACTGGAATTTTGCTGCATTAATAGGTAATTAGTTGTTTTGCATACTTTTGCATCTCATAACCTCATTAGCACACACCTATGCAAAATTTTAGGAACCCCTGATGAAATTATGATTGATGTTTTTATTAATGTACACCACTCTGATATATTTTTATTTGAAAAAAAAGGTATAACATGGGCATCCAGGACATCACTCACTCGCATCCACCCCTTTTTACAATTCCAATAATACACAGATACAGTTTGGCTTAACAATGCCGTGGCTTTTATTAACACCAGGGAGGCCAGAGCCCTGCACATAACATTCACTGTTTCGATTCAACGAAACCCCCCCCCCCCCCCCAAACTGTCCGCCACTCACCATCAAGACGGTCAACACCAGCCATGTGGCTCAACATTCCAGCCCTTGCACCAAGTTCAGACCCCTGCCTCCTCCCAGCAAGGAGCCAACCCAGTGGACCCTCGCCACTAGCCAGCAAGAGACCAGGCCAATGGACCCCCGCAAGGAGTCCATACTTCAAACTGCCCCCCCCCCCCCCCGTTGTCAACCAATACAACACAGACCTTAGAATGATGAAACGCGAACTACGTAAACTGGAAAAGAAATGGCGTAGAAATCAAGATCAAACACATCTACAGAAATTTAAATCACTTCTCCATAAATATCATAAAACAACAGACGAAGCTAAGAAAAATTACTACACAACAAGCACCATGATCTCCTCACCATCACTCACTAATTTTGAAATCACAACCACTTCAGAAATTGAAACCATTCTAAAAAAGATAAAACCTGCATTGCACCCTATAGATATTATGCCTACTAAAACACTCCTTTCCATCCCCACGAGGATTGCCCCTCCCATCTCCAACATCATCAACAAATCTATATCGACTGGTGTTTTTCCTACGCAACTTAAGCATGCAATTATAAAGCCGACTCTCAAAAAACCAGACCTGGATCCATCTGAACCAGCCAATTATCGTCCTGTCTCGAACCTCCCATTCGTGTCAAAAATCATAGAAAAAGTGATAAACAAACAACTCATGGACTATCTAGACGATAACCGATTATTATTTCTGTCACAATACGGTTTTCGTAAGCTCCATAGTACTGAAACGCTGCTAGTATCCCTCTCAGACTCTATTCTAAAAACACTAGATTCTGGTCATTCATACATTCTTGCCCTACTCGATATTTCTTCGGCATTTGACACGGTCAATCATAATATCCTTCTATCCCTCCTCTCTCAAATCGGCATCACTGGCACTGCACTAAACTGGATCCAATCTTTTCTGACAGACAGGACCTACAGTGTCAAGTTGGGATCCCAAATATCTAAACCAAGAAATCTGCTACAAGGTGTACCACAAGGCTCCTCGCTATCATCAACACTGTTTAACATTTACTTAGCACCTCTCTGTCGACTCCTAGCAAAACTAAAACTCCACCACTTCATATATGCCGATGACGTACAGATTCTTATCCCTATTAATGATTCCCTCTCTAATGCCCTGAAAACCTGGGAATCAGCACTAACGGAAATAAAAAAGCTTCTCACAGAAAACTTCTTAGCTATAAACACTACCAAAACTGAACTCATCATCATCTCGCCACACAATAATATCCCCTCCAGCACTTCCCACCATCCTACTTCAGTTCTTCCCCTACTACAGCAAGTCCGCAGTCTTGGCGTCATTATTGACAACATTTCACTTTAAAGAAATTCATCTCAGCTACAATAAAAAATGGTTTTTTCAAACTTCACACACTACAAAGAATTAAACCTCTTCTACATCCACAAGATTTCCGGACGGTATTGCAAGCTACCATACTTCCAAAAATTGACTACTGTAACGCAATACTCTTAGGTCTCCCTAAAAACTCAATTCAACCTTTACAGATGTTACAGAATGCAGCAGCTCGATTAATCACCAATACCCATCTCCATGATCACATAACACCTGCTCTCATGTTCTTGCATTGGCTCCCAGTAGCTTCTAGAATTACCTTTAAAGTCCTCTCCCTCATACATAAGTCGATCTATAACCAAGAGATGCAATGGTTCTCGGAGCAGTTTGTGTTCCATACCTCCAAGAGACCCATAAGACATATCCATCAAGCTAAATTGGCAGCCCCCCCAACAAAAAACATCAAACACGTGACCACAAGAGACCGTTCTATCTCCATAGCGGGAATCAACTTATGGAACAAGATGCCCTCTGACCTACGCCTGGAGCCCTGCCATAAGAAATTCAAACAAGGACTCAAAACGTGGTTATTTGAACTAGCATTCACACAATGATATCCGTTTAACTGAAATGCCATTCAATTTTCCACCCTTTCTCCCCATGCCCTGTTTCCCACACTAACCACATGCCCTCCCCAATCTCCTTCTTCACCTTACATGCCCACCCTTCCCCCTCATGATATTAATTAGCTTTAAATATCAGAAATATCCTCGGTGCAATATAGAAATTGTATCCACTCTCAGAACCTGTATTGTATTAGATACTATTTAGTTTTTGTGTTGGTTTGTTAAGGTTTAATAATTACATCAATATTTTAATTGCATGTTATACATTAGTGGATGGTCCACAGTCTGTCCAGCCTGTTTTCCGTCAAAACTGTTATATGGAATTTAGTATATGTAATACCTATTAATAATGTCAATGTAAAGCCTGTTGCTAAGTTATTGTTAAATGTAAACTGCGGTGATGTATTTCTTTACGTACTGCGGTATATAAAAACCCTTAATTAAATAAATAAATAAATAAATAAGTTATAGCAGGAAACAATCATTAACAATAACAACATGAGCTGTAGTGGCTCGGGCCATCCGCCATAGACACGGATATGACATATCCGTGACCCCTCAAAGATGCGACCCCAGTTACAGCGGAAACAGCCCCTCCAAGGTCTCCTGAATCGAGTTAAGGTACAGATTCATCCCTATGAAGGAAAGATGAACCCCATCCTTACCGAACAACCCCTTGCTCTCCTCCCAGGACCATTAAAACCGAATATGGCGACCCCCCAGCAGCACCAGCCATGAGCCAATCTGCTGATTTGCCTTTGCCCTACTCCTTTGCCAAATCACCTTGTCCGTTTCAGCAGGCCTTGCAATTATATCCGCCCAAAAATAACAGCAGAGGGAAACAATATAGAAACCAGCATCAGGTCCTTATGGACCCAGGCTGATGAACTCACGCCCAGGCATCTTACCGCAGGCATCTTACCGCAGTTGTTGCCCCCGACATGGATCACCAGAGCCTGCGGCTGGCCCAATCGCGCCCGACCCCTCTGCAAACAGGGAATCAACTCGTCCCACACCATCCCATGCCACCCCAACCAGTGAACCCGAACCCCCCCCCCCTGCGGTGTAAGTCCAAATGAGGCCCATAGGGTCGTCCACAGGCATGCCTATGAGCCCAAAAGGCGTACAAATGCCCAATGATCTAAATGGACCTCTCCACCGGCGCCACACCTGGAAGGAAAAGAGAATTAGGTACAGCTCAACATTTCCCCGGCCCGGGACGTATGTACCCCTCATACGCATCAGACCTCCATCTGCCAATCCTCCTGATCACACCTCCAGGCAACCCTGCGGACGCAGCCGATGTAGCTGCCCCAATCCGAAAGGACTGAGTCCCGAAGCGACGAACATCCAACCCAATGGCTGCAAGCGCCGACCGAAGCATCATTTCGAACTGGTACTTCATTAAGGGCCGTAGATCCATGTGCACCAAAAACTGCTTTGGCCCCGGAACCCGACACTGACAATACCACACTGCATTGGCCACCGGACAGGAACGCAAACCAGCGACCGCTTGCAACAAGACCGACAACCCCTTGCCCACTTGATCAGTCTTTGATTTGGGAATAGACAATATCACCGACCCACTAGTAACCACTACAAGCCGCGCCAATAACCCGGGATAATCCGAGCTAGTAGCAGACCGGGCCACGAGTTCACTGACCCGGAAGGCCCTGAAAAAAGTGAACACAAACGCCACCCAAAAAAGGACCATCTCGTACTGTGAAGAGCAAATCCCTGGCAGGGCATCCCACAACTGCAACAGATTGTCATGAACGTGTTACCAATCTGCTAGGGAATTAGCAATCTGGTACGCTCTCTTCCTCCAGAGGGGAGGAGTTAGCAATCTGCTGTCACTCACCCCACCAGGAGGGCGGAGTTAGCAATCTGTTCTGCTGTTCTCCTGAAAGGGGAAGGAGTAGCGTTATAACATGACCTGCTCCTCCAGAGGGGAGGAGTTAGCTATCTGTAGATCTGTTAGTGAACTGCTGTTAGATGCTCCTGTAAGGAAGGAGGTAGCAATCTGTAATGGGTCAACTCTCCAAGGAAGAGGAGTTGGCAATCTGTATAATAATACTCTTCTGAGGAGAGGACAATAGGTATATTGTACTTCACTACTGAGATAGCAATCTATCATGCCTCCGCTACGGAGTAGAAATCTGTATATATATTAGAGATGTGCAATCGTTTATCACGAACTAGGCAATTACAATTAAATTGCCTAGTTCGTCGTGTTTCGGGGGCCCCGAAACCCGAAAAGGATTTTCACCGAACTTCGGGGAAAATCCGTTTTTCGGGTTTGCATGGGGAGAGAGGCAAATTTTTTTTTTTCAATTTAAAAACCACCCCAAACCACCCCAAACATTAAGATTACCTATAACACAACCACCCCCCCCCCCCATCCCGATCCCTCCCCATGACTTACGAACATCCCTGGTGGTCCAGCGGGGTTCCGGGTGCCATTTGTTCCTCCGTGCACATGTGCGCCATTGTCAGCCTTGCTCCTCAAAATGGTGCCGAACAGCCTCTGAACTACTATGTCACAGGGGCTACCGGCGCCATTGGTCAGCCCCTGTCACATGGTAGGAGAACCGACCAATGGTGCCAGTAGCCCCTGTGACATAGTATTGGCAAAGGCTATCGGTGCCATTTTGATTTCTGGCAGCTGACAACGAAATCGCTCCCGGACCCCCGCTGGACCCCCAGGGATTATTGGCAAGCCTTGGGGGGGTCAGGAGGGGGCCCCTTTTCGGCAGGGGATACCCGCGGGTAGCACAGGTAAGTCGGGTCAAGGAGGTAGTGATATCTGCTGGCGGTTCAATCGATCCACGTGGATCTTTCCGGACTGCAAGTTTTGACACGCATGTGCCAATTGCGGTACGGGACACCCTGCCTTTAGGTGTGTCAAGTGGCAGGGGGAGGGCCCCGGTTCCACCCAGGGTCCCAAAGGCCCGGGTAAATGAGGTGCCTGGGAGGGCGCCCACCCCCATTCGGATTGTGGCGATACTACCATGGCTGCAGAGCTACCTGGTGTGGGGGGCAGCTGTTTTTCTGTTGCGGGGTTTTACGAAGGTTTTCGTATCCCGTGTGAGGGGTGGGGTCCGGGAAGGGGTGGGGTAAATTGCCCATTGGTAAAATGGTTGCTTGGTGGTGGTTGCAGATAAGTTACAGACTGAGATTGACCTAGGTCAAATTGCTGGGCCTTTTGTGTCTCCCCCGTTTCCAGATTTGGTGTTGTCACCCTTGGTGGTGGTGCCAAAAAGGGAGGTAGGTAAGTACAGGTTGATTCATAACCTGTCCTTCCTGGAGGGTGACTCAGTGAATGACTTTATTCCAAGGGAGTTGTGCACGGTTTGGTATGCCTCATTTGATTCAGCAGTGCGTGCGATTAAGGGGTGTGGCCCTGGTGCGTTAATGGCCAAGGTTGATATAGAGTCCGCGTTTCGTCTGTTGCCAGTGCACCCAGAGAGCTTCCGCATGTTGGGTTTTCAATTTAACAGGGCATTTTATTTTGATAAATGCATGCCTATGGGCTGTTCCATAGCGTGTGCTTATTTTGAGGCACTCAGTTCTTTTATTCATTGGGTGGTGGAGAGGATTTCTGGATCCACCTCTATCGTGCATTATTTGGATGATTTCTTGTTTGTGGGGAAGGCGGACTCGGGTGATTGCGGCGATCTGCTGCGTTGTTTCCAGGAGGTCGCGGTTAATTTTGGGATCCCCTGGCATCGGGCAAGACGGAAGGTCCGTGCACCAAGCTGGTTTTCTTGGGAATTGAGGTGGACTCTGTTGAGATGGTGTCGCGTTTGCCGGGAGATAAGGTCGACAGGCTGAGGTCACTGGTGAGTGGGGCTTTGCATCGATCTAAGTTGTCTCTGTGGGAGTTACAATCGCTGGTGGGCAGTCTCAGTTTTGCTTGCCGGGTGATCCCTATGGGCCGGGTATTCTTATGGAGGTTTTTGTGTGCCATGTCTGGTGTTAAGAAGCGTCATCATCGTATTCGCGTGACTGCGAAGATTCGTGAGGACCTGCATATATGGGACAGGTTTCTAGTCGATTTCAATGGGGTGGCATTTTGGCAATCTGACCCCATGTCCAATCAGGATCTGGATCTGTTCACAGATGCTGCCGGTTCCGTGGGGTTTGGAGCTTACTTTCAGGGATATTGGTGTGCGGCTGGCTGGCCGGAGGCATGGGTTATTTCCGGCATCACCAAGAACATCACCTTTCTGGAGTTGTTTCCGATCGTGGTGGCATTACACATCTGGGGTACACGTTTGAATCGTAAGAGGGTTGTCTTCTGGTGTGACAACATGGGCGTGGTGGACGTTATCAATAAGAGGACAGCGCGGTGTCTTTTGGTATCCGAACTGCTGAGAGAGCTGATACTTTACTGCATGTCTGTAAATGTGACCCTATCGGCCCGTCATGTTCCGGGCATTGCTAACAGTGTGGCCGACTCTCTTTCTCGTTTCAAGTGGGAGTTGTTTCGAGAGCTCACCCCAGATGCAGACCTGTGTGGAGCTTTGGTGCCATCTTTCCTCTGGAAATTTGGTTCCCCGAGGCCTGGAAGTTGCTGCATCATTAGCTCCATCCACGTGGACAAGTTATGTAGGCAGCGCCCGTAAAGTTGTGGCGTTTTTGTCTTCTATGGGCTGGTAGGGAGGTCCGGTTTCAGGTGTCTTGATGTTGCATTTCCTTGAGCATGCCCGCCTAGAGGGGTGCTCAAGGCGGCGGTGAGCCGACAGCTATCGGGATTTTCCTTCTTCATGAGGGCCCATGGGTGGGGTTTACCGGTGGGACAGTTTGTGGGTCGGTGACTGTTAGGCTGGGCGCGGGAGGTGGGACGGAGCATGGACAGGCGGGTTTGCCTATCATTCTGTTGTGTTCGTGCCTCTTCTCGCCCCTCGCTCCACCTCTCTACCTGGGATGCAACTCCCTTCGGCTCTGTCGGACAGATGCGGCCATGGCTTCTCTCCGCCTCTTGGTCCCGGTGTCCCCAGGCTGGCCTGACGCTACGGATCCGCCATGTTCCTGATGATGTAAGGGTGCGCGCGCGCGAGCTCCAGACTTTGTACCAGCAAGGGTGCGAACCTCGGGGGCGTCCCCCCCCCCCCCCCGTAGTGATGTCATCCATTTGCACTTTAAAAGGTCTTTGTTTGCTAACCTCAAACGAGTTAGCAAGGAACTCCAACAGGACTTGCTTCTGCAGTCCATGATACTTGCAACAACGATCCGAGTCAGTGAGGGGAAGCCTTCCTCACTGCTCGGCCTTTTCAAACTTACCAGGAGTACCCGCTCCACGGGGGCTCCGCTCTCTCTTCTTGATTTCAGATTGCCAGAACACTCGGAAGACTCCTCATTGCCTGGAGGCGATTGCGGACGTGAACACAGTGAGTTCTATTACATAGGAATCGGTACTCGCTCCACGAGGGCCTACATTCCTATAGCTTTGAAGACTCCCTTCCGTCCAAGACGTTATCGCAGGTACGGAGATCAAGAGTTACTTTGGCAAGATCACAGATAGGAACCAGTACTCTCTCCACAAGGGCCCATGTTCCTAGAATCCTTTACAGACTCTCTTCTACTCTAGAAGCCATTCCATATACAGCTATTGTGAGTTATTATTACAAACTGTTTGTGGGAACTAGTGCTCGCCTACGGCTCCTGTTCCTAAATGTACTGAAGACTCTCTGTAGCATAGAGACCATTGCAGACATCTACGATTGTGAGTGTACCATCTTGTATCCAGTATACCCTGTCTACTCACTACTTCTAGTCTCTCTCTACAGCTCATCGACCCAGGGATTATATTCCAGTATTAGAAGGACTTCAGCTTTGCCGAACACAGCGACTCACTACTGCCACCCCTGGTGGTCCAGCTTCCAGTTTAATAAAGAACTATTTGTGTTTGTCTCATATTCTAGCCTAGCCGGTGGTTCCTCTCAGGATCTCCTCCTGGGGGCGCTGTCATCTGCCATCAGCCCAGGGATTCACCATCTCCTCCTAGTGGTCACTTCTTTCACTATTGTCGCACTGTGGGAGCCAACCACTACAGACCACTGACTCCGCTCACGGAAGTATTGTGTGGACAGCTACTCCTTTTTCCTTGAGACTTGCCAGCAGCTTATATATATATATTAGAGATGTGCTTCGTTTTTTTCTACCGGGTCGTTTTTTGACTCGGATACTTCGTGGTAAAATTCGGGTTTTCTCGTTTAGTTTTTTTGAAAAATGAAATGAGGAAACCCGAAACCGGGCCAAAAAACAAATCGGGAAACGAAGCTTAAAAAAACCCATCCCAAGCATTTAAAAGCATTTTCGTGCATACATACAAACTCCCCCCCCCACCCCCCCATCCCGATCCCTCCCCATGACTTACGAACATCCCTGGTGGTCCATCGGGGTCCCAGGTGCCATTTGTTCCTCCGTGCACATGTGCGCCATTGTCAGCCTTGCTCCTCAACCCCTGGTAAAGTTCCCGGGAAACGATCCCTACTCCTCTGCTTTTTCTTCCCTTTCCGCTTTCCGCATCGGCCCTTCAACAGCTGGAAGATATCAATGAATTTCCTGCGCCGAATCTTCTTGCGGAGAGATCTCTGTACCTCCTCCCATAATTCCAAAAAAGCAACCAGAGCTGGAGTACCCCTGTCGGCCGTTCCCACCTTGGATCCAGCCACCAAGGACACAGCCGAATCCGACGAAGTGGAAGATGAGGAAGATGAAGAAGAAGAAGAAGCATCTGATGAACTAGAGTGTGACCGCTTCCTCTTTGACTTGGACTTCTTGCCGGATGCTTTTTTGGCACCCTTGCACCCCCCTTCCCCAACCTCCCCGACCGGCTCCCCCTCTCGTCGGCTAGCAAGCCCGATGCCCCTAAAACCACCCCCGAGCCACCTCCAGGAAAAAGAACCAACTCACCCTGCGGAGGTGGCACCGCCACTGCCGAACCCGGTGATCCTGCTTGAGTCTCCTGCGCATGCCGATCCGCTGAGATTGCCGCATTCCGCCAGTCCTCACGCCGCGACGTACTCTGCTCCTCGACATCTCGGAATGCCGACACCTCCTACGGAGAAGCAAAAGCAGATGCAGAAGGAGGCACCACACCCTCCGCTACACACCACTCTCTGACCACCCTTGCACTTTGAACCATCAGGATACCACCAGCCAAGCTCCCTCCCTGGGACCCTCCCCAGCCCCCTGCATCGGGGCCTCCTAGAGCCAGATCACCACTCTCCCGGCCTGCTGCCCCCGCCTGGTGCGAACCCTCGTAGGGGCCTCCACGCATGGGGGGACCTCCCCCGTGCTATGCAAGTCCAGTCGTCCTCCCCCACACCCCAAGCGGGCCTTGCCACCTTCATCCACCCCCACCCCCTGCTGCAGGGCCTCTACTGGGTAGAAGAAAATGCAGCGCAAGCCACGGACCGTCTCTCATCCCGCCATAGCGCTGAGGACCGCCCATCCTCCCACTGCCCCCCCTTACGCCAGCCCACTCCCCCAAACCAAACTGCGGCTCCACCCCATGCCAACCTGCCACCAAACCCGGCCTCCACCGGCTCGGCACTGGCGGCACAGGGAAGGGCACTGTGGGGCCCAGCCGTGCCCCGAAACCAGCATCAGAAAACCCGGGAATCTCCGCAGGACCCAACCTGAGGATCACCGAGGCGCTCCCAGTCCCTCGCCTGCCTCCTCCCCAGCTCCCCCCTCCCCTATTGTGGGTTACCCCAGGATCCCCCGCCCCCGCAGGTGCGAGACCAGGATCGGGATGCCCGTGGGGCCCCCCCCTTGCTAAACCATGGACAGGCAGTGCAGCTGGCACCGCCGTCTCCCCCCGGTTCCCCCCGCCCACCTCCACTGGGGAAGGCACTGCAGGCGACACTGAACACCCACTAGAAGCAACAGCTGCCCTCAGTTTCCGCGAGCTGTCAGCACGTGGCACACGCTGCCCACCACCAGCAGCACCTCTCCCTTCCCCAGGCACTGCGGGAGAACCCGGCCACCGCAAAACTGAGGCACTAGCACCACTGATGGTGCACAACCCCTGCCTTCCTGACTACGACCACCCAAAAAGACCAGCTAGCTGCAGCAGCTCCGGCGAGTGACTGAGCCAGCTGTGTGCAGCATACTAACCCCGCCTGTTTTGTGACCTCATATCAGCTGGCCTATCCAGGCCAGCCAACACTCCCGCATCACTCAACTTGCCCAATCAGGGCCTTTTTACCAGGCACCTACTCAGCTCCTTCCTGATCCTGTGCGATCCCCCCTCCCTCCCCTCGCCCCCTAACTGCTCGCCCTGCCCTAAATATGACCCTGCTCCTCCGCCTCACCCCCCCCCCCCCTACCCGCCAATACTGCAGGCCCACTCCCCGAGTGTTCCTGGGCCCATGTTATCTTGGCCGACCGGACACTGGGTCCGATCGACCTCCCATATTTGTTTTTAAATAAACATAAATGTATGTTTCAATGAATCTCAAAGTGAATAGAAACTGACACAACTGTTACATGGCATGGAGTTAAACATGCCAAGTCGGGATGTTGATTGAGCTTGTGTTCAAGCCTTTCTCATATTTACAAATGCCTGAGAGGTCGATATAGCTTGTTTAAGCATTATAAATACAATTGGGTATTTTCACAGACTACCGGGACAGTTACATTCATGGTCTCAGTTATTTATGAAGTGAAATTCACAGTTTTCAGCAAAAATGTCTTTTTAAAAAAAATGAAAGAGGTTTTCACTTGGTGTTTTCACATTATAATTTTTTTTAAAAACAAGGATGGAGGAGGTCCGTTTATGATTATAACATAACTGTATCACCCTTTTGGGGATCCATGATATCAATATATAAAACGTTCCTCTCTTCACCCCCAAATTTATTTTTTTTTTGTGATTAAAAAAATTGTTTCTTCAATGTTAGTTTAAATGCTTCACCCTGGATGGGGGTTATCAATATTATATAAATTGTGGCAAAAAATGTTTTTTCAAGAGGGTTTCAATTGTGGTTTAATTCAATTTTGGTAGGAATCCCTCATAATTCATTTTGGTGCCATTGAATAAAATGGAGTTAAACATGACATCTTTCTGCAATTTTTAATGTAAAATTGCTATTTATTTGCTGGTTTTAATAGATTGAAAATAATAAAACAGTGAATATGGCATGAGCAAAAGTTTATAAATCCTTCCAGTTGATCATTACTATTTTTTTTTTTATATTTTAGATCATTACTATTTTTTAAGTTGTTGATAAACCCAAAAAGTTGATTGACTTGTTTGGATTTCAATTAGGTGAAGACAATTCCTCAATTGACAAGTCAGAAGAATGCTGGGCTGCATAGAGAGAGGACTAACCAGTAAGAAAAAGGAAGTGATAATGCCCTTGTACAGGTCCTTGGTGAGGCCTCACCTGGAGCATTGTGTTCAGTTCTGGAGCCCATATCTCAAAAAGGATATATATTTATTTATTTATAAAATTCTTATATACTGTCGTTCAGACAGGCCATCACAACGGTTTCCAAACAAAAATTACAATAAAAGTACAGTTTAAATTCATATAAAACACATCTATTAACTTATAAAAGTAAAAATAAACACTATTAAAATAATCGGATAAAATAAAATCACTCCACTGAAATAAATTAAATTAATCAAAAAATAAAACATAATAAAATATGTTCATGATATAAAATCAGTGCAAAGTGATCTAAAATTCATAGGGATAGATCTTTAAAAAATACGCGATCGCGTACTTTTGTTCGCGCACCAGGCGCGAACAAAAGTACGCTGGATTTTATAAGATACGCGCGTAGCCGCGCGTATCTTATAAAATCCTGGGTCAGCGCGCGCAAGGGGGTGCACATTTGTGCAACCTGCGCGCGCCGAGCCCAGCGGCGCTGCCTGTTCCCTCCGAGGCCGCTCCGATTTCGGAGCGGCCTCGGAGGGAACTTTCCTTCGCCCTCCCCCCACCTTCCCCTCCCTTCCCCTACCTAACCCACCCCCCGGCCCTATCTAAACCCCCCCTACCTTTGTCGGCAAAGTTACGCCTGCTTTCAGCAGGCGTAACTTTGCGCGCTCCGACCGGCAGCCCCGCTCTGTCCTCCGGTCCCGGGGGCTGGTCCGGAGGCCTCGACCACGCCCCCAGGCCGGCACCACGCCCCCAGGCCCGCCCCTGAAACGCCACGGCACACCCCCGAAACGCCGCGTCAAAACGCCCCCTCCCGCCCCTTTTCGAAAGCCCCGGGACTTACGCGCGTCCCGGGGCTTTACGTGCACCAGCGGCCTATGCAAAATAGGCGCACCAGCACGCAAGGGCACTGCGCGCGTAAATCCAGAAGGATTTACGCGCGCAGGCCTTTTAAAATCCGCCCCATGGGGCGGTGTATTGGGGTAGGGGATGTCCCGTTGGTTAGTTGAGTCCCAGTCCCATCTTGAGGGGACAGGATCTCTAATCCTCCTACTGCTCCTTCAACATCCAACGCTTCCCGTATGGAAGCTTCTCCTAACAACCCATTTCCGTTCCTCTGTGCAGGTGGCAGTCCGGTGTTAGGACTAAGGGAGGCCTCCTCTGCAAGTCCTGCCTGTTCTCCCTGACTGGCAGGATCACCAGTCTCCTTGGTACCTTCCTTAACTGATCCAGGTGAGATCATGAAGCAACTTATATCTGAGATGGTTACCTTAGACACTTTATGGGACATGATGGCGGGAGTGCTCAATAATATAAAAGATCTGGAAAATAAGGTAGTGGCAATGAATTCTGGATACCAGAAAGATTTCTTTCAAGTTCAAAAACAAATAAAAGAATCAACTGAGAAGATAAAATCTTTAGAATTGAAAGAAAAGAAAAATTTAGATTTTCAAACTGCAGTTTTGAAAGATAGAGATAATATTACAAGGAGAGTTGAAAACCTCGAAAACAATTCCAAAGGTTTAAATTTGAGATTTTTGAACTTCCCCAGGATAATTGGGGAAGCTCCTTTAATTTCCTTGAAGAAATTTCTAAGTGAATGTCTTGGATTTGTTTCAGAGGACTCTCCAGTGGTAATTAACTGTTATTATTTACCTAAACCAAAGAATCAGATATTACAACCAGCTGATCAAATGTTTCAAGGAGATTTAACTAATTTTCTTGAGGATTCATCTGCACAGATAATTGATAGGGGTACTTTATTGGCAAATTTCTCATCTATTAATGATATAAATTGTATTATGAAAAAGTATTTTGCCAAATTCCCTGTCAGCTATCTTGGCAAAGATATCAAGGTATTTCCAGATTTAGCCGCAACGACACAACAAAGACGGAAATCCTTTTTAGGTTTCCGTCAAGAGGCTATTGCTTTGGGGTTTTCTTTTGTTTTAAGATTTCCTTGCAAATGTTTGATATCAAAGCAAGAAGAAGCATTTATTTTCTTTGTTCCAGATCATTTGAAACACTTTTTAGAACAACGGAAGATCACAACCTCATCCCCAGTGTCTAATAATAAGTGAAATATATCCAGTTTCTGTATTAAGCCCTTTTTGATTAATGGAATATTTAACCTAATAATCTCCCTTAAATTCTGATAACCATCACATCTCTCAAGGTTGTATTGAATAGGATATGGCTTAGAGTAATAATGAATTACATTCATGTTTTAATTTTGGAAAGTAAGATGTTTTTGTTTACTCTCAACCATTATATATTTGTGTTCTGTAAATCATTTATGTGATTTATTGAAAAATTGATAAATAAAGAATTAAAAAAAAAAAAAAATCCGCCCCATAGTATTTAAGTAAGTTTTTAGTCTCGTACTCTCAGTTGTAGATAGAGACAGGATGGAGGCGGTCCAGAGAAGGGCAACCAAAATGGTGTGGGGTCAGTATCAGGAAGACTTATGAAGAGAGGCTTAAGGATCTAAATATGTATACCCTGGAAGAGAGGAGGTGCAGGGGAGATATAATACAAACATTCATATACCTGAAATGATGCACGAACTTCAAACCTTTTCCATTGGAAAGAAATCAGTAGAACTAAGGGTCACAAAATGAAACTCCAGAGGAGTAACTCAGAACCAATGACAGGAACTGTTTTTTTCACAGAGAGGGTGGTTGCAGCCTGGAATCCCCTTCCAAAGCAAGCAGTGAAGAAGAAAACAGTCAAAGAATTCAAAGTGGCATGGGATAACACTATGGATCTCTAAAGGCCTGAGGACAGAAATAAGATAAGTGTGCAGGGGGTTTACTTGTTGGCATGGTGGTTACTACCCTTAGCAGAAGTCATGGAGATTAATACCTTTAAACAATATACTTTGATGCTGTTGCGCCCATCGGTCACAGGCGGCTGCGACCTATGCGGCTCACCTCTCTTTTCCCTGCACCAGTGATCGGGAATTACCTAGGGCATGCGCGCGCCAGGCCCTCGCTTATTCACGTCATGGCGGGAACCTTGGGGGCGTCCCCTCTGCATGACGTCACCCTCCAGTGTATTAAATCCATCCAACCTATGCTTCCTACGAATTAGCAAGGACTTCCTTCCTGCTTATTCCACTTCTCTTGGAGACGCTTCGCTACTCTGAACTCGTTCCTGAACTCCTGGACTTAGAACCCCTTAGGTACCCGCTCCTCGGGGCCCTTGTCACGTTCTGGCTCACAAGGGCCCACGAGAACGCTTCTCGTTTCTACCAGCTTGCTGACAGAACCGCCGGTGTACCCCGTGCCTCAGGCCACTACTGTGCTCATCTCAGCTGCCTTCTTCTAAACTTCGGAGTGAGAACCGTCATCTACCTTGCTCTACTGACCTCCTGCACCTCTCTGAACTACTACTCACTGATTCTCGGCATACCCTGCGCTGCGGGCCACTACCGGATCTACCCTGAGAGGTGTGTCATCGGGAGAGGAGTTCCTGGCGTACCCTGCTGTGCAGGCCACTACCAGGGATATCATCATTGAACAACCTCACTGCTCTGGACTGTGTCTTCATTCCACTCTGTGGGTATTCTCCATGCTCCAGTCTAATAAAGTCTCTTACTTCTGTGTTCATCTCAGCTGAGGCCACGCCTATTGTAGTGAGTCCCCATAGGATTCCTCTCTGTGGGTGGAGTCAGCTCTCACTACGATCCAGGGTCCACAACCATACCAGATTATAACAGATGCTTTTAATGTAACTACAACATTTCCCCCTGCTGTCTTAGCAGAGAGCAAAGAGGAACTGGATTCAGATGACAACCGAGAGCTCTGACTTCCATGGTCTATGATACTGTTACATAGACATAAGGGAAAAAGCACAGGACTACTTCTATGGCCAAATCCTAAAGGAAAAGAAGAAAGCATGCATGGGGTTAACTTGCTAGTGTGGTGGTTTCTACTCTTAACTGATAAGCCTTGATACTTTTGATGCAACTCCAACATTGCTCTCTGCTTCAACGGTAGGGGAAAAGGGGAATTGGTCTTAGACAGTAACCAAGGAAGGCCTTGACTTTTACCGTCTGGGGAACTAAACATGGGGGTAACCTCTACAGAAAGCTTGGGATTACTACCTTTAACCAATAAGCCTTGATGCTTTTTAATGCAACTGCAACCTTGCTCTCTGCTTTGACTGAGCAGGGTGGGGCTGGGGTGGCAGGAAAGATGTATTTGGATTCAGAGATCACCAACATGACACATGACTTTTTTACAGTTTGGGGTACTGATGCTCAGACATTAAGGAAAAAACCCAGGACTGCTTCTACAGCCAAGTCCATAAGCAAAGCACGTCAAGCAAAAATGGCTGATACATGGGGGTAACCTGCACAGTGCAGCAGATACTACCATGGGAAGCTTGCTGGGCAGACTGGATGAACCATTGGACCTTTTCTGCTGTCATTTCTATGTTGATCTTTTTAACCTCTCAGGTTGTGGCTGTTGTTCTGTCTAATTTCAGCAACCATGGGCATCTCTAAGCAGCAGCTGTCTGAGCATTTAAAAAATGAAGATAATTCATTCTTACAAAGCAGGAGAAGGCTATAAAAAGTCTTTAAATGCTTCCAGCTAACAATTTGAACTGTCAAAAAACATTGTTAAGAAATGGATGTTACATGGAACTGTTGTAGTCATGGCAAGATCTGAAAGCCCAAGAAAAATGTCTGAAAGAACTACCCAAAACCTGATCAGATCTGCAGACCAGAACCCACAGATCACTGCAGACGACCTGCTGAAAATTTAGCTGACACTGGTGCTCAGTACAGCGTGGCTTGCACAATAATGATCTGCATGCTAGAGTTATCAGAAGGAAACTTTTTCTATGACCTCATCACAAACGTCATCTACGGTATGCAAAACAAATCTTTGATACCTTAGACAATTGACTTTTCTGATGAGGTTGTAGAAAATGTTACCTTCTGTCAACTCTCCCATTCAGATCATTGTTGCAAATGTTGTACATTTTAGGACACTGGTCTCTTAGTTATGGTCCACGAATCACACCTTAATGAGAAAGGCAACCAGTTCCAGCTTCCTCGGTGCCCAAAGGTAGAGTGAGAGGGACAGTTGGCCTGACTGAAAGCCCAGTGGAGGCATACATAAGCTCCTTCAAACAAAGAGTCTTCCTACTTTCAGAAATCATCAAAAGTGTAATTAAAGTAGGACTTGAATGCTCATTACCATATACATTTCTGGTGAGACCTCATTTATTTAGAGTACTGCATCCAGTTCTGGAGACAACACCTGCAAAAGGATTTCGACAGGATGGATTTGGTTTAGAAGGCACTTACTACAATGGTCTTCATCATAAAGCATATGGAGTGAACATGTATACCCCAGAGGGGGAGATGGAGATATGATAGAAACCTCCAGGAGGCAGGCCTTTTTTTTCAAATGAAGGGATGCTGGAGAACGAGAGGGCACAGGAGGAAGGGGAAGTGGGGAAGGCTCAGGAGCAATCAAAGGAAAAAATGTTTTCATGGAAAGGGTATTGGATCTGAGAAACTGTGGTGGAGACAAAAAAAAAAAGCATCAGATCTGAAGAAAGGGACAGGGGATGTCTGCGGGGGGGGGGGGGGGGGAAATAATTAAATGTCAAGGATCAATTAAGGTCTGCAGTAAGAGGGATGGGAACTGGAGATGGACAGACTAATGGGCCTTATAGCCTTTGTGATGGCACAGCCTGCCATAGGTGTGACCCCCAAAAGCAGGAGCAGGCTGTGCACAGACAAGATGAGACTGGGGAACCTGAACTGGAGTAGGAACTGGGTGTCTTCTGTCTGTGAGGGCCGTCTTCCGTTTGGTGCTGGGACCAGGAAGACTTAGATAGGAACAGGAAAACCCAAACCCAAACAGAGAGAAAGACAAACAAACCTGAAAACATAAAGGCACCCACAGAAACAGAGTAGGATCACTGCAGAACTGAGAGGCAGGAAGGCGCCCATTGAAGCATTGTTGGACCAGACAGGAAGCAATCTAAGACAAAAGAAGAACAAGAAACGAAGGCTTGAGAGTATCAGGGCCCACTCTGTTGGGGACAGTGAGGAGGTACAATGCTTAGGCAGAGGCGTGCCTTAAAGAGGTCAGATGATATTGAACCACTGTCTTCTTTGCCTGAGGCAGCCATCACTTCCCATGGGTTGAGCCCTTAGGTGTAGGGGGCTGCC
This sequence comes from Rhinatrema bivittatum, assembly GCF_901001135.1. Classification (NCBI taxonomy): domain Eukaryota; kingdom Metazoa; phylum Chordata; class Amphibia; order Gymnophiona; family Rhinatrematidae; genus Rhinatrema; species Rhinatrema bivittatum. Next base: position 225,570,075 of record NC_042618.1, read on the forward strand.
AGGACTTCCCAGACGGAAGCAGAAATCAGGAACGACCTGAAGACCAGGACCGGAGTAGGAACCAGGAAAATCAGCCAGGCAACAAGATATCACAGAGCAAGCTCAGTGGACTATTGGACCAGTAAGCTCTAGCCTGAAACAACCTCTTTATATACAACCTCTATTTGGGACATTATTTATTTATTTATTTATAATTTTTATATACCGGAATTCCTGTATACAATACAAATCAATCCAGTTTACAATAAACAATAAGTTACCCTGGTGGGGGCGGTCCGACCTGGGCTTATTACAAGGAACATTGAAAAGGAACAATAACATTTAACATTTAACATTTGACATTATTCTTGTTTTGAACAGTACGAGTGTTCAACTTATTACAAGGAACTTTAGCTAATGCAGGTCCAATAGGAAGCCTCTGGAGATGGGTCACCCTAATTTTGCTTTGCTTAATATTTTCTGCAGGGTTCTTGGTGATTCAAACCCAGGAATCTGGGAAACCCACCTGGGGAGTGGCATGGGACTGCAAGGAAGGATTCGGGACAAGATAAGGGCTGGACTTCTGCCTAACTGACCTCCTCCCTGCAGATTGGGCCCTTGGGTTCTGGGGACCAGTAGGTCTTTGTGGTGGAAGTACATCAAAGTGGTGAGTCCACACAGGTAAAGCTTGGACAAGGCGGGCTGGAGACAAGGCTTGGCTGGCAGGCTTGGCTGGCTGGATAAGGCAGACAAGGCGTGGTAGGCTGGACCAGGCAGACTTGGCTGGCAGGGCAAGGCAATGCTGGATACTAAGCAGGACCTGGAACTAGACAAGACAAGGGTGAGACAAGGCAAGGACAGGATGCTGGTATAGGCAAGACAGAAAACTTGCAACAGATAAGACAAAGCCAACAAGGCAGACTAGGGCAGCAGTTAGACAAGGTAGATAAGAGAACAAAGTTCATGTAAGCCTGAAGGCAACAAGGCAGATAGACAGAGTAGGTTCAAAGGCCTCAAGTTAAGAAACATAGTTAAGAAACATCCTGCCTTGAGGCCAGAAGGCCTCAAGGCAGGATAGGCCTGAGGCCTCAAGGCAGGATAGGCCAGAAGGCCTCAAGGCAGGATAGGCCTGAGGGCATCAAGGCAAAACAGAAACTAGAAGGCAAGAAGACCCGAAGGCCACAAGGCAAGGCAAAGCAGAAGGCCCATAAGCCACAAGGCAAGACAGAAGGCCCATAGGCGACAAGGCAGACAGAAAAAGGTTCAGGTCACAAAGCCAAAAGTGACACCATGAGAAGACAGGGAGCTTCTGGCAAGACAGGTTTACATAGGGCTGGGACTTGGCCATGGCAAGGACAGTGAGGAACTTGACAAGATTAGTGATGAGGCATACTGAGGGCCTTTGCTGGTGGGGAGGTGTCATGAAGGTAAGATAAGGCTGTACAATAGGCAAAATTCTAACACTGGACTTGAATACCCAGGTCACAGGTTCAATCCTTGCTGCATTTGACACCCCCCCCCCCCCCAGGGCTCTCAATCTTGGCTTTTATTGATGTTTCTGGTAAAATGTGGCCACCAGTTCCTTGATATGGACATTTTGGGCTGGTTCTCAACTGCAGCCTCAGAGTCATATCCTTTCCAGCCCAGTAAATAACGCAGGCATCTTCTGATAAATCTGGCATCCAGAATCTGGTGGACATTGTATTCTTGGGGCCCTTTCACTGTGACTGGAGCTGGAGGAGGGGGCCATCTTTCTGGGAAGGAATTAGGTTTATAGGGCTTCAGAAGGGCCACAAGGAACACTGTATTGCGGGCGTGGATCTTGGGCCACTTTCCCCCACTACAACTGATTCCATTCTCTCCTCCCAGTACACTTCCAATTCCATTATCTCCTCCTCGTAGTGTACCTCCAATTCCAGTCTCGCCCCTTCCCCTCAGCGTACCTTCTATTTCAGTCTCACTCTCTTCCCATCTGGCATAACCCCACTTTCATTATCTTCCCCATACCCCCTGCACACCTCCAATGTCAATCTCTTCCATCGTTCAAAATGTACCTTTGATTCAAGTCTTCCCCCATCACTGCAGCATACCACAATTCAATTTTCACCCTATCCCTCCCCCACATACCTATAATTTCATTCTCCCTGCCTCCTCCCACCCCTACCTCCTGCCATATAACTCTGCTGTCTGATCCTCTCTCCACTCTAGCACCACTGCTGCGAACATCTTTAATCAAGACTGGAAGATAACTTGAAGATTGGAAGATATTGTGTATCAAGGTAAGGGGTCTATAAAGAAAGAAGACATGGTCAGTAGGGTATGAGGGATACTGAGGAGCTTGCATATAAGAGAGCAGAGAGAATGGAGTGCAATAAAAGCACTGGATAACAGCAGTGAGGTGGGGAGGGGCTTGACCATGAACTAATTTCTTTGTGATCACTAGAATTTTGAATACTGCGTGAACAGAAGAATTGCCATGCTGGGTCAGACCAAGGTCCATGGAGCTCAGCATCCTGCCTCCAACAGTGGCCAATTCAGGTTACAAGTACCTGGCAGATCCCTTAAAGTAAATCTAATTCCTCTTATTCACTCCCAGAAATAGCAGCAATAGCTTTTTTTTTTTTTAGTCTACCTGGCTAATGATATGTTATGGTGTTTTCCTCCAGGAACTTGTGCAGTCCTCTGGGGGAGGCAGGCAAGACGCCAGAAGTGGAGAGACATGGGTGTACTGGGTTTGGCAAGTGAGAAACCTATCAGCAGAGCTCTGAAACAATTGTGAAGGGCAGAGTTTCGGGGAGGTTTTTTTTCACACAGAAAGTTCGTTTATAGTTACACAGAGCTAATTCTGTCATTAAGAATGGCTGAAGCCACTGAAGCTTCTGGAAGCAAATGATTTAGAGAAGGAAGGTGTTCATTTGGAAATGGAGGGTGTCACCCTTAAAAGAGAGAGTGTATTAAAAAGTTAAAACAAACAACAACAACAAAAACAACCCTTGGCTGCCTGTAACATCGCAATTCAGTTACAGAACAACAATTTCTTTAATTTTGTAATAAATCACATTTTGTGACATGCTGTCATCTAAAAATAGTTTTTTATTTACACAACATTTGCACAAACCCTGCACTGGGAGGATTATTTTCTTTGTTCCTTGAAAACTCTCGGAAGCTGCCGCTTTCTAGCAAGAGCTAAGCAAACTGCCTAGATAGTAAAGAACTGCAGAAGAGGTCATGTGTGGTCTGTGCAGGTAGTCCTGTGTTGAAACCTTAACCTGTTTTCCTTCTCTGTGTTCATAAGGACAAAATCAACCTGATTTCTCATCTCCTGGTTAGCAGCTGATCAATAAAGATGGAGGAAACACTGCAAAACAGGAAAGAGTGATGGCTGGGATCTGGACAGAGCTCCAGCAGAGCCACTTGAGGACTTCAGCTCATAGGCATCGTCCCCCTGGGAGCTGAATGGGAGAAAACACACTTCCTTGGTGCTTTTATGTGAGCTGCCAATATTTTGGGATTTGGGCTAGGGATGCCTCCTCCATATGCCCAGACGAGACCAAACACCAAATAGGCTGAGGCATCTTCCATTAGAAAAGCTCACATGACTGTAATGCCCCGAGTGTCATCTTCTATGTTTTCCTGTATGTAACTCTCTCTCTCTCATTTAGTCTAGTGTTGAATCACTGTACGAGAAGAAGGTGCTTTGGGGCAGGCCTTTCTTAAAAATTGCTCTCCATGGCTACTTTTCAAGCTTAAGCTGCTCGTAAAAATGTGTGAATGTTCCCTCGCTGCTAACACAAGCAAGATATCAGTACAGATGAATGTCTTTCTATCCAGTGAGAGGAGAAGTCAATCGAGTATTTCTGGAATTATTGCTACTTGTTTAAAGAAACTGACTGTTTATAAAATTTGGACTTTTTTTTTTTTTTAGCTTCAACAAAGGGTGTATTGGCGAGATTGCCAGAGAACATGCAGAAGAAGGGAAGAGGGGAAGTTAGCTTAAAACGCAATAAAGTTGTGCAGTAGGTCCAGGATTCTATCTTCTAGATGGGTCTTCCAATCCTCAGTTCAGCTGGGGGTGATAAGGAGACAGTATTCACAGGCCCTAGGGGGAAAGGATTCATGGTCATTGCTTAGAAGGTGAAAGGGTACTTCCAGCTATTCCAAGGGCTGTCCTTTCAAAGAAACGAACAGGGGGTAGACATTAGTATGTTGAATCTGCAGACATTTAATGCAAACTTCAAAACAACTACAGTTGATCCTCTAACGGAACCGTGTTTTGCCCGAAGGCTGCCATGGGAAGGACAGAAACAAGCGAAAAACAAGAGAAAATATATAAAATAATACAATATCAAGACAGATCCAATATAGGCTACATAATGCTGACCAAAATATAAAAGGCGAGAATACATACCAAACAGTGCAAAATTTGAAGATATACTAGGGTTATGCATTTACAACTGTAGCTTGTAAAGAGTCCAGGACTCCAAGAAATATACTTATTTAAATTGTTTACATTTTTTATAGCCCACCATTTCTACCTTGTATTCAGGGTGTATTACAAATCTTTAAACATCCATAACATTTTCAACAATATCAATACATACAAAAATGCATATATCAATAAAATGCCTCAGCAAAAAAAAAAGCAGCTTTCGACACTTGACTTTCAAAAAACACACCAAAGAGTCACATGACAGGAATGACCAATCAAGAAAGAGAAAAGAGAAGAAAGAAACCAAACTCCATGAATGGGAAAACCACATGACAGGGAAAACCAACCAAAGGCCAGCATCGGGCTTCCCAACTATAACATATACCTACCAAGCCATATAAACTGTTGTGCAATACAATGAGTATAAGATAACTAGAAGGAGGCAAATAAACTAAGGTGTTCAGAATATAAATGTCTTATTAAAGATAAAGTATTGCTTATACACCAAGGCTTAAGCAATATATAATAATAACATACATAATATTGTCGTATACAAAATAATAACATACGTCACCTTAAAAATAGTCAACTAGATAAAATTACAAAAAACAAACAAAAATAAAATAATATCAAATAAAAAACAACAACAATGCACTTAAAATGAACCTGGCAGCTTAGTAGAGAGAAAAGTTGATATGATAAAAAGTATGCTTGCTTAATTAAGTTTTTAACATGAACTTAAAAGATTTAACATACTCGGTTTGCCTTAATGCTTCAGGAAGAGATTTCCAAAATGTTGGTGCTGCCACCGAGAATACACAGTCTCTTGTTTCAGTTAACCTGGCATGTCTGACAGATGGAACATCAAGAAGCAACTAAGTGAAGAAGTGCTGGAAGATGCTGGACATGATTCATCACCTAAAGAATCCTATGATGAGCTGTCAGGGGGAAAGGGGGGAATGAGAAGAGGACATCCACAGGTAAACAAATTCTTTGTTGCGGTCCCGGTCGCTAGACTCGCAACCAGGTCCTTGCCTTCCTCTCTCGTGCGAGGGAGACTGTTTTAAAGATTCAGCTGCAGGAATTTCCGGCCCGCCTACTTGATGATGTCAGATGCCGGCAAGGTATTTAAGCCTGGCATCTGGCGAAGGAGGTTGCCTAGCAACGAGGTTCTCTCCTTGGAGGTACCAGTTGCTGTGTTTCTGATCCTGGTCCTGCTGTGTTTCTGATCCGGTCCTGCTGTGTTCCTGATCCTGGTCCTGCTGTGTTCCTGATCCTGGTCATCTTCCAGATTCTTCTCTGTTTGTCTCCTTGGTTCCTGATCCCAGTTCACCTCTGAAACTCCGTGTCTGTCGCCTGTCTCGACTTCTGCTCCGTCCTCGCTTTGGTCTCACTGCTGCCGCCTAAGTCCCAGCGGTCCGGATCCTCAAGGGCTCCTCCCGGGGGGATCTCGGATCTCCAGGGTGAAGATTCCATCTTCTCTTCAGGACTCGCTTCTGCCACCTAAGTCCCAGCAGTCCGGATCCTCAAGGGCTCCTCCTGGGGGGATCTCGGATCTCCAGGGTGAAGATTCCATCTTCTCTTCAGGACTCGCTTCTGCCACCTAAGTCCCAGCAGTCCGGATCCTCAAGGGCTCCTCCCGGGGGGATCTCGGATCTCCAGGGTGAAGATTCCATCTTCTCTTCAGGACTCGCTTCTGCCACCTAAGTCCCAGCAGTCCGGATCCTCAAGGGCTCCTCCCGGGGGGATCTTGGATCTCCAGGGTGAAGATTCTATCTTCTCTTCAGGATTCGCTACTGCCTTCTAAGTCCCAGCGGTCCGGGTCCTTACGGGCTCCTCCCGGGGGGGATCTCCAGGGTGAAGATTCTGTTCCTGCGTTCATCTTAGTACTGCCTCCCAGCCTGTCCCATCTCCGCGGAGCTCTCTCTTCCAACCATCTTCCTCCACCAGGTCGGCCCAAGGGTCCACTGTCCAGTCCGCAACAGTTTGCAACAGTTTGCTAGGCCATGTACCCGGCGGATATCTCTGGTCTGCAAGCCATTCTGGGAATGGTCCAACGCTTGCAACAGCAGCAACATTGTCTCGACGTTCTGGCTGCCACCGTCGAGAGGCTGGCGAATCGCCTGGATGCCACTCCACTAGAGCCACCACCATTACAGCCTCCGGCTCCTACTGTGAACATTACTGCTCCCACTCAATTGCTCGCGCCCTCACGCTATGCAGGAGAGGCAAAAGGCTGCTGGGGATATTTGAACCAGTGCTACATCAGGTTCTCTCTACTCCCTGGTCAGTTCCCCTCGGACTCTGTGAAAATAGCCTATGTCTTGTCACTTTTGGAAGGGAAGGCGTTAAGCTGGGCATCACCAATGTGGGAGCGCCAGGATCCCTTATTAAGTAATCTGCAGCAGTTCGTCCTTAATTTCAAGCAAGCATTTGATGAACCCGCATGCTTGTCCACTGCTACGTCAGAGTTATTACAGCTGAGACAGGGAGCTCGCTCCCTGTAAGACTCTGCAATTGAATTTCTCACCCTCGCTATGGAGGTAGGGTGGCGTGAAGACAGTCTCCAGGGAGTGGGAGAGGTTAAAAAAAAAAAAAGGATGGAAAATCCCTGAGTGATTGCAAAAGAAGGCTCATGGCACCAGATCCCTGCCTCTGTGCCAACTGAAATGGTTGCTTAAAGAAGTGGGAAGAAACTGCTGAATCCAAAAAGCCTGGTGTAAGCACCCAGGATCCTTAGATGCAAAGGGAAAGCCAGAGATCAAGGGGTGTTTATTAAATTGCAACTATGTTTCTGTGGGTAATAGAGAAGCATCATGGAATAGCTGAGCATTGGCGGTCTGAAGGCTTGATTGTTACAACGTGAATCTTTATAATTAAATAATCCAAGCTGTTCAGAATGTTATGAACAGGAGTGCCATGCTCCATTCTAAAACACTTACAATTGTTACTATTAATGACTATTTTAATTTTATTTAACTCTAATAGTGTATGCAGGGCTGTGCAAGATAACATAGGTTATAGTCAGCACAGGAATCCAATGCACATTTTAACACGTTAAACAGTTTCAATACAGGAAAGTGATTACAACCTGAACAGCTCAGAACTCTCGGCTCTGACCAGATCACTTGGGTTTCCCCAGAGCATTTCATTATGTGTGTGTATATATGTGTATATATATATATATTTAGATTCTGCTTTATAGGCCCTTCAAAGTGGAATATAAATATATTCTTAACTTTGATGTTGTCTGTGTGAGTATAGCCACAGTACCAAGATTTCATACAAACATTTTTCTAATGTTTTAGAATGCAAAATGGGTGCAGTTCATTTGCTTTCCAACAGTAAACATGGTGACGCTGTAGCTTAGTTTTACTATGGCTGAATTTATATTGTGTTTTCTGTGGGGGAGAGGGAGTTGGCCCAGCTGTTTCCTCCTGCTGCTTTGTACTTACAGCTCAGTCAGGACCAGGGCTAGGATGTGATGCCATGAAGCCTTCATTTGCAACTCCCTGAAGAATTTCCCTCTATTTTAGATCTTGCCCCACCCCCTCCACACAGAGACAGATTTAGGATTGTGGCGCCCCCTAGGCACTGTTGGAGCTGTTGCCCCCTGTCTCCTCTCCTCCCCCCCCCCCCCCCCCCCCGGAGGTTGAACAACAGGGCACAGAAGGTCTCTAAGTCACAGTCCCCTAGTTGCCTGTGGGAAAATTAAAAAAATTCGGAAACAAAAACATTTTTGTCTTTTACATTACATTATAAAAATAAATTGTTTTACAGTATATGTATTTGTATAATTTATTTTATTTTTATTGGTGAAGAAAAGTAATCTCAAGTATCAGTACAGGAAGGAGACCTCAAAGATGGAGAGAGGAAGGGAGAAAGATCAGGAACGGAGTGAAGAGAAAGGAGGAGTGCGAGAAGGAAAGAGGACTAGGGATGGGGAGGATGGGAGATGGGGAAGATTAGGAAACTGGGATGGGGAGAAGAGAGGGAGGGAGAAGTGGGTTCTTGGATTGAGGAGGAGGGAATAGGAAGGGTTGGGGAGTGGGTTTCAGGATCTGGGGAGAAGGGAGGTTCCAGGATTTTGGGGGATGGAATCCAAGATCAAGGGATGGAGGAGTTGAATTGCATGGGAAGAGAGGAGGGAGGTGTCTTTACCATACTCCGGTCCTGCTCCTTCTTGCATCCCCTCTCTAGCATCCCACCCAATATGACAAATTAACATCCACTTAGCACCAAGCCCTTCTCTCTCGTTCACATGAATACTGCCCCCTACCCTTGTTCCCCTCTCATAGCAGTCGATCCTCCTCTCATCCCCCAGCCTTTCTTCCCACTCTCCAATTATCTCTACTTTGCCCCTCATAATCTCCCCAAAATTATCCATTTTTGCTCTGCTGCTACAGGCTCACGCCCCCTTCTCACCTTCCCCTGAACACTGCCTGGAAGAGGAGGAGCTGGAGTAGGAAGCAGAAGGCTATTCTCTGCTGAGTGAAAGGCAGAAAATTTTCCACCAGCCTGCAGCCCCCAGATGTTTGCCTGCCTAGGCACAGGCCTAGTGTGACTCTTGACAAATCCAGGCCTGCCCCTGGACCAGGGGACTGTTAGGACTGGCTGGTCTGGACTGGAGTGACACCATCATGGGAGTACCACAAGATGGCAGGACAGGGCTAGGGCTAGGGCTAGGGCTGGGCTTCCATTTAGCCAGTCCCCTCCTCTGTGAATTAGTATATCTTGGTGAGTGCTGGTGAGGGTAGGAGCCGGTACAGGCAAGGCTAGGCTGGACTGCAGTGCTGGAACAGGCAGGGCTGGAACAGGAGCCTGAGTGCAGGCAAGGACTGGAACTGAGGTTTGAGAGCAAGCAAGGACTGGAACTGAAGCTTGACTAAGACAGGACAGGACAAGGCGAGACAAGGCCAACATGGAACATGAAACATAAAGGTCCAAAGACAACATTAGGCAGGGAAGGCCCCGAGGGGCAAGATAAGGGAGAGACCTAGATAGGCCACAAAGCGAGACAAGGCCTATATAGGCCAGAAGGCCTGGCAAGAGGCAAGAAGGCTCAAAGGGCACAGGGCAAAGGTCAAAAGGCAAGGAGGCAAAGCGAGACAAGGCTAAGGTCAGAAGGTCTGGAGGCCATTAGGCAACAGAGGCCAGGGCAAGATGCCATGAAAACTCGATGTGAAGGCATTGAAGCAGGGAACAGACCAGGTTATGTAGGGCTGAGGCAGGGCCAACATAAGCACTAGGCAAGGTAGGCCTGGGCCTAGCTCACCGACCATTAGGGAGCATGAGCCATGTGGGGCTGTGAGCGTTGGGCGCTTGGGAGAAGGTGGTTTTGCGGCACACGTTAGTAAAATGGGCGCTCGATACGAGTACCCGCTTTACCGCGCAGTTTTATTGCATCGGCCTGAGGGGCATCCCTAACCCCGGCCAGACTGGGGTAATAGAAGATCGGAATCTGTGACTTAAGTCACCAAACTGGACCCTCCCATTTTTTCTTGAATTCTGTGACTGTTTTGGCCTCTTATCAATTATACGAGAAGGCTATTTCATGCATCCACCACTCTTTCCATGATGAAATATTTTCTGTTGTTATTCTGGAGTCTAGTCCTTCGGCCTCATATGACCTAGTATTTCCTTTCAATTGAAAACAAAAACAAAAAAAAATGTGCTTCTTGCGCTTTACTGTATTCAGACCCTTGAGGTATCTGAATGTCTCTGTCATATCCTCTCTTTTTCTGCTTTAGGGTATAAACATTTAAATCTTATTTCGTAAAGCTTTAGGTGCCCTTCTTGCTATAAAATGAATGTTAAGGAGTTACTAAACAAAAAGGTGGAGAACCAGATACCCATCAGTATAAAGCCAAGCAAAAATGAAAAATACCACGAGGCAGGCCAAAAAATAAGATCTTACTTACTAGGTTATACTGAAGTTCTAATCAACGTATCCTTCCAACAGATGGTCCTTCATCAGGGCTTGCATTGCTGTAGTTCTGAGAGAAGCTCCTGGAGATTCATTAACACCAGGCGAATGGCGACTGTGCTGCAGGGGTGGTGGAGAAGGGCAGGCGGAGTGCTACCAATGCCCTGACAGCAGGAGCTTTTTCATTTTACATGCCTAATCGCCAAGTAAAATGGGCTTTTGTATAGCACTATATTAAAGTGTCATGTACGTGACATATATATTCGCTTCATTCTGGACTTAGGCCCAGTTTTATGCCCCTACCTCTTACGCAATACACCCAAAGTTATTTGCTGAGGGGGCTGTAGACCACGGATCCCTCTGGAAACAGTCTGGACAGCACATGCTGCAGCTGCACAATGACTGAGGCTCCCATGAGCGGTGAATGCTACCTTCACAGTACCCTGTGCACCTGTCGGTCCAGGGAGCAGATTCAGATCCGCCTGACAGCATGTTAATAAAAGGCGGACTGTGTCATTTTGTTTTCCAGTGGGGCTTCTGTGCTCCTGGATGTCCACTGACCCCTTGTTGAAATCCTGTAGCTGTTCCCAAGTGCATGGAACCCTGGACAGCTTCCTGCAGGGGCTTTAGAAACTGTCCAGGGATGAACTGCAGAGAGATTCAGATTCTGAAGGCAGGATTTCCCTCAATGCCCCTGCTGCATTCTGGGGTGCGGGGGAAATAGTCAGACTTTCTGTACTGGGACAGAGCCCAGAGGTACATTTTAATGGCAGACTTTGTGCCTGTTTCCAAAGAGAAAGCATGTGCATACTTTTGCTTTGAAACTTGCCAGGGGGCCATTAACATTTGCACAGTGCTTTTTTCATGGAGACTAGTGCATGTAGATTTGAAAGTGTAAACCTACTGTTTGAACGAGCGATTCCCACAGGCCTGGAGACAAACCTGGTCTGATTCCAGCCTTTCTTAAAACAATCTTTATTCACAGCTTCAATCATATACACAACAATAGACTGCCTTTACCTTCAGACAGCGTACTCTCTCTCTACTCACAGTTTGTACTGCTTCATCTCAGCTCAGTGTTTGGACAGTGTTAGGAACTGCCTTCCTCCCAGAGACCTGGGCCTCTTCTGGTTATCTCCAGCTGGATCCCAGCTCTTATTCCCCAGTTTCTTGTTACGTCCCCTGAGCTCCAGCTACCCTACAGGATCTCACCCACAGAGCATACTCTCCTTAAGGCATTTAAGGTGGACCAGGTGTCTAGCCTGGTCCTGCACAGGTAAATAGGGGAACACTAGGTGCACTGCCTCACACCCCAACCCAAACACCTTTAGGAATGCCTCCTCTCCATGAGGCTAAGAGTGTGGCACCCCATACTGTCTTTTAATTGCATTGAGGGAAAGCGATTTGCAGCCACTCGATTTATGTGCATAAACATCTTTGACCATTGTCCAGGAACTATGGAACCTTGAATGTGGATTTCAGATGAGGCAGGGCTACGAAGGCCCCTGAGGTACTGCGATGAAAGTTAAACAAGTCTAGAAACTGGACAAAGATCTCCTTACAGACAATGGGTCACATAGTAGCTCTGCAGCAGCTGAGGGACAAATGAATGTGTTTTTGAGAAATAGAAAAGACACTTACTTGTTTCTCATACAGCTGCAGAGTTGTCTATTACAACTTTATACACCCAAAGGGAACAGTACAACACTGCACCTCTTCGGCTGCCTTAAAATGCTAAAAAATATTTTACAGCCAATGGCTAAAGAGTTTTTCTTTTTTTTTGTAGTTTAAAACTTACCATAAAGCCATGCAGAGATAATATGGCTTACAAGTATGTGGTTAGAAGCTGGACAGGATGTGGGTCTCCTCTTGCTTGAGCAGGGTCGTCATTGCTGGATTCTGACATGATTTACTGAAGAAATCAGGGAAGCAAACCAATTTGGCAGTGCAATAATATGGAAGATTTCAATTACCCCAATATTGACTGGGTAAATGTAACATCAGGACTTGCTAGAGACATAAAGTTCCTGGATGTAATAAATGATTGCTTCATGGAGCAATGATTGCTTCATGGAGCAAGAGAGGGAGCTATTTTAGATTTAATTCTTAGTGGAACGCAGGATTTGGTGAGAGAGGTAACGGTGGTGGGGCCTCTTGGCAACAGTGATCATAACATGATCAAATCTAAACTAATAACTGAAAGGGGGACAATAAGTAAATCTGCAGCTCTAACACTAAACTTTCAAAAGGGAAACTTTGATAAAATGAGGAAAATAGTTAGAAAAAAACCTGAAAGGTGCAGCTGCAAAGGTTAAAAGTGTTCAACAGGCTTGGACATTGTTTAAAAATACAATCCTAGAGGTGCAGTCCATATGTATTCCACGCATTAAGAAAGGTGGAAGGAAGGCAAAATGATTACCGTCATGGTTAAAAGGTGAGGTGAAAGAGGCTATTCAAAAATTGGAAGAAGGATCCATCTGAAGAAAATAGGATAAAACATAAGCATTGTCAAGTTAAGTGTAAAACATTGATAAGACAGACGAAGAGAGAATTTGAAATGAAGTTGGCCATAGAGGCAAAAACTCATAATAAAAACTTTTTAAAATATATCCAAAGCAAGAAACCTGTGAGGGAGTTGGTTGGACCATTAGATGACCGAGGGGTTAAAGGGGCTCTTAGGGAAGATAAGGCCATTGCAGAAAGACTAAATGAATTCTTTGCTTCCGTGTTTACTAATGAGGATGTTGGGGAGATACCAGTTCCGGAGATGGTTTTCAGGGGTGATGAGTCAGATGAAATGAATGAAATCACTATGAACCTGGAAGATGTAGTAGGCCAGATTGACAAACTAAAGAGTAGCAAATCACCTGGACTGGATGGTATGCATCCTAGGGTACTGAAGGAACTCAAAAATGAAATTTCTGATCTATTAGTTAAAATTTGTAACCTATCACTAAAATCATCCATTGTACCTGAAGACTGGAGGGTGGCCAATGTAACCCCAATATTTAAAAAAGGCTCCAGGGGTGATCCGGGTAACTATAGACCAGTGAGCCTAACATCAGTGCCGGGAAAAATAGTGGAAACTATTCTCAAGATCAAATTCATAGAGCATATAGAAAGACATGATTTAATGGAACACAGTCAACACAGATTTACCCAAGGGAAGTCTTGCCTAACAAATCTGCTTCATTTTTTTGAAGGGGTTAATAAACATGTGGATAAAGGTGAACCGGTAGATATAGTGTATTTGGATTTTCAGAAGGCGTTTCACAAAGTCCCTCATGAGAGGCTTCTACAAAAACTAAAAAGTCATGGGATAGGAGGCGATGTCCTTTCGTGGATTACAAACAGGTTAAAAGACAGGAAACAGAGAGTAGAATTAAATGGTCAATTTTCTCAGTGGAAAAGGGTAAACAGTGGAGTGCCTCAGGGATCTGTACTTGCACTGGTGCTTTTCAATATATATATAAATGATCTGGAAAGGAATACGATGAGTGAGGTTATCAAATTTGCGGATGATACAAAATTATTCAGAGTAGTTAAATCACAAGCAGACTGTGATTCATAACAGGAGAACCTTGCAAGACTGGAAGATTGGGCATCCAAATGGCAGATGAAATTTAATGTGGACAAGTGCAAGGTGTTGCATATAGGGAAAAATAACCCTTGCTGTAGTTACACGATGTTAGGTTCTATATTAGGAGCTACCACCCAGGAAAAAGATCTAGGCATCATAGTGGATAATACTTTGAAATCGTCAGCTCAGTGTGCTGCAGCAGTCAAAAAAGCAAACAGAATGTTAGGAATTATTAGGAAGGGAATGGTTAATAAAACTGAAAATGTCATAATGCCTCTATATCGCTCCATGGTGAGACCACACCTTGAATACTGTGTACAATTCTGGTCGCCACATCTCAAAAAAGATATAGTTGCGATGGAGAAGGTACAGAGAAGGGCAACCAAAATGATAAAGGGGTTGGAACAGCTCCCCTATGAGGAAAGGCTGAAGAGGTTAGGGCTGTTCAGCTTGGAGAAGAGACAGCTGAGGGGGGATATGATAAGAGGTTTTTAAGATCCTGAGAGGTCTTGAACGAGTAGATGTAACTCGGTTATTTACACTTTCGAATAATAAAAGGACTAGGGGGCATTCCATGAAGTTGGCAAGTAGCACATTTAAGACTAATCGGAGAAAATTATTTTTCACTCAACACACAATAAAGCTCTGGAATTTGTTGCCAGAGGATGTGGTTAGTGCAGTTAGTGTAGCTGGGTTCAAAAAAGGTTTGGATAAGTTCTTGGAGGAGAAGTCCATTAACGGCTATTAATCAAGTTTACTTAGGGAATAGCCACTGCTATTAATTGCATCAGTAGCATGGGATCTTCTTAGTGTTTGGATAATTGCCAGGTTCTTGTGGCCTGGTTTGGCCTCTGTTGGAAACAGGATGCTGGGCTTGATGGACCCTTGGTCTGACCCAGCATGGCAATTTCTTATGTTCTTAAGAAAGCAATTTTTATATTTTCCATTTTTTTTTACTCAATTTTATTACAGTCCAAACCATAACTATTATCATGAATGTGAACTCTTGGGCTGCTGGTGTGTTGACTCAACCTAGTAGGTGAATCTGCTAAGTCCACGCCGACAGCCAGTAGATGTGCTCTTACTGGGGCTGGGGCTGGGGCTGGAACTTCACCTATGCCAGCTCCATCCCCCGCAGGTTGAGCCCTTGGGTTCCAGGGGCCAGCAGGGCTTAGACAAAAGTCCCGTAAGGAGCGATCGGACGAAGTCAAGATCCGGGCAGCAGTCAAGACTGGCAGCAAGCAGATAATATCTGGATCCAGGCTAAGGGTCAGACAACAAGCAGACAGTATCCAGATCCAGGGCAAGGGTCAGGGCAGGCAGTGATCAAGGAGCGAAGTCTGAATCCAAAGCAGAGGTCAGAACTGGGGAATGAGGCCAGGACAAATAAGACAGGCAAGACAGAACACAGGAAAAAGACAAGACAAGGCAGGGCGGAATGGGCAAGCCAGGAACAAGGCAAGACAGCAGAATAACGAAGCAAGGCCCAAGGCACAAGGAAGGAGCAACATGCACTGCAAAGCAGGAAGACCTATTGCTGAGGTGGCATCAGGGATCGCAGCTGGGGTTTAAATCCCCAACCCACGCCTACATCATCTCTTGGTGCCTTTCAGCTGTTCCTGCTGTGAAGCCTATAAGATCAGGGCTGGCGTGCCTAGGGAGGGGAGTGAGGTGCAGCGGCCTGCTGGCAGCGTTCCTGCTGCAAAGAGGGTTTGGGTGGAGTTGGGTGGATTGGCGATTCCCTGGGGCGAGAGTGGCTGGTTATGGGGCTGTCCAGTGCCATCTTGATGACTCAAACTATCAACCTATCACCTTGGCCATTCCTAGACTCTATTGCTTTTTCCTTTCTTTCTCCTTTTGTTTGTTTTTTTTTTAAATTTGTCTTTATTTTGCCAAAATGAAGAAGTTTAAAAAAAAAACCCATATGTGCAATTTTATTCCCCAAATCCTACTCAAATGTAAAAATGTTAAAAGAAAAATAATTTTGGACAATCCATGTATAAGTCTGGATTTTGTAGTATTTTTCACCTTTTCACTTTTGTCTCTAGCACAGCACAGGAAAGAAAGATGTCAGCAATGTGCTTTTGCAGAATTTTTGTAGGTTTTGCAATCCTTCCAGATCAGGTTCTGGTGAATTTCTATGGGGGTCATTTCCAGGTTTGTGGTTTGTTTATATTAGTTAATTGTCCATTGTATGATGTCTTTGTGTTTTTTATAGGTTTTACTATTTATTTATTTTATTTATTTATTAGGCTTTTTTATACTGATATTTGGAGCTAGCCGTCACAATGGTTTACAGACAATTTAAAATAGTACATAGAAATCAATAAATTATAAAATAATAGCAGGTGATAAAATCATAAGGATCAGTAAGAGAAAAATACAGGTCTATGAATGTATTTTACTGTAAACGTCCTTGATTTATATGAGAAAAATGGCATATTGAAACAATAAACTAAACATGAAATTTGAGATTAATCAATCCACATTAACAAGTCATCCTACCTACGGATGGACAGATGGACTGAACCAATACATACGTGCTTGTCAGACGTGTTGAAAACTGCTACAATAAACACAAAAAGAAAGACAGACTAGAGATGATAACTCGCACAGGAGAGAATGGAACCAACCAACCAACAAAAAAACATTAATAAGTTTCGGGGAAAATCAAGCACTGCAGCTGCTTTAAACCTGTACCTCCCAGCTCGCTTCTCGCGTGCTAAGAAGTCAGCGTATAGAGTTTCGCCAAGATATTCCCCCTTCCCCATGACTTATCAGGACACAGTTACACTGAGTGCAAGCCATCTGCCGTTTACTGAAGCTGAAAAACTTTTGGCTACCATAGAGCAGCTGCTGCATCGATTGCCACGATGAACAGTGTAGACGGATATGTGAGTGTGTGTGTGTGTGTGTGTTTGCGCTGGGGAGGCGCGAGGGATCTCATTAGTTTATGCAATATCTGCTATCAAGCAGTCAGATTTGCTTCTGTGCCAAGTCAGAAGTGCTACCCTCATCAGATCGGGCTATGGGGAGGAGGGGGAAAAGGAGCACATGTTTACACCGGCTCACACCTTTCCCAGCCTGAGCTCCTCTATGAGCGAAAAAGAAAAGGAAATCAAATTCCTAGCATTAAGGCATGAGGTACTTCAGCTTGTGCAGCGCTGGGAACACTATGCAATCTGCTATGCCAACAGGGAAAATACATTTTTTTTTTTTTAATTTTAAAAAAGGAGAAATCCAGACTATTTATTTATTTAGCACGCTTTATTGGCCACTCTTCAAATTAAAACAAATCATCCAAAGCAATTTACAACAGTAAAAAAAAAAATACATACTACTACTAATAATCTATTGTGTCCAGGTCGGGAAGCTGTGCCTCGGCAAGGATAGAGAGCAAAGGCAGACCAGAGAACGTGCCAAGTCTACAACAAAGACCCGATGAATTGAGACTTTAGAGCACAATACATATACCCCAGAGGAAAAGAGAGAAAGGGAGGGAGGGGGGAGGATATGATAAAGACATTTAAATGCCTCATAGGTATAAATAATGCATAAGAAGCACATCTTTTCCACTGAAAAGGAAGTTATAGAACAAGAGATCATGAGATGAAGCTGAAAAAAGGAATGGGAGAAAAATTAGAAAATATTCCTTCACAGGAAGAGTGGCAGGTGCATGGCATGGCCTCCTAGTGGAGGCAGAATCAGTAGCAGAAATAAAATGTACAGGGTAAGCACAGAGGATCCTTAGCTGAGAAAAAAAAATAAGAGGAAAGTCAGCCATTAACTGGGAGTCTATGCTTTACTGCTAGAATAAAAATTGGCATGTTAGCCTGTGAACCTAATAATATTAGCACATATTGAGCACATAGCACCTATGCTAGTTATGTTTCTTACCTGTTGGCTGTGCTTTCTCCCAAGTCTCTGTTGTTTTTTATAAAACTGTTAAAGTGAGTGTGCTATAAATTGTATCCCTCAAATATTTATGTTATGTTAGGTGCCTTATGTGATGTATGTTCTCTCCACTGAGTTCTTTTTTTTAATGGAAAAGTGTGGAATAAATAAAACGATGTGTGATACTGCATCAGGAATGGAACTGTGCAGACTAAAGGTGTCGTAGAGTCCTTATTTGTCATCATATTCTGTGTTTCTATGTATGTTTCTAACTGCACCACAAAAATTTCTCATTTTCTGAAAAGGAAAGAATTACAGCAGAGTTGTGACATCATTTGTGTGATGCCAATCATCTGTAGGTTGTCCCAGAAACGAGTGGCCTAAAGTTTGGAAAGATAATATTGCATCCGTTGGTCTCAGATGGCTTCGACCTCTGTGCCTCACCTTTCTTTCTTCTCTCTCCTTCTCTCTCCACCTACTTGCTGAAAGCATTGCCGATCTTCTGAATGATATCCAAAAGTACCGCTGTAACCGCTCTGTCCTGGCCTGAACCAAATACAAAGGGATTTTTGCTACTTGGCGATGCGACTTATATACATGTCCATGGTAGGATTATGACGTGGTGATGATGTCACAAAGGGGGGGGGGGGGAAATGGGATAAGTTTCCAGATCAATGAAAAGTTTGGAATGTAACATTTCCAGATCAATAACATTTCCTACATTTTCAAAATGACATTAGAAATGACAGGTATGGAGCCACGCACCCTGGATACTGTATAGGCGCTCTATACCGCCCTATACAGTAAAATCGATTGAGAACGCCTACCACTTCATAGGCGCGCAGCCATCTTCATGCTGCTCTCTCCGGTGTCCCCGGATTGGCAATGGCGACGGTGTTCGCCATGATTTTCATGAGAACCTCCTAGGGTGCGCGCATGCACGCCACCCACATCTTTATCCATGTCTTGGCGGGAACCCCGGGGGCGTCCCCTCTGAGTGACGTCATCACATCCTGGTATTTAGCCTGCCCTTCGTTTGCTAATAAATGAGCCGATACAGTACCGATGCGTAAAAAAAAGTGCGGCAGTGTTGGGCGCCCGCTCATTTGACGTGCGCACATTTTGGCCATTGTGTGCAGGAGCTCAATTATCTCCCACTGGCCATGGCGCAGGTCATGCAGGATGGTCACCGCCTGCGCTGCCATTCCCTCCTGGACCTTCAGGCTGCGAATCAACTGTGCCAGGAGGCCCAGCACAGCATCCAGGCACCCCTCAAGTGCTGAGGGCCCTTCCCCGGCTGCTGCGCCGGCCTTCGACCGTCGACCCGCCCCTGGAAGCCCAGGAGAGACAGGGTTGACAATGTCAATGACGATGTCCTACTCGTCTTCCATGGCAGGTGGGGTGGCACAATAATGGGGAGGGGCTGAATAACTGATGGGGGGGGGGGGCCATGTAGGGTGGCGGTGTATCATCCCCTTCCTCCTCTGCCGATGTGTCTGAAAAGAGAAAAAGTGAAAGCGTTACTGCTGTCACACATGAAAACATCCAGAACGGTAGGAAGGTGAACTTATCGACATTTTAAACAGGACCCTAACCTCAAGCATTACAGTGAGCATGACATTTAACAATGCTAAAGTGTGATCAGCATGCCACACGGCATTAAACATCCACATACTTTTACTATGCTGATGCTATTAAAGGCTAACCTTGCTGTTCTTCTGGAGGAGCTGATTGTGTGGCCGATGACCCCTCCGTGGTGCTTTCTGAAAACAAAAATAGCAAAAGTGTCACAGATGCACATGCAAAGATCCAGAATGGCACAAATGTTAAATTTCTTATTGACATTACTAAAGAAGACCTTGCCGCTTGCATGGCAACCATGACAATTGCTAACAGCACATACCTTCCTCGGCTCTGCAGTGGGCCCGCAGGTACTCGGGCTCCTCCCGCCTGATGCGCCTTGCCCGCTTTTTCAATGCCTCAACCTGGCGGGAATACAACAGAAATAGGAAACACAAGTTGATATAAAACTTTTACTTTGCTTTTGAGGCAAAAAGCAATTCAAAAACAAACAAGTCAAGTGTCAGTTTTTCTTTTCTCACCCACAGCAATACAAAACAACCCCCAAAATACTAAATGTGATTTTACTTGGTTTTTTCCCTGCGTGCTAGAAGCTTACAAGCAACATAGACCAGACCTTAGCCAACCACAACATAGGCCTATGAACTTACCTCCCTCGGGTAGGAAGACTGGGCCCAGGGCGGAAATACAGGTGGCCTTCATCTTCGATTATCAGGTATGCCAGGCTGCTGCCACACGGCATGTTGTTAGTCATGTTTAACAAAATGGCCGTCCGGGCGTGGTGTTACACGTGCAAGCGTCCTGCCACCTGCTCTCGGCGTCCATACAGGCGTCCATGTCTGCGATGGACCCGCGAAGCCACAGGGACGCCGAAATAACTTAAGGTAAGAAGCTACAATAAAAGGAAAGGAAGCTATTTATTGAGGATTAAATATGAACACAATTCAAGACCTCTAAATTATGCAATGGAAAACACAGAGAAGACAAGGGAAAATTCAAACTCTATTTTATTTGTTTCACAATTTGTTATTTTAAATCGACTTTTGTGCTTGCTAGGAAATGGTTTGAGGGATGGATCAGCTTGCTGGGAAATGGTTAGATGGATGGATCACAGCTCCTGAAAGAAACACAACACAAGATTTAACATACAGTTGTGTACAGGCATTTAAAGTATTATATCTCAAATTTTGCAGAGCTATGAGCCACAATAAAAATGCCATATCCATATGGAGAAATGAATGTATAACAGATAAGAACTTACAGGAGAAATAAGTTTCGATGATCCTTCGTTGGACATCATTCCCCCGTGCAATGTTGTCCACCTCAGCAGCCGGTTCCACAGGCGGATCTGGTGGCAAGTCTTCTGCTACCTCTGCATGCACACCAAATTGCTGACAAATGTTGTATAGCATGCAGCAGGCAACAATGATGTTCACCACCTTTTCTGCACTGTACTGCAGGACTCCCCCAGAGTGATCCAGACATCACAATCGTCCTTTCAGAACTCCAAAAGTACGCTCGATAACATTTCTGGTGCTGCCATGAGCCTCATTGTAGCGTTTTTCTGCCACAGTGCATGGAGACTGGAGTGGAGTTAGCAACCAGGGCTTACAGCCATAGCCGCCATCACCTATAGGGGGAATAATCAGGAATGCATCAAAAACAACATCACATATATAAATGAACACATATTGTATACCGGTCATCCCAGATATTGAATCCCAGGCTGTAGCCGATGTCACTTACCAAGCAGCCAGCCTTCACCATACTTTCCCTCTGGGAAATTAGTGCCCATAGATGAATGTGCCAGAATGTAGGCGTCATGGCAGCTCCCAGGATACTTCGCTACAACATTTAGAATCCAAAGGTGTGCATAGCAAACCACTTGAACATTCATTGAATGGAAGTGCTTGCGATTCCGGAAGGAACTCTCTTCCTCCGACCTGGGGGTAAACATAATATGGGTGCAGTCTATAGCTCCCAACACGTTCGGTATCCCTGCAATACCCATGAACCCACTGCGGATCTGTTGCAGCTCCACTGGATCGGTAGGATACAATTTATACTTCCTCATCCGCTTCATCATGGCCCTCAAGACCTGTGCCAGATGCCGTGAGAAGGAGGCCCGAGTCATAGCCGCAATGACACTCATGGGGGTTTGAAAACTTCCGGTACCATAAAAATTTAAGACATCAAGAAGTTTCGTCAACCCTGGCACAGCATGGTGGCGATTGGCCAGGGGATCAAGGTCGCAGCGCAGATCTTCATAAAGGAACAGGATTGCCCGTGAGCTCAGCCAGTAGGTTCAGACTACATCTCTCTCCGACATGCCAAAGATAGTTGTCCATGAGCGAATGGTACATCCAGGTCTGCCGATGGCCCTTCCTGGTCTACCGATGTCCCTGTCCTGTGCACGGACGATTCTGTCCTTGTCCTGTGCATGGATGACTCTGTCCTGCTGTGCCTGCATAAAAAACAACACAAGAAAATCTGCCTAATACATCTTGATATTCACTTCATATATAGAAGTGGAGCCTCAGGGATGCATAATTGTAGACGCCCAGACACATGTACATACCTCCTCCGAGTACTCCTGTTGGATGTTGTCTCCAATAGGCCGTCTAGAATTCGCTCGCAGAGCATTTTTTAATCTCATTCGCACCCATTGAAAAAAGATCGCCAAAGCCCCCCACCCACTATGGCACAGTCAATACCAACACTCAGATACAACCCCCGTCGCAATGCACCCCACTTTACCCTACCCCCAAACCAATCAAGTTCACTCATACCAATCATGCTGAATCCCCTCACTCAACTCCTGGGCCTCGCAACCTTCACACTAATTCTATTTAACTCACAATCCATAACCAAAAACCCCCCCATTCTCAACAACCTTCTACTCGATGAAAAACCTGACATCTGTGCAATTACAGAGACCTGGCTGAAGGAGACTGACTCAGTCCTACTTAACCAACTCCCCACCCACCTTTACGATATTTTCTCAATACCCAGACCCAAAAAAAAAAGGTGGAGGTATTCTACTTGCTGCAAAAAAAGATCTCAAACTCATTCAGCAAACAATCAACCTCCCCCCCAAAGTTGAAATACGACTGTTCAAATCCCCCAATCTGCAAATATGCTTAATATATATCCCCCCAGTTATATTAGACAGAGACCCATCTCCCATCATCGAATTTATAGCATCCAACATTTCATTCAACTCACCAGCTATTATCCTTGGAGACTTCAGTCTGCATATTGATGCCACACCCCTATCACACACCTGTGAAACGATCTTAGCCTCCCTCCAAGCCATGGGATTCCAACAGATCATAACCAGACCCACGCACAAAGCAGGTCACTCCCTTGACCCAATCTTTACAAACTCCCTAATCACTCCCGATCACTTTCTTATCCGCACCACTTGTTCAATAAAGAACAATGCTCCCAAACCTAATACAAAAACCTCCATCCAATTTAGAAAAACTTGCACCAAAGATGAGCTTATAGACGCTTTCTCTGACCAGCTAAAAAAAATCGACTTAACCAATACAGAATCTGCTCTTTCGTCCTGGAATCACCTCACCTGCAACATTATGAATAAAATCTGCCCCCTAAAAACAAAAGAAATAAATCCTGTACACAACACCAGAAAGTCCTGGTACACCACAGAACTAAAACCACTGAAACACAACCTGAGAACACAAGAAAGGAAAAGGCACAAGGAACCCTCACCCACCCAATTAGCGAAATACAAATCTCTCCTTCACTCCTACTGTGAAAATATTCTTAAAGCTAAAAGAGATTTCTATGCGCTAAGAATCCACGATCTCCAATTTAATCCCAAAGCCCTCTTCTCATTTGTGGCTGACCTCACCAAAACCTCAATTACTCCCTTCCCAAATGATGAAGCCAAAACAAAATGCAAATAATTGGCACAATACTTCGACGATAAAATATCAAATCTCACAACACGATTCCCCACAGCTACATCCCCCATTAAACCTCACACTAAAACCCATATCGCTGAACTAAACACCTTTGAGACCACCGCCTCCACTGAAATAAAAGCAGTCCTAAAAAAAATGAGACCTTCCACACACCCATCAGACGCAATCCCTTCTAAATCCCTCCTCTCCATCCCTAATATCATCGCCAAACCCTTAGCCAGCATTATCAACAGCTCTATCACCCTTGGTACTGTGCCTTCCCCCCTCAAACAAGCCATTGTCAAACCAATACTTAAAATACCCAAACTCGACTTGACGAAACTGGCTAACTACCGCCCTATTTCCAATCTCCCATTCATAGCAAAAGTCCTTGAAAAAATTGTTAACCGTCAACTAACAGACTACCTAGAACAACACCACCTCCTCTCTACATCTCAACACGGATTTCGCAAAAACCGTAGCACAGAGACACTACTGACTACCCTCACAGACCATCTCCTGAAAGGCCTAGACAAGGGACATTCCTACATACTGGCCATGCTTGACATTTCCCCAGCCTTCGACACCATTAGCCATAACCTGCTAATCGAACAGCTATCTGAAATAGGCATCTCTGGAATCCCATTGCTATGGTTTAAATCATTCCTAAGCAACAGGAATTATAAAGTCAAAATAGGCACCAACGAATCCAAGGCAATTAACATAACTCGAGGTGTACCTCAAGGTTCCTCCCTCTCCTCTACCCTCTTCAACATTTACTTACTGCCCCTATGCCGCCTCCTTTCAGAACTCTCTCTTCCATATTTCATATACGCTGATGATATGCAAATAATTATCCTCCTCAAAGATTCTATACATAATGCCCTCGAGACTGTGGAATTCTGCCCTGTCGGCCATCAACAACCTCCTTACCAAGCTCCATCTTGCCCTCAACACGAACAAGATGGAACTTATGATCATTACCCCCCAACACAACTCTTTTATCGCCACTCCCACCAACACTCACCTGCCCACACTCAATTTCTCCCCTCACTTACATGATCTAGACGTCACCCTGGATACCCATCTCAATTTGAAAAAAACTCATCAATTCCACTTTAAAAGACTGTTATTTCAAGCCGAACAGTCTAAAAAAGCTCAAACCCCTACTGCACACCAACAATTTCCGCTCTGTTCTTCAATCAATCATCCTTTCCAAAATTGATTACTCCAAGAGCATCCTCCTGGGCCTCCTCAAAAACACTCGCCCCTCTACAAATGCTCCAGAATGCTGCAGCACGCATCCTGACAGCATATCACCCCCATCCTCAAACAACTTCACTGGCTCCTGATTTCCGCCAGAATTAAATATAAGACCCTCTCCCTCATTCACAAAGCACTTCACAACCCCAATATGCTTTGGTTTAATGACTCACTCCTATTCCGCCCCAACAACAGACCCACTAGATTGCAATACTTAGCAACACTTCAAACTCAATCACCCAAACTCACCCACCTTATGACAACTAAAGAACACTCCATATCTATAGCTGGACCCACCTTATGGAATACCATGCCACCTGATTTACGACAAGAAGCATGCCCCAAAAAGTTCAAACAAAGACTCAAAACATGGCTGTTCATACAAGCCTACAGGAACAACACGTAACCCTCCCCTTCCCAGGCACCTTCTTAAGTCGACTCTCCCTGCTATAATTTAATTTCTGACCTTTGTGAGCTCCCTATGGGCTCGTTCCCAATTGTTTCTCCCTCTTATTAACTTTTGACTTATTTTCATGATTTTCTCTCTCACTCCTACCCCCCCTCAACCTCCCTTAATTCACTATCCTTTAAATATCTTGTCAATACTCTCCTGTAAATATCCTGTGATTACCCCCCTGCCCCATAAACAGTGATTCTCTAATCTTTAACTTCCCTCAGCCCCTTGTATCTATTACCACAATTCTCCTTAATTCCCTCCACCCCAGTTAATTAGTAAACTGTAACTCCTTTATGCAACAATAATGATCTTTGTCCTTATGCAACTTTTAATGATCCCTGTATTTGCTATGTTTTCCCTTAGCCCATATCAACTATTTTGTTTTAATTGTTTAATAGTTTTAAAACCATTCTTTGTAAAGCTATGTTAGCTGCATTACCAGTTCTGTGGAAACCGATGTGATGTTCCGAACGAATGTCGGAATATATGTTGGTATATCCTCATACCGATTAAAGACTCACTACACAAAACCATGCTTTATTGGAATTCGTGCCTGCTATCCATCAACAACCTTCTAGTAAAACTTAACCTGATTCTCAACTCCAATAAGACTGAGTTCCTGCTCATCACCCCAGACGGCAACTTCTCAGTACCTAACACAAACACCTTAGCCCTCCCATCCCTATCCCCACAGGTCAGAAGTCTTGGAGTCATCATCGATAATCAATTTAACTTCAGAAGTTTCATCAACAACACCGTTAAAGAATGCTTTTTTAAACTCCAAGTCTTAAAAAGGCTAAGACCCCTACTACACTTCCAGGACTTCAGATCTGTATTACAAGTAATCATTTTCTCGAAAATAGATTACTGCAACTCATTGCTGATAGGTCTTCCTGCTAACACATTGAAACCGTTACAAATGCTACAGAACGCCGCAGCAAGGATTCTAACAAAATCCAACAAAAGGGACCACATAACACCCATCTTAAAGAACCTACACTGGCTCTGAATCAAATATAGAATCCTGTACAAGACCCTCTCAATCATCCACAAAGTCATCCACCACTCCACCCAAATTGAGCTCACGATCCCATTACATCTTCACACTACCTCCCGACCGAGGAGACAAGGCCAGAGAGGCACCCTACAAGCACATCCCGTCAAAACAACACTAAGTAGAAGATCTCTATCCACCGCAGGCCCTACACATTGGAATTCACTCCCACCAGACCTCAGACTCGAACAATCGACACCAACCTTCAAAAAAAGACTCAAAACCTAGCTGTTCAACCAAGCATTCTCTTAACTCACTCATGTATCTACTCATGTATATACAAGACATATGTATATAAATTGTACTCTCCCTGTTCACTATTAGTTTTTATCCAAGTTAAATCACCCTGTTCTATGTAAGACATTATAAACTATTCTTTATATTGTCATTGTAAATGTTGAAATGTGAACCGAAGTGATTAGTAAATTTGTTACCTGAACTGCGGTATATAAAACTGTTAAATAAATAAATAAATATAAAAAATGTTAAATAAATAATAATAATAAATAATAAGCCAATATATACATGTAGTCCATGACGCTGTCCGATGCTGTCCGTTGGATATTCACGACTGTCAAGAGCACAGCACGACACTAACGCCAGGGTCAGGGTAGGTGGTAAATATTGAGGGTAAAGACGCGGAAAATGTGCAGGTTAAAGACACACTATTTTGGGCGCGCGTTACTGTATCGAGGGGAATAGCTAATCAGGTCATTATACATTATTAAACACCATTAACAAAGCATCTACATGTGGCGGGCGTCAATTGTTACGTGTCGTTTTCAGCATGCGCTAAGGACGCGGTAGAGCGTATACTGGATCGCGTGTCCGTCTTACGTGTCTAAAACGCGCTTCCAAGTCACGTAACAAAGTGCGCAAGCCGGCCCGTGCTTTACTGTATTGGCCTGAAACTGAGTTAGCAAGGATTGGACTGCCTCCGGTCTAAGCTGCTCTGCCGCTTCCCAGCTGCCGCAGGAAGCTCTCTCTGCCCTTGGGGTATTTCTCTAACCTGGGTACCCGCTCCTCGGGGGCCCTTCTGCTTTATTTCAGGTACCTACCTTGGGATACCGGGTACTCGCTCCTCAAGGGCCTGCTCTCCCTAATCTGGTGCCTGCCACTGAACAACTTCTGCCTGTCAGGACCTTCATCAATACAGCTTCTGCTTCAGTGAGTACTAACCCTTTCAGTCTGTCTCAGCTTCAGTGCTCTGTGTCTACATCCGGGACCTGTCCCTACTACACCGCGCTGCCTATCACCTACTCAAGTGTGAGACTGGTCTCCTCTGCTGGGGACCCCTGGACTATTTCTGCTGGGTTACCTTCACTGCTGTCCACTCCCCGGGCAGTACCATCGAGCTGTTCAATAAATACAACTTCTCTGTGTTTGCGTGTATAGAGTCTAGCCTAGTACTGCGGTTCTTCACGGGGCTCCTCCCCGTGGGAGTGGCCATCACCACAGTACCCAAGAATCCACTCCAACACCTCATAACCATAACAGATAAATCTAAGCAGCTGACAGTAAAAAGTCTTCAGCGTGTGCCAACCACCTTCCCCTTGGATTGAGTGCTCTGGTGCTGGTGACCGGCGAGGTATTAGAAACAGGGGTAGCCCCTAATACAAGCAAGGAGCAAGAAGCCTGAAACAGAGCAGGAAGCTGGAGGACACCAAGAAATCATGAACACAAAAGAGGTCAAGCAAGAATGCTGAAGGCAGAAACCAGAGATGAAGAAGACTTCTGGATTCTGGCAACATGGACAGATCCAGAGCCAGAGTTCGAGGACCAGGAAGTAGGACCAAGCTTTGGTAACTGACTGAGGAAAAGCCTCAATATAAATATATGCTTGCGCAGGGAACAAGATGGCTGTTGGTGGGAAGTGAGTGACACAGATCTGGGAGGAATGGGTTGATAGTCTAGGAAGCTCACAGCACCACCTGCAGGCTGGAGATGAAATTGACAACAAATCCTCATAATTTGTTTGGGTTAGATCACAGGGGAGGGCAATTCCAGTCCTCTAGGGCCACCAACCAGTTGGGTTGTCAGGATATCCCTAATAAATATGCATGAGATATATTTGCATACAGCACCAGCAGTGTGGATATAAATCTATCTTATGCATATTCATTAGGGATATCCTGAAAAACCTGTCTGGTTGGTGGCTCTTGATGACTGGAATTACCTATCCCTAGGTTAGGAGAAGGAATAGCTAACTCTGGTCCTCAAGAGCCATAGACAGGTCTGGTTTTCAGTTTATCCACAATAAATATGTATAAGATATATTTGCATACACTGCCTTTATCATGTGCAAATCAGCCTCATGCACATTCATTGTGGTTATTCTGAAAACTAGACTTGTTTGCAGCTGTTCAGGACTGGTGTTATGCTCAGGCTTGTGAACCCTTGGGCCGACGGGAGGATGGTATACCTTAGGAGGAAGATCCGTAGGTTCTCCCGTCGGGTGGCGAGGCAGGAACAGAAGACGTGACCAGCTGACCCTCGGCACTGGAGATAGAGGTGACTGGAGGCAGACGAAGAGTCGTGACGTCGAGGAAGGAAGTGTGTCTTCGCCACTGGAAGTCCGCGGTCCCCCCAGGAGGAACCCGTAGGGACCCGACCGCTGAGACCTAGGTGGACCTGTGAGAGGTCAAGAAGTTCGGTGCAAGGGCTGACTGGAGCTTCACCCCTGGAAGCCCGTGGTTCCCCCAGGAGGAGCCCATAGGAAACCGGGCCGCTGGGACTTAGGTGGGCCCTTGGAGACGAGGGTCAAGAGGAAGTCCAAGGTCAAGTGCCAGAGGGTCGTCGCTTACCAGTCCGAGGTCACACACCGAGGGATCACCACTTGCCAGTCCAAAGTCACACACCAGAGAATCACCGCTTGCCAATCCGAAGTCAAACACCAGGAATCACCGCTAGCCGATCCAAAGTCAGGAACCAGGAACACCGCTAGCCGATCCAAAGTCAGGAACCAGGAACACCAAGACGGAACAGGAACAAGGATTCAAGACACAAGAACTCACCGAAGCAAGTAGACCTGACCAACCATGGAAGTTGCCAAGTCAAGGAATGGTCAGAGGAAGTCTCCTTTTATACTTCCTCTGGCCCAATGGATTGGAATCAGCTGTAGACAATTAAAGGGACGAGGTCCCTTTAATTCTGGTGAGGAGGTGCAGCCTCATGCCTAAGATGGCGGCGGCCATCTTGGATCTTGGGCCGTGGAGGAAAGCTGCTAGCTGCCACGAGGGAGGAGCAGGAACGGCTCCTGACCTGGCGGCTAGCCGGGAGGCCTGCGCCAACGCGCGGGGGCACCGGGCACATGAGGTAGGGCAATCTGCCCCAACGCTGCCGCGGTGCCCGCCACGGAGCTCAGGTAGGGGGGTGCGCCCGCGGACGGCCGCGGGCGCGGAACACAACAACTGGTGTTGGCCACCCCTGGGCTGAGAAAAAGGGAAACCAGGGCTCAAATCTCACTTCCCCCAAGTCATATCTCAGGGAATCCACTTAGATTGTAATCTATATGAGGAAGGCATTTATTGCACTGAATTACTAATAATGCTGTAAGTTGCCTTTGGAAAGGTGAGCTAAAATCCATATTATTAAGAAAACCAATGCTGAAGTGAGCTGATGTGCAATAGCTTATTATATTATAATTAGGGCTTCTGAGTTTAGGTGATTATAAATTGTAAATTTAGGTGTTTATTTTCCAGCTAATTAGGTTTTTTTTTGTGGGTGCCAAAGCTCTGTGTTTATTGGTGTTTTCATGGCACTGGTACTATTGTTGGGTGCCTTTTCCAGTTGAACCAGTTGAATGAAATACATACATTTGAGCAGCTAAGGAGTCATTAGCATGGAAATAGCACAAAAACAAAAGCAGAGAATCCAGGTTCGGCAAAGGAGAGAGGTGAGAAAGTACTAGGGAATGTGGTGGTTTTTTTTCAGGTGTTTATCTAATAAATATCTATTCGATTTTTTTCACATCAGGGGTGTTTTATTGGAGTTGATTAGTTAAAATCTACAGTCCAAAGCCCTAATTATAATAGAGAGATTAATAATGAAGGATTTGAACAATAGTTAAAACATCTTGGGTTTATTCCGGTTTTTCACACCTCCCCCATTGGGCGATTGCCTTGGGTTAGTTAGAAGTGTAATATGCTGTCGACCTCAGGGTGCTGCACAGTGGTCAGCATTCCATTCCTGGCATCTTGATCATCTGATGCATCCTGCAGCTCTGTCTAAGGGGCCTCACCAACTCAGCTATTTTATAGGCCCAGCGTACAGGATTTCCTGTTGGCACACTCTGATGACATCATCATTGCTTTCCTATTAAAGGAAGCTCAGTCCTTTATGCTGATGCCTGAGCAACAGGTTTGGTTCTGTGCATTCCTGTGCTTTTGCTGCTTTTCTCCTGTGACCAGACTTGATTCCTTACTCTGCCTTGTTTGCTGCCTGCCTACTGTTGCTTGTTTGATTTTGTACAAACTCTGCCTGCCTTGACTCTGCTTGTCTGATCATGCTTCTGCCTCTTAATTCTGTTCTAGTCCCTTGGTCCTGACCGTTAGCCACGGTCAGGGCCGGTGCAAGGGGATTGGGCACCCTAGGCCCTTTCAGCCTTGAGCTGCCCCCCTGTCGTGCTGCCCCCAGCCCCACCCCCGGTCGCAGCCCCGACTCCTCCCCCCCAAAAAGAAAACTTACAAAATACTTGGTGGTCCAGGTGGAGGCCCGGGAGCGATCTGCCACTCCCGGGGCCTTAGCTGCCACTAACCAAAATGGCGCCAATGGCCTTTAGCCCCTACCACGTGACAGGGGCTATCGGTGCCATTGGTTGGCCCCTGTCACGTGGTAGGGGCTAAAGGCCACCAGCGCCATTTTGCTTAGTGGCAGCCGAGGCCCCGGGAGCGGCAGATTGCTTCCGGGCCCTCCGCTGGACCACAAGGGGGGCGTCGGGAAGGTGGCACGGTGAGGCGGAGGCTGGCAGAATTTAGAAAGGGCACTTTTTTGCCCTTTCAAAATTCTGCCGCCTGCTGCAGCGCCCCCTAAATCGCAGCACCCTAGGCACAGGCCTAGCTCGGCTAGTGGTTCCTCTGGCCCTGGCCACTGTCATCTCCAGTCATGACAAGATGGAAACCGAGATAAACCTCTTCCTCATCTCCATATTAGCAATTACTTCCTTTTCTCTCTCCCCACCTCCAGAGGCCAGCTACCTCTGTCATGTGCTCCCACCCTCGATGGCCAGAAGAGTCGACTATTTTTCTCCGCAATCAAGCTACAAAGATAGTATAAAAGATCTGTGGACTCTTGCTGCTGTGGCAAGATTGGCTTAACCTACAGGGAAGGTCCCGTAGGTTCCCACCGACAGCTGGCGGAGTTACGCAGGGAGGAGACAGACTAGGAGCTTCACCTATACCAACCCACATTTCCCCTTGGGTTCTGGAGGCCAGCAGGTCTTAGACGAGAGTGGCTATAGTGTAGGTGTCGATCCAGGGCGAGGCTACGATTAATGGCAGCTGGCAGGCAAGAATGGTCAATGTCCAGGTAAGGGTCATAGGCAGGCGGCAAGTAAGAATGGTCAAGTTCCAGGCAAGGGTCAGAGGCAGACGGCAAGTAAGAATGATTAAAGGTCCAGGAGTCAGTTTGAGGAGAGGTGAGGAAGTGAGGCAAGGCAGGGCTAGGGAGACAAGGCAAGATTAGGAACACAGGAACCAGGAACAAAGCAGCAACACGCACTACACAGCCAGTGAAGGAGACCCGATGCTGAGGCACTGGAGCACAGTCTGTGGAGCCCTTTTATAGTAAGGGCTGAATGACATCATCAAGGGATGCCGCGGCAGTTTCCCACCCTGGGCCCTTTAAAGGGAGAGGTTGTGCGCACACGCACCTATGGACATCCGGGACAGGAGCAGGCTTACGGCGTGAGAGGCTGAGCTCGGCGGCGCTGGGAAATCGGCAGTATCCTTGTCGCAGAACTGCATTGGTGGCATCTTGAGCCATGTTGGGGTGAGTACTGTGCTTTGTGGGGCCTTTCCATGAGCCACATTCCTACCTAAAAATAATCATTTAACTCTTGGTTGCACTCAAAATTCCTGTATTCAGCAGGATGATTGAACGATCGCTCTGTCATCTCTGAAAGCACCTTGTAAATTAGACCAATTAAAGTGTCAGGAGAATTGTATATAAGAACATAAATCAAGCCATGCTGGGACAAGCACTGGTCCATCAAGCCCAGCATCCTGTCTTTTGTAGTGTCAAATTTGGGTCACAGTCGATCCAAAGAGAGAGATCCCTTTCCCTGTTGCTCACTTCAAGTAAGAAATGGTGAACCTTAAATGTACGTGTTTACATTCTGCTTTTTGCACTTTTTTTTTTTTTTGTATTTAAACGGTTTTTATTAGGAACCAGCATACAAAAAAGTAAGGGCAGTATAGAATAAAACATGTGTGACATGTGTATAACAAGAAAGCGAGGTACAGTCCCCAGCGAACAACAAGTCAAAAAGAACAACAACTGGCTCCATATTTTCCATCATCAACACTTAACCCCCCCCCCCCCTCCCATAACCCGCCCCCCGACCGATCAATAGGTAAAACAAACAGTACAAGGTGCATAAGAGTCACTGTGCCCGATGAAAAAGGAAAAGCAATATGAGGAACATGGTAGATTAGAGGACCCCTGCGGAGGTCAGCACTCCCAGGTTAGGACACCGAGGCGTCTTGAGTCGCTAGCCATCGTGTGTAGGGGTCCCAGATTTTCTGGAATAGAGGTACACGATCTTGATGCAACGCCGTTAGGCGATACAATTGAAAGTAAGAGTGCAAACGTTGCTGGATGGCAGCTAACGAGGGAGCATGTTCCCGCTTCCAATGAAGCGCAATCTCGGATCTAGCAGCGATGAAAACCTGTAAGGCCAGCCGTTGGACGGACTGACTGCAATCCGTAATTGGCGCTCCTAAGAGAGCCTGCCAGGGTTCAATGGGGTGAGGCACGGAGATGAGCTGTGCCAACCACGCGAAGACCTTCCGCCAACATTGACAAATCTTGGGGCAAGTCCACCAGATATGGAAATAAGTCCCTTTGGCCGCACACCCTCTCCAGCAGGTGTCCGGTATGTCGGGGGCAAATTTATGAAGGGCAACAGGTGTATAGTGCCACCGATATAACATTTTGTAACAGTTTTCCTGGAGACCTGTAGACAGTGAGCATTTGTGGGCCGCTGTATAGATCTGTTCCCAGTCGGTATCATCCAGAACCTTATTAAAATCCAATTCCCATAAAGTCCGGTGTCGCACCTGTTCCAATTTTCTTCCATTAATGAGGGCGTAGATTTTTGAAATCGTTCCCCGGAGAGATGAAGCATGTTTACACATTGTTTCAAAAAGGGTACCTTTGGTTCGGATAGAACCGTCCCGGAGCCCCTTATGTAGGAAATGGTACACTTTAGCATACAAAAGAAAGTCAATATTATCCAGGTCATATTGTTGTTGGAGATAATCCTGAGTTACTACAGCATCCTGTATATAAACATGCCCCAACGTACGAACCCCGGCCTTAAGCCACAACTGGCGAGACTTGGAACCGTCCCCTGCAGGTAGTATAAGATTAGCAAAAAGATGAGTCATCATAGAAAAGTGTTCCCCCCCCACCAATATGGGTTGCCAGGTCCTCCAGAGTCTCATGGTGGTCCGTAAGGCAAAGGTTTCATAAGCAGACCCGCCACTCAGAGATTTGGGCTGCCAGGGTAGGGCAGTGATGGGGACTTGCCCCAAGTAAGCTTGTTCTAGGTGAACCCATTGCACTTTTTTTTAGTGCTTCAAAGCAGATTACATTCAGGTACTGTAAGTATTTTCTTATCCACAGAGAGTTTACAATCTAACAGGCCGATACAGTAAAGCGCGGCCGCGGTTACCCTGCTTCTAACCCGCTTTCTACTCACAATTTGGCTGCGTAAGTCCTGCCTGCGATTCACTATCCCTTTTAACCCATCCTTACCGCCTCTTTAAATCAACGGGTAACCCTTTCCGCCCGCGGCATGTATATGAGATGTAAACGATCGGATTAGCTATTCCCCCCCATACAGTAACGCGCGCCCCGATTATCGCTTTTTAAACCTGCAGTTTTGTCGCGTGTTTAACCTGCTAATTTACCGCCTACCCCTATCCCTGTGTTAGTGTGGAGCGTCAGGCAAGCCGAGACGAAATTTCACGGGTCACGGAACAGCCCCAGCCAGCCCCGCTTCACTGCCTGACCCCCTCACTCCCCGGGACAAGACCAAAGTGAATCGGGCAAACTTTCCGCCAGCCCCCGCTCACCTGCCCTGGCCGCGTCCATGGGTGCCAATCTCCTGCGCTGACAGCTCTGGAGCAGCCCCAGTCCTCTCTCTCCTCCTCCCGGGGACAGCCGGCGGCAAGAGCGGCTTCAGCAGCCCGGGGCGGATCGGGCGCTCCCCATGGCTCCCAGGATTCCTATTCTCTAAAAGGTAATGAGCGCTCGCCGTGACCTCGGACATCGCACGCCGTGACCTGAGCGCCCGGCTGGATGTCCGAGGTCACGGCGTGCGACATCCGAGGTCACGGCGAGCGCTCATTACCTTTTAGAGAATAGGGAGCCATGGGGAGCGCCCGATCCGCCCCGGGCTGCTGAAGCCGCTCTCGCCGCCGGCTGTCCCCGGGAGGACGGGAGAGAGGACTGGGGCTGCTCCGGAGCTGTCAGCGCGGGAGATGGACACGGCCAGGGCAGGTGAGCGGGGGCTGGCGGAAAGTTTGCCCGATTCACTTTGGTCTTGTCCTGGGGAGTTAGGGGGTCAGGCAGTGAAGCGGGGCTGGCTGGGGCTGCTCCGGAGCTGTCAGAGCGGGAGATGGAAGCAGCCAGGGCAGGTGAGCAGGGGCTGGCGGAAAGTTTGGGGGGAGTTAGGGGGTCAGTTAGCCCTTCTCCTGTATCCACTTCCTGGTACCTGTCATTTCAAATGACAGGTACCAGCGCACCCAGGATACTGTATAGGCGCTGTATAGTGCCTATACAGTAAAATGGATTGCACTTCCTGGACGTGGCTTGCATTTGCATGCCATTTAAATACAGTATCGAGCGGTATGTGTTTCAAACTGTGCATGCAGCAACCGCGGGTGCACCCGGCACTAACGCACCCCTTTCTACTGCACCAGCCCATTAGTTTGTACCTGAGCCAATGGAGAGTAAAGTGACTTGCCCAAGGTCACAAGGAGCAACAGTGGGACTTGAACCCTTGTCTCCTGGTTCTGCTGCTCTAACCACTAGGCCACTCCTCCTTAATCTAATCTATGCTGTGCTCGACTGTTGTAAACATGGATGATGATGATGATGATGATGAATGTTACTTTTTTTTTTAGCTTTTTACTATACATCGCTTTGAGCCTTATAGGTTAGGCAATTAGCAAGAGCAAATAAATCAATAAATAGTACATGCTGAAGCATGTTAGCACATAATTTATGAGAAAGACAATAAGGAATCTTGGGTTCTGCATATGATATCTGGTCAAATGGAGCAAACAAGAAGATTATGAGGATTCTTGGCTGCATAAAAAAGATTCTTGGGACAAGCCTGATTGTCCAAAAGCAGTATGCAACTGCGGTCCAGGAGATCTGGGTTTGAGTCTCAGATACTGCTGCTGTTCCCTGGGCTGTGAGAGGCAGCGTTTGCAACCCTCCCCCTCCAGCAAGGTGTGAATCTCAGCCATTGCAGAACAGCAAAGCCTACTGGCCAGCTGAAGAATGCACTTGTACTGAATTCCAGAGGGAGCTACAGTCTGAATCTTATAGTCAGATGACCATCACTGCCATGGCTAATATTAGGGGAAAGGGAATAAATGGGGAAAACCTCAGGTAGCTACAACTGAAGGCTCTCTTCCTTCCTTTCCTGCTGCAGCAGCCTCCCCTCATTGAGAACATGCCATACTGGGTAAGATGGAGGGTCAATCAAGCCCTGCATCCTGTTTCCAACAATGGCCAATCCAGGTAACAAGTACCTGGCAAGTACCCAAACAATAAATAAATCTCATGCTACTAATGCCAGTAATAAGCAGTGGCTATTCCCTAAGTCTCCTTGGTTAATAATAGTCTATGGACTTCTCCAGAAATGTGTTCAAACCTTTTTCTTTTAAACCCAGCTACGCTAACTGCCTTAACCACATCCTCCGGCATTGAATTTCAAAGCCTAATTGTAGCAGGAGAAGCTGTTCGGGCCAGTCCTGAGTCTGGTGGCAGTAACAATCAGTGAGCATGGTGTCTAGAACCCCACCTCTACTTCACATATGGGCTTCCTTCTTTTGCTTTAGAAACACTGAAGTCAGAGGAGTTGGTAGCAAGGAAAGAGCTGGAGGTTAGAGCACCCAGGTTGTACTCAGGGCAGCTGCCCCACTGACCCCAGCCTTCTTGTCTCTGCATGGCATTGTAGTGCCACCTGAGGCAGGTTCTAATTAAGCCAGAAGTCCAAAAGAGCAAGCAGAAGTTTCTGTAAAGTTATCATCCTCTGAGTACTTATGGAGCTTGGAGCAGTATATGAGCCCCAGGTGTGGGAACTCAGGCTGGGCCAAGCACAGGGTATCTTCTGAAGGGGCAGGAAGATACCCAAAAGTCGGGAGCTGCAATCACATACAGGTCAATACAGTAAAGTGCGGCCGCGGTTACCCTGCTTCTAACCCGTCTTCTACTCACAATTTGACCGCGTTAGCCCAACCCGCGATTCACTATCCCCTTTAACCCATTCTTACCGCCTCTTTAAATCAACGGGTACCCCTTTCCGCCCGCGGCATGTATATGAGATGTAAATGATCGGATTAGCTATTCCCCCCCCATTCAGTAACGTGCGCCCCAACTATCGGCTTTTTAACCTGCAGTTTAGCCGCGCGTTTAACCTGCTAATTTACCGCCTACCCTTACCCCTGCGTTAGAGGCAGGGGTAAGGGTAGACGGCAAACTTTCCCCCAAAAGAAAACCTAAAAACCTAAAATCCCCTCCTCCCAAAGCGACTCGACATGTAAAATATGTAAAACCTAAAATCCCCTCCTCCCGAAGCGACTCGACATGTAAAATATGTGAATAAATGTAACCAACTTACTTTTTGTTTCTTTTTCAGCCCTTTCAGCCTTCTCTGCCGTCCTCCGGAGGGGGCAGCTGGCAGCGAAAGCGGCGAAAGCGGCCCCCGCCGGCGAAGACGGACGAACGCACGCCGTGACGTCACGCACGCGCGTTCATGTGCTTTCATTGGCTTGAGCGCCCGTCAATTTGGGCGCTCTAGCCAGCGAAGCGCATGATGTCACGGCGTCACGGCGTACGCTTCGCAAGAAGTAAGAGCTGGCTACGATTTTGATACCCCTGGGCCACTGTTGGTACTGTTGCCTCCTGTCACCCCCCCTCCCATGTTGGACAACATGGATCAGAAGGTCTAAGGCACAGATTCCTATCACAATTCAGGGATAGATCTTATGGCAAAAATTAAAAAATTCTGAAGCATACTGGCAAACGTTTCCATCTTTTATATTACATTATAAATCTCTAAATTAGTATAAATTATTTTATTTTTATTGGATGAAAAAAAGTGACCTCAAGTGTCAGTAAGGGAGGAGGATCAGGAATGGGGTGAGGAGAACGGGGGAGGTGTGTGAGAACAGAGGTCTAGGAATAGCAGAGAGAGGAAGGCTCTTGGACTGAGGAAGGGAAGGAGGGAATAGGAAGTGTTGGGATTGGGTTCCAGGATCTATGGAGAAAGGAGAGGTAGGAAGAAAGGGAAGTTCCAAGATCTGGTGGATAGAATCCAAGATCAAGGGAGGGAGAATTTGAATTGCAGTGAGTGGGGAGGAGGGAGGTATCCCTACCGTGCTCCGGTCCTGCTTTTCCTTGCATTCCCTCTCTAGCATCCTACCCAATATGACATACACATACACACACTTACAGGGCCGGTGTGTCTATTAGGCAAACTAGGCAGTTGCTTAGAGCACCAAGATTTTGGGGGTGTCAAATCCTGCCAGTGTGAGGTCTAGAGTGGTGCTGTGTGTGTGTGTGTGTGTGTGTGTGTGTGTGTGTGAGAATGACCAAAGGTTTGCCTAGGGTGCCAAATATGCTTGCACCGGCCTTGCACACTTCGCACGAATTACTTCTCTCTCGTACACACAAACACAATCCCCTCTCTCTCATACAGAGACATACATTCCCCAGCCAGTCCCCCTCTCATCCTCCAAGGATCTCTACTCAGCCCTTCCTAGTTTCCTCAAAATGATTTCCCTTTGCTCTATCTGCTGCAGGCTCTCCTGTTTCCTGCATGCTGCCTGGAGAGGAGGGGCTGGATCAGGAAGCTGAAGACTGTTCTCTGCTGAGTGAGATTCAGCGCAACTGAAAGGCAGCAAATCTTCCCCCGGAGCAGGTGCTGGAAGTGAACCAGAACTGCACGAGCCTGGAACTGGAATCAGACTGGAACAGAGACTTGGTAGCAAGAATTCTGCATACAGACGGCTCAATAACAAGCGGGCTGATTGGCCTTCAGGTTGGTGCGAACTGCTTCTAGTTTCTCAGCAACCCCTTTTAACAGAGCCCCAGCCAATCCCTGATAACTTAGGGTTGTGGCCTTCAGGGCCTTTTTCTCTACTGCTTTAATTTGCTCCAGGTCAGTAGCTGGTCTTGTGGTTAGAACTCCTGGGTTGAACTCCCAGGATCCAGTTCAAGCCCCTGCTGGGGTTTTGCCCTGTCGGTTGCTTAGCAAGACCTTAGGGGTCACCATTGTGAGATTGCTGTGACTCCCGTCTACTATAGGCTGTGAACGCTGCCTGGCCAGCCCCTCTGCGCTAGTCTGACCCAAAATTAACCAATGAGGAACAAGTGAAAGGTCTCTAGTACAGATTTCAGGGAACATGATTATTAAACTGATGATATGAATAAAGCCAAAAGAAAACATAGAGGCAATAGGTGGATCAACTTTATTTATGGCCAGATGTAATAAACTTTTTCCCATAGGCACAACATGGGAGTCATCCTTTGGCATATCTGGCCCTAAAGTGAAAGAGGATAATAAAAAGCAGCGACAACACAATATCAACTTTAGAACTCAGATAATAAATTATATGTATAAAATATTCTA
Organism: Rhinatrema bivittatum; assembly: GCF_901001135.1. NCBI lineage: Eukaryota > Metazoa > Chordata > Amphibia > Gymnophiona > Rhinatrematidae > Rhinatrema > Rhinatrema bivittatum. Next base: position 225,609,257 of record NC_042618.1, read on the forward strand.
AAATGACACTGGGGAATTACAAAGAGTAACACAATTACAAAAGAAATATTACCAGAACAATCAGGATTGCTTTTCACAGACGCAGCAACTAAAGAGAGGGATTTTGTTCTAGTATGTGCTAAATGCTAGAAAACGAGAGGACAGATTTAGACTGACCTAAAAGGTTCTTCAAATGTGGTTTTTTTTGTAATGTCTATATATATGCCAACAAAAATAAGGCATTTTTGGGTACACGAACAAGATGATGACAAACAAGAATTGTGGCAATTTATTAACGAGGATAGTACATTTGTGATATATCAGATAACATGCAGCTGTAGTCTCAAATACATAGGGAGAACTGAAAAACGTCAGGAAGAGCATCTCAGGGTGATAAGAAGCAAAGAGTTGCAATATATGATAGCTAAAATGTATAATATGTCTTATGCTGGTGAAATGGTAGTTGTTTCTTTTCAAAACAGCACATGTTAAAAAAAAGCCCAAGGGAAGAAGGCATTGGGATAATCTAAACAAAGTAGCAGTCACAACTCTAGCAGTGGTAGGTATTGCTGCACTGGGCTTCCAAGAAGGCACTGGGTTAACCTGCAGGGAGTGGCAATTACAGCCCTGGCAGCGGTAGTATGGCTTCATCAGGCTTCTAAGGAGTCTTTAGTGTAACCTGCATGGAGTGACCATGGTTTAAACCCAAACTTCAGTGGGGAGCTCAGATGTTTTGGACAATGGCTTCACTCATTTTGGAAGCTCAAGGAATTATTAAGACATAGAGGAGGTCCTGAATGTTGAATTTAGCATTGGGTCTTGCAAGAATCATAGAGGAATATGACAAGGCCTGAAATACTCTACCAATGGAGGTGATGGAGGATGGTGCTTGAATCGATTCTGGGTATACTTGGGACTGATATGGAGGGCAGTAGTGGAAAAAGGGTTGAAGGTTCAGGTGAAAGACATGGGGTGGGGAACTTGGTGATGGGTCTAGTATGGGAATTTGTGCACTCACCTTCTCCAAGTGGAACAATTGCAACTCTGCAGACTAGATGGGACAATTTGATTTTTTCTTGCCTTCATTTGCTACGTTACTGTATAACTCTTATTCCAAGAATCCTTTTGGGTTTTCATACTGGCAGTTTATGTCCAGGAGGAATAAACAAATAAATATAATTTGTATCATCTCTATAATATGCTTGTATTTTAAATGTGTATGAAATTTGTTCTTAAGAAAATAGATTTTAGTCCTAATCCATTAACAATTTAAAATAAAGGGATGCAGCTTGAAATGAATACATGTTCGTTACCATGACTTATTGGATTGATTCTGCTCTGGTGTATGTTTATTACATTTGATAATTAATAGTGTTTAAATGTTATTTAAATGTTTATTTTAGTTGCTGTACATTGCTGCAAGCACTATGTGAAAATGTTGATTTATAAAACTGAGACAATAAATACATACATTATGGGCTGGCCCAGTGGCATGCAGAGAGCTTGGGGTTGATTCACAAGTCAAGTCTCTGGCCAATCAGAGCTAGGGAGGTTGTAGCGGTAACATTCACAACCCATGGGAGTCCTGATCATTGTGCAATTTTGACATTTAGCGGGCAGACATAGGGGGCCATAATTACTAGCCTCTGTAAGGCACACCTGGTCAAGGGCTGTTGCCGCAATAACTGGGTTAAGCAAACATAGTACCATAATAAATGACATCAGATAAAGAACCAAAATGCCCATCCAATCTGCCTGGGAGGGAAGAATAAAATAATGGGGGAAAACATCCAGATAGTTGGAAATGATCAAGTTGCCATAGTTCAATAGAGGCTGGTTCTGATTGAGCTGGATGCTCAAAGGAGCAGGAGGAAATTGGCAGGCACAAAAAAATCGTGTGTACATTGTACCTTTAATGTAGGTTTTGTTTTCCATTATATTTCTGTTTCCCAGAAACATAATGGGGTTGGTTGGCCGGCCATCCCCATGTTTGCTTGTTTTTGTTTGTTTGTTAGGGAGACTTGTGTTGATTTTAAATTTGTGGAAATAAGGAAATTTTAAAATCAAAACTATTAGCTTTGTTCTGTTTTCACCATAGGGTAAAAGTAGAGTGATTAAACCGCTCTGTTTTGAAAAGGGTCAAGTTAAATCAGTCCTGGAGTGGGCTGCATTACATCTATTACGTTAGCTCCTTTTTCTTCCAGGGACACTAGAACTGCAAAGCTATAGATAGAATAAGAAAAAAAATGAACTGCCTAAACCTGAAATAGAGCTATCTGGTCATCCACCTAAGGAGAAGGGGATATCTCTTTGGCGTTTGCTTGGAGATTTTGAATGGCGGTCGGTTTTTTTTTTCTTTTTTAAATGAGAGCAGCATAGCGGTGGGAGGAAGAGCTGGCTCCTACCAAGAGAATTTGTAGCCTGGCTTGCTCCGACTGTTCAGTCTTGCTGGGGAAACGTTATCTCTAAGAAAATGAGCATTAGGGAAACGCCCGGAACGGACATTAAGAGTTCCGTGTTGCAGCGGTGCAGTTAGGCGGACACACATCTGGGGAGAGAGAAGCGGCTCCCACAGTTTGTAGTTGCGGTGGCTTGGAGCCTCTCTTAGTGGTGAATCGGTGTTTGCTAACTACAATACCGACAGTGAGCTTGAATTTTTGAATGGCTTTAGCTTGGGTTTTCCTATAATGTTCCATGATTTTTAATCCAACCATTTTTTACATTTGACGATCGATTGCATTTTTTACATTTTAGTTGTATGCCTCTTGATTTTTGTGTAATTTAGCCACACATGATTGTTTGGGTGAACACCTCTTCCTCTAGACTGGCACTGAACATAAATAATAGACACCTGTTTCCCGTTCGCACATGTTCCCGCCTAACATAAAACAAAATACGCTGAATACTGACTACAGTTCCCACAATCCACCCCTGGGTTCCTGCTTGCCGCATTCATCCTATGTCTTATGGGGATTGTAGTTTATGAGGTTGCTTACCTGTTTCAGCCTAGGAATTCTCCCACTATCTTCCTCCTAACTTGAGACCGTGATAGCCCCCGTGGGCGGGTCTCCACCTTCTTGCAGCAGTTTTCACTGCCTGACGCAGCGAGTGAATGAAGAACTGAGAAGGGACAGGAGGAGATTTTAAGGTAAGGAGGTAGCCCAGGTCCGGGAGCGGCTGCTGAAAGGTTGCAGTTCAAGGACTTTCTCCCTCTGCTGCTGTTCTCGGCTTTGTATATTAGTTTTGGGGTCCGGTGGTTCTCTGAGCCCAGCCCCTCCGGTTTGCTTTCTCAAGGGAAGGTGTGCCCAGAATGTCTATTGCAGCCAAGAGGCGTGCAGAAAGTTGATCGAGCTGTAGGAAGCCCCGGGTAGCAGGCTGATTAACCGGAGTTACTGGACTGACTCCTCAAAGTAGAGTAACTAGTTTCTAGTCACGTCGGATGCACTAATGCATCCGACGTGCATTAGTGAGGTATATCTCCTCACTAATGATGACAAAATGTTAGAATTCTCAGGATGCTTTTGCTTGAAGCAGCATGCTTAAGAACTTAATCTACTACAGACTCTTAGAATTAATTTTTTTCCAAATAGTTCTAAATTAAGGTGCTACGTTATTGGCATATAGAAAAAATATTCTGTATTTGTACATACAACCTATTAAAAAGCAGAGCAAATATATTCATTGACATTACACAGGATTTGGGTGGAAACTAGAACTTTGGAACAGCTGGGCACCTATCGTGAACAGCCTGGTAGTTAAGTACCCAGAGACGGCATTCAGAAACCTCCGATTGTTATCTGCACCAGCATTTGTCACTAAAATGCCTTTTGGGTATCCTGGAGAGGATTCCAAATAGGTCTTGAAATAGCTTTCTTGGGTAGCTGCTAGTTATATTCTTGATCCTGGAATGCTTATTTCAGACGTTCAGGACCTAGCCTGGACTTCTGTTCTGAATCATTGTTCTAGGTATTGGAAAAACAGAATGGTTCTAAAAGGTGCCGAGATACCTGTTCTGATTTTCAGTCAGCCCACAAAAAGTAATTAAAACTATATTTCCTGCCAAAGGATCATTACACAATGTTGGTGTGATTTAGAAAAAAAAGTTATACTTTTTATTGCTTAATTATTCTAATTTGCCAAATCTGAAGGTAGGAAAATCTTTACAACATTGCTTATATTCATAGATTTATTTACATGTTTTTATATACCGACTTTCCTCAAAAAAGAAATCAAGACTCTGAGTAATGTGCTGCCTTTATTATGTTGTATGTGGAACCATCTTGCTTTTATAAAAAGAATGCTGTGATATGATTGAACACTGGGTGAAGAAATGGCAAAATCTGCCCAATTTTTAGTGGATTTTGTAATTCCCTGTCATCCCCATAATTCATGGAGCTGCACTTAAAACCCTAAATAGAAGGCATAGAGTTAAGTTCCATGGAGCGGCAGACTGGATGGGCAAATTAACATACTGGTAGTAAACTTTCCAAGGAAGTTTGAATTCAGCTACTGGCTGGTTCAGAAACTGCCAGAAAAGCAACAAATTTGTGGATCTGCTAATTCTGTGTCATCTGGGGGTCATTTTCTCTGTTTAAAAATCATCCTAGAATGCCTCAGGCCAGGGCTGCAGTGAGGTATTAGGAAGACTAGGCAGTCACCTAGGGTGCCGTTGCTGGACGTGAAGATGGTATTCTTTTTAACACTGAGGAGTTGGGCAGCAGGGTTGAAATTGTAGGAGTCACGTGTTGGGATACGTTGATTGGTGAGGTAAAGGAGCTCTGGTGACGCAAGCACTGTGACGCGGGGGGGCGGTGAAGAATATGATGTCACCACCTAGGGCTGGACACCTTCACATCAGCACTGCCTCAGGCTGATAGTTAAGTTCTCATTATTGTTCCAGCAGTTCGTTTAAAAAAAGAAAAAAAGCTGCTGTTCAAAGGATGTTGCAAACAGTTACACAAACAGAAGGTTAAAGAACATTTAAAAATTGATCCATTGTGCTTTGTCACTAGTTGGGAGAGAAGGCAACAGGTGAACTGATAAATGAGTTGCACTGAGTCGGTCTTCAGTGCCTGTAACTGCTCAGACCAGACACCCGGAGAGGTATGTGATATAAAAAGTGATTTAAAGGAGAGAAAAAATGGCTGTTTGCAGGCCATTCATGGGCCCCCTTATGCTTTTTTTTTTTTTTTAAAGGTTGGATGCCCATAGGGGGCATGGGGGAAAGGAAAAATGCTTTAAAATCAGAGATGCTAAAATCCTGTCTGTGCACAAATGCTGCCATACATCTCTGAGAGGAAAGAGTAACTTTAATATTCAAAGTTATTTTTCCTTATATTTTGGACTAGTTTGGGCAGCATCTGAAAGCTCCCTTTCTCATGGTACTTTAAACCTTGCTGCCCACCCAACAAAAGCTCAAAGCCAGCAAAGAGACTCCTTTTTCTTTTAGAAAAAATATATATTTTTTAATCTTAAGGATGTTAATACTGCTGTGGGGGAGCACATCACCATGATTGACTTTCAAGGAGAGATTATCATACCGAGAATGCTGGTGGGGGCTCTGTGGAGCCTCTGGTAGAACTATATATATATATTTTTTTTTTTATGAAAGCAGAGTATCTCACCAAGTGGAGATAAGAAATTAGTATCATCACTGCACATATGCTTAATTAATACGGGAATGGCTTTTCCAAAGTAATTTACGGTATACCATCTTGAGAAAAGAACACTAAGTTAAGAGATGGAGGAGAAAATGTCAAAATAAGCAGAGGAGTTGGTAGAAAAAATAAGACTTTAGCTGAAGCTAATATTTAATTGATGTACTAAGATTAGTAAAAAAGCACAAGAAAAGCAAAGCTAGATTTGAGACAGGATTTCCCTATTGGCAGGGAAAGAGCAGAAAAGGAGGAGAGGGAGCTGGTCCCCCAAAGCAAGAATAGCTGGGACAAAGGAACGGAGAGGTTCCCATCAAACTAAAGGTAAATGCAGAGAGAGGAAAAGGGAGGGTAGAGAATAGTAATGAATTATTGACAAGGGGGAGATTAGATGAGTCCAAGGTGGGGAATTTTGAATGGAAATGGGTAAATCGGTGAAGTTAAGGCACCTGGGAGACCATTCGAGGAAGGAAGGGGAGATTTTTCAGGCTAGTAATAGGCATGATTAAAAAAAAAATGGTACTAGCCAAACAAAAACTGCCTTTCATATTTCCTATAAGGGTACTTGAGTGGGTTCCAGTGTAAAGGGTTAAATGTAATCCTTCTTACATGACCCTTATGCTCGGTGAATTGCAAAAAAATGCATTTTCCCATAAATGCCTCGTGAATCAGCAGCATGCAGACATTCTCTTCCAGTAACATGTCTCCACTTGCACTGTAAGCAAATGACTGAAAAGTAATTAAAGAAGCCCAGCAAAATCAGTTGCTGTGGTGGTACCTGCTTTAACCACTAATCCTGCTTCCTTAACTTGTGTCCTACTTAATATTAACATTAAGCTTAGAATTAAAAACTATTACTGGAGCCTTCCTCTCCTCCGCCTCCCACCAAAATAAATAAAAACCTTTTTAATTCATCCAATTCCACACAATAAATAGTACTAATCTACCTGTTTGTTCATCTGTCTTTTACAAAATAATAGGGATGAGACTTTTTTTCCCCCCTCCCCATTTAAACCTCCTAACCCCAAATTTATATTCCCATGTGGCAAAAGTGCCCTTGCCAGCACCCAGAGCTTGAGGGAAGCCTCTTCCAAACCTAGCCCTCAGTGTTGATCTGTGGTTGGCAGCGGTCACCGTTGCTTCCATGATGTGATTGAGCCCTGCTTGCCTGTTTGGCCAGCAGACTTGACCATAAGTTTGCTGTGCTGCAGGGCACAGCACTACACCCTTCTATGAGTTTAGGAGCAGTCTCATAGGAATAACTTTTTTTTTTTTTTTGGGAATCAAAGAGAGAAAAGGATGAGTTCAACATCAAACAAAAGCAACTGAGAATAGTAACATAGTAGAAAATAGGCCCTTTTCTGGCTATTCCCTGGCCTTTTTTTTTTTTAATTATCATGTTACCATTTAGGGAAAGACCGACATGTTTCAGTATGTACAACTACTGCATATGTTGAGGATTACTATCTAACTCCATGTCACCTTTGCAGGCCTGAACCAGGCCTGATTTTTGCCCCATTGCATGCATGGAGTTGTAGTTCCAGTATCCTAAGAAAAGGCAGGTCTATTATCCCCCATGCATCCAGTGAAAAAAAACCAAAACAAAAAACTGACTCAGCCTGTCCTAGGTGACATGGAGTTGCCTGATAGCCCTACCTGTGTTTTAAAGAATGTTAAAGGATATGTTAAGGAAAAAAAATCTGAAGACTGTGATCTATTAATATGTTGATCCTTCACTTGGCAGTCTGGTTGGACTCTGCCCAAACCTGGTTTAGCGATTAAATTAAAAGCACTTTGCACACTGATGTTAATTTTCTCCCTCCCGTCTGTTAGGATAAATTAAGTTGCGTCACTAGACTTTGCTAGTGTGTGAATAGGCGCCTGCAACTGGCACCTTGTTTGCATTGAAAAATGTGTTGTGTTTGATTTAAAGAGGAGCTTGAACCATTTCCAAATGTAAATTCCTGCCCTAAGAGAGGGTGCACACATGGAATAGACTTTTTTTTTTTCTTTGTTAAACAGATGGCAGTGTCAGGAAAGAGAAGTGAAGCTGGGACAAGGTTGTATTTCCACTAAACCTTGCTCTGTTTTCACATAATGAACTTTAGTTCTGGGTAGACCTTTTTAAAACAGATTAATATCAGTGCAGCCTTTTCCAAAGGTACTTCTGTAAACACAGAATAGAAATCCCATTCAGAAGTGGCGTCTTCAGATTTACAGTTTAATTTGAGTGAGTAATCCCTTGAGAACCTACTCACTGATGTATGATGTGGAACCAAGAAAAAGAAACCTGTCTATTATGCTGGAAGGCAAAAACTACTTGTCCTAGGAAAGGGCACAACTCTCTGGCTTTTTTTTTTTTCTCCTATCATTAACAATGATTTATGAAGCTCTGGAATAATTTGGGATTGTGCACAAGGTAAAATCACTACGGAGAAGGGAGAATAGCCAAGATTGAAGGTGAGGCGGGCCACACGTGTGCCGGCAGCATCTGCGCTGCAATGGAGCCATGGTTAGGTGCGCAGAGCGGGCATCAGCCAGCAAGGAAAGCCACAGAGCTAGAGAAACGTGTGGCTGTTATATACAGCATCAGCAGGCTTCATTGGTAGCAGGGGCCGTGTTCATGGTGAAAATAAGGCAGGAAGCTTCACTTACCTGAAGTTGATGCAGCAGAAGAAACTGATAGCCCTTGTGTTTAACCGTGATTTGAGAAAGGGGTGAGGGAGGAGAGAGAAGGGAGATGAGTAAGGGCAATGGTACAGGGAAGAGGTGAGAAGGGGTAAGAGAGGATATGGGGCTAGATGGATGTTTCAACAGAAATACCTATTTCACCTTAAATGTTTTATGGGTTTCAGTTAGTGTAATATATTTTTAGTGTATCTTCATGAATGGAGTTCTGGCTCTTGCTAGATCTCTATAATGCAAGTATGAGTCTGGGGAGGAAGGGAACTATTCATCCCTCCAAAACAGAAACATCTGCCTTCCTTCCAGGGACCGTCTTAAGCATCAGTCTTTAAAACTACAGCTTGAATACTTGAGCTCTCCCCCACCTATAGTGCAAATGTGCTCGTATGGACACAGCTGGATGTGAATGTCGTCATTCCAGTGTCTCTGGCAAGGGCAGTTTGATCTTTTTGGAAGTTTAGCACAGACTAATAATTTTAATATTCCTGTTTCCATTGGGGGTCGGTAATCAGAGTGTTTTGACCGGGTAACATTTTGAGTTATCCAACAAACCCTGGGGCCGATACAATACAGTGTGCTCGGCTGAGCAGGTTAAATAGGCACTAATCTACCCCCTAATGCAATAGGGGGATTAGCGTCTATTTAATGCGCGTCCGACATGGAGTGAATGAGTTGGCGCTCATCACATGCAAATGCATGGGAATGAGGCAATTACTCATTCACTCCAAATGCAAAAAGATAAATGTGCGTCTCAGACGCACGTCTATCGCTCAGATATTAACGCCTGCCTGGAGCAATAATTAAAACTCGGTGGCCGTTTTTCATTACTGGCAGACAGGCAGGTTATGAAAACCAAGGCTGAGTTTACCGGCGTCTGTCTTCATAACCGGCAGCGGGTCGCGTTAGCAAGGAGGCGCTAAGGTCGCGCAAGCGACCCTAGTGCCTCCTTCCTAGCACGACCTTCTAATTTATATATTGCATGGCACCCCCCTTTGCGGGCGCCATGTGTGCGTTAAGAAAGCGGGCGCTGAAAAGTCAGTGCCTGCTTTCTGCGAAAATTACTGCATTGGCCCCCCCTGAGTTTTAAACGTCCCACCCCACTGAGTGGATGCATTTTAGCCTGGACAGTCATTTAGCCAGCAAAAGAGAGAGGGTGGGTGATGTTCTGGGGCCATGGCTAAAATTTATCTGCCTGGCACCAACATTCGGCACTAGCTGGATAAAATTAGCCAGGTAAATTCAGGATGGGAAAATCGCTGTCCTAAAGTTACAAAAGTGTTTTATGTTTGGTGCAAAGCGAGTGCAAGCTTTTTTGCTGCCCTGTGCAAACAATTACTGTGCTGCCTCCCTCCTTCGTTTTCAGTTTAAACCAATTTTCACCCATAAATTACCAGATTTTTCTGAAAGTGATCATGGGTTTAAACTGAATTTCACCCTCATTTTAGCCGGATTAAAGAGCAGCTCCAGAGCTGCAAGTGCAGCGTTGTGAGGCCTCCAGCAACTGCTGGAAGCCAGCGTGGGTCAAATCACCTGCAGCATTTCAAGTCCCCCTCCCACGCCAGCGAAAAGTGCTTGCTATCAAGTGTCGCTGAACTGGCGCGAGAGTCTACCTCCCTCTTCCCCCCCCCCCCCCCCCCCACAGTGCCTGCTGCTTCGTACCGCCGCTGCAGCTTTTGAGGAGGGCCATGGCTACCAGAAGCACTTCCCGGCAGGGTCCTTGGCCCTGCCCAAAAGCAGAAGTGTAGAGGATGGGAGCCTCAGGAAGCAAGCTGCTGTAGGAGAGAGGAGAAGCCTGGAGCCCCCACTAGTGAGGAGGAATGCTGTTGCACTGGGGGGGGGGAGGGGGAAGAGGGATTTTCTTAGGGGTGTAGGGAGAGAAAGGGACATGCTAGGAGATGGGGAGGAGAGAGAGGGATGCTGCTGAGTGGATGAATGGGGAAAATCTACTTAATATTGTCTTATCGTACAGGCCTCTGTCCACCAAAATGAACTCCCATATTTACTCAGAAAAATGAGTCTTATTTTTCCACTGATTTTCTCTTGTCTTTGTTCGGTGGGGGGCAAAAAAAACTGAAAATGAAGGTCCCTAAGTGTTGGTAACTAGGTCTATGAAACAAAAAAACCCCCAGCTCCCTCCAACAATCTATATTTTTAACAAGTGCCACCCCCTGGAACCCATGGTCGGTGGAAGGTATTAAGTACCCTAGGCAAACTTTAAGCCTTGCACACATGCCCCCCCTCCCCACACAGACACACACAAAAATTATATTTTGTTACGGATTTGATGGTGGAACCAAGGTAGAGAACCGCCTTACCTTATTCTGTGAGATGATCAGGGTTGTCCGGGAGGCAGTCTGGTCGGGACATGCAGCTGGCAAGAGTTCCAGAGCAAACCGATCCAAAGGCAGGCAGCAAGGCAAGACAGGTCCAAGAGGCAGTCCGGGTCGGGGCAGGCAGCAGACGAGAATGCAGGGAGGAACCACCGAAGCTTCAGCACAAGCAAGCCTGTAGCCGAGGCGACGCTGTGCTGGAAAGCTCCCTTTAAATACAGTATTTTTCCCGCGCTATCGCGGGAACTTCCAGCCGAGCTGTTGATGACAAAAGGGGGCGGAGTCACGCCGCGAGGTGCGTGGTGCAGAGCCGAACGTTGCTGTCAGGCTGCATACCGCGGGAGCCTGCTGGAGCCTTGCTGAATAGTAGCATATTTTATAACAGATTTTACAGGAAAAAACATTCAAAGGTACAGTCTTCTGAGGCAAAAATATCTCAGCATGCATATTATATTTACACGCACTAGTGTGGTACCAACCAGAAAAATCCGCAAAAAAAGACACACAGCTCCAATGGAATTACACCTTTTGTGATGTGTGTTGTGTGGGATTTGCTTTCAGAAAGCCATGAATAAACAGAATCACAGTTCCAATATAGTAAACCTCCCATATCAAAATAACTCTAAATGCCAGCCCTCAAACAGTAACAACCTTATCTATGAAAAGGCAATACTGTACATATTATACCAGGCCCTAGAACATCAATCAGACTGCTATAGATCCCTACACAAGAAATACATGCCAGCAAAATATCTCAGATTGGTCACATATGCAGAGCCTTGACTAAATACGGTATAAAGAGATCAGAAAGTATAAATAGAAACTTGCAGAGAAGAACTCAACTGGAAGCACAACAAGCCAGCCTCTATATGCAGAGCAACAATGGGGAAAAATAGAAACAAATAATAAAATAAAAAAAAATAGAAACAAATAATAAAAATCAAGAAATTCAAAACAATCATAACAGTAAAACAAGTATTCATAAAAAGAATAAATATTTCAAACCAGTTAATGAATAGAATATCCAAAATTTCCCAAACACCAATAAAATATTTCAAAACAGCAGATACATTAAACAAGGATAAAAATAATTCCTCTCTCCATACCTGGGAACCTTTTATTTCCAAATGCCCTGAGGTTGTCGAGGATTAATGAGGAGGGGAGGGGAAGACGTGTGCACAACTCCCAGGCAGGCTCCTGTTCTCGCACACACATTGGCAGGCTGTTCCATGGCCACCGGTAGCCATGCAGCCTTTGTTTGTTTGTTTGTTTGTTTGTTTATTTATTTATTTATTTGGCCCTCGATGTGTGTGGCCTCTCCTGCTGTTGCTGCTGCCCTGTGCAAATGTACCATATAGATACCCAGGCCTGATTCAGTGGCAGGGTTATATAATTATATATTTCTGAATATCCTGGATAAGGTATTCAGGTTACTTTCCCTCTCGCCGGCCAGCTGAATATCGACACCGCTGATTGTTTTTCCATTTTTTTGTTCTTAATATCTGTTTGCTGCTATTCTGCATTGGTATGCATATTTTTTTGTTAAAGACTGAAGAAGCCTTCCTAACGTTGCTAGGATTTTGATCAAAGCAATTTATCATATTTTTAGGCAGGTCCTAAAGTATTTTTCTGGTCTTCATTTTATATTTATTTAGGCTGCTTTATGCTTACTATCTATTTCTATTGTATTGCCTAGATATGCATAGCATTGTGCAAGTTGGGGTTCTACAGGGCTCAGCCCTTTCAGCAATGCTGTTTAATATCTATCTTGCCCCTATCACTAAGCTATTGGCCATCATTACAGATGGCTTTAAGATCTATGCCGATGATATTCAGTTCTATGTAAAAGTTAAGCATTCATGGCAGGAAACTGTGGACTCTTTCTTTCTCTTTATATGGATACCATCAACCGTTGGTTGAAACATAATAAGCTTTTGCTTAATACCAGCAAGACCACAATGTTGTTAATTCACCGATCCCTTTCTATTCCATCTCAGGATTCTTTGTCCATAAATAATTTCTCATTTTCTCTCCTTAAACCAATTAAGAGTTTAGGTATTCTGATTGATTCCACCTTATCTTTCAAACCTCAAATCAGAATGCTTATTAAAACAGGTTTCTTCAAACTTCGGTTGCTGGTAGGTTTACATCTGCTATGTGATAGGGATTTTCCGATGGTTGTACGGGCACTTATATTTCCTCACATTGATTATTGTAATGGACTTTACATTGGTTTACCCAAAGGTCAAATTCATTCGATGCAGCTATTATTGAACTCTGCTGCTAGGCTGGTCTCTAACTCAAAGCGTTTTGATAGGATTTCGCCAGTTTTATGTAGACTTAACTGGCTACCAGTGTATGAACATATAGTCTTCAAGATAGGGGTGATAGTCTATAAGCTCCGTATGTCTAATTCTGCTTATTGGTTTAATGCATTGTTGCATATACATAAACCAGTGAGATGCTTGAGATCGTCTCAATTAAATTTGTTAGAGGTTCCTTCGGTTCGTCAGGCACAATTATTTAATATTTATTTTTAATTTTTATATACAGATGTTCCTGTATAGAATACATATCGCACCGGTTTACAGAGAACTGAACTGTTGCTCTGGGGCGGATACATAGAAACAGGTTGAAAATGAACTTACAGTGAAACAAATGGACTGCAATTCAAAACACGATTAGCTAAAATAAAGTACAATTCAAAACACATTTACAATGGGGTTGGTGGACCAGCGTCTATAAAGTTCGATTCATCGGATCTTAGCTCTCGGGGAACGCTTGGCTGAATAGCCAAGTCTTTAGCTTCTTTTTGAAGACCAAAAGGCAGGGTTCTTGGCAGAGGTCCGGAGGGAGCGAATTCCAGAATGGGGGACCCGCAGTGGAAAGGGCGCAGTGGAAAGGGTGAGGTTTTTGCTGGCTGGGTGTGTAGCACATCCTTGTATGCTTTTCTGATGGGTCTCTTGGGAATGTGCTGCTGAAGTTGGAAAGTTAGGTTGAGGGGGGGGGAGATGTTGTGCAAGGCCTTGTGTATCGTCATGAGGGAGACTTCTTTCTCCATTGCGGCACCCACTCAATGGAATCTTATTCCTATTGATTTAAGATCCTTGGAAGAGGTTAAGAAGTTTAAAATGTCTTTTAAAGAATTTCTGCTTAGCCGTGCGTATAATGTGTAATAACGCGGTATGAATGTGTCTGATTATGTTTGATAAAACAAATACAGATGTGTCAGTAATATGTATTTTCTCTTTTTGGAGAATATATCAGGATGTCTAAGTTCTACTGTTTATGTATATGATATACTATGGCATGGAATTACCAGTTATTTATGGTATTTTGTTATTTAGTTTCTGTGAAACTAAAAGTGTTACTTGTATTTAGTTAATTTTTATTAACTAAATACAACTAACTAGTATTTAACTAAATAATCGCCTTTTAGTGTTAGGCGATTAATAAATTTTAATAGAAAAAAAAAATACATATAAGAGACAGGCCCTGCTCTGCAGAGCTTACAGCATAATCATAACAACACACACAGGAAGTTTCGGGAAATATATTTATGAATAAACCGATGAGGTTATAATTGAGAAGAGCCAGAGTTTGATTTAAAAGCAGCCACAAAAATGGGGGTTTTTAGGCTGAACTTGAATAGGACCAGAGAGGGGACATGGCACACCAACTCAGGAAGGTTACCCGGGGCATGCAGAGCAGCCAGGTGACGAAATCACTTTTTAGCTTCACATCTCCTTTCTCTTTCTCTGTGTGGAGAGATGCACAAACGTCCATATTCAAGATTTATGTGGGTAATATTGACTTTTACCAACAAAAATCTTGTCCTTTACAAATATTCCCCCCTTTCTCCTCGTGACTTTCTGCCCAAAGTGGTGTGGTGAGGATTGGCTAACATATAGCCAGACAGTGCCATATTGAACATTGTCCAGCTAAATTTGTGTGCACGAGTTGATCCCCCTAAAACTATCCAGATAACTTTTATCCTGATAGTCAATGGAACTTATCCAGATAACCACATTTATTTTAGCCATTACCTTTATCTTAACCCACTTGGCAGATTTTGCATATGAGGCTCAAAGATGATAATTAGATATTTGGAATAGATAATGAACTTTTTATTTTCAGTCGCTCCTTAACTCAAGAGCATAAGTCATGAGTGGCAGAACCAAGTGTATCTGCCCCTTTCCTTGTGAGTGGTCAGTAGGCAAAAACTGCAGAAAGCAGAGATTGCTTTTAAATATGAAACCTTGGCTTTTCCTAATCATACAAGGGGCTAGAATGCCTGATATGGCTATTTCTAGTATCATATAATGTGGTTTTCACCACCAAAATGGCTGTTACAACCCAGGTATAATCATATACCAGCGTAATAGTGCTATTTTCTTATATTTTGGCACTTTTTAAAAAAAATGTTGTTGCATATAAAATCATGTAAAACATTCTTCTCCCATTCTCAATAACAGCGGTGAGTTATCGTCTTATAACATGTTGCAGAAACTTTTTGATATGGCTTCCATTTTGTGGAGTCTGGACCATTTATAAATGAGATATATGCTGAGATTGACTCTCCCTAGCCCCTGAAGCAGATGTGTATATCCGTCAAAATGCTGGCGAATTATGCAGCGGGTGCAGATTAGGATGAAATGGAGATATACTCAGCTATCATAAAGTGTAAGTTTTTGTAACATGTTATATAGTAAGGCGATAACTCGCTGTTGTGAATGGGAGAAAGCTTTACATGATTTTTATATGCAATAACAAAAATTAAAAAAAAGGTGCTGAAATAGTAAAGTGTTACGATAAGGTCAAGAGTTGGATCACAGCTACGTTCGGTTACTCATTTGTGGAACATGATTTCTGGGACAGTGGTCATGATTACCGGATGTAACAGTCCTGACCGCTGGTGGTAATGCTCACAGAATGTAGTGACTGTGTATACAGTGGAAATTTCCTTAACTTGTGGCAAAAGCCTTGAGGACTATTTTTACTGGGTCTCAATACTGGAGAAATGGCTAATGTTTTTTTTCAGCTGTGTCTTTATTTTTATTATCAGCTTAGAGTATGCAGCCAGGAGTCAAGAACTTCACTGGCTGCGGGTTTGAATTCCTGCAACTTCTGCGATAATTTCTGTAGACTTAATAGAATGCTGACTAGTTTAAGGTACAATTGTTCTGATGGTGGCTTCGATTTAGTCTTGTATAATCGTTAACGCAATTTACAGACATGTTTGCTATGCCATGAGCATTATGGTTTGACAAATGAGAGGGGTGGCCCCGAACACATTAAGGTTACACCAGACTCCTTTTTCAAGGTAGCATGTTTATATTGAAGGGGTGGGAGGGATTAATTAAGGGGGACAGGGAGGGGAATGCTTTTTTGATGTATCTTGCATTATGGAGGAGGGGGGAGGGTAACTGGAAAGGTAGCTTGCTTAAAGGGATACCTAGCTGTGATTTTTCTTATATTTTTCTTCAGGGGCAAATTGAGGAAGAGGAGGTGTCTTGGCTGGGGGACACTTCCTCAGAGAAACAGGATGGTTGTAAATAAGCATAATACACACATTTTCTTGAGGAAACGAAACGGCAGACCAGGATATAAACTTGGAATGTGGGTGGCATAGGTTTTGTGGTCAAGCGATTTTTGTTTCTAAGAGTTATGAAGAGATTTAAAATGGATATAGCATTTTTACAGGAAACAAAATGAACAGTTCTTGAACACAGTAAACTACACTAGAACTGGGTAGGACAGGTCCTCTTTGCTTCCTCTGGTTGCTGTAGGGCTGTTGCTATTTTAATCCATCATTCTATACCTTTCCAGATGAAAAATGTAATTCAAGATGCTGAACTTAGATCTGTTGTAGTCTTAAAGTATATTGTTTGGGACACCTGTACTACTGAGTAATGTTTATGCACCAAATTCTTATGATTTTTTTTTTTTTTTTTTGTGAAACTGGTTAATCTCCTTGTGCAGTATTCCCATATACCTATTATACTGGGGGGAGGCTTTAATATTATATCTGATCCCTTGATGGATAGGTCTCCCACAAATTCTTTGCCTCCATTCCCAAGCATAAGGGGATTCAATATCTTTATAACACATTTGAATTTACTAGCTGTGTGGAGACGTTTACACCCCACGACTCTCTCATTCACGTTTTTGGATTGCTTCCTGTTAACTGTACCCAGTTTTTCACAAGTCTCTGTAGCAGAGATTGGCTTAATAAAGGTTTCAGACCATTTCCTGTGTGGATGGACTTGAGGGTATGGCACCACAATCTGAATGTCAATTATGGAGGTTCCCTACATACCTGTGTGAAGATATACAGTTCAAGGAATATTTAAAGAAAAAGTGGACTGATTTTATTACATTCCATGAACAACATCGCTCAGACCCCCTCTTGCTTTGGGACGCTGCTAAAGCTTTATTGAGAGGTGATTATTGTAGCGCAGAAAAAGAAATTGATGGCTAGTAAGATCGTGCAGTTAGAAGGTCAATTACGAGTTGACAGGTTTATTTCAGACACCCCATACTGACTGACAAGGACCCAGTTTTTAGCTGTACAAGTCGGGTTAAATACTCTTTCATCAAAGCACTAAAAAGGGCCTTCTATATTATAAATACAGGTTTTTTCTGTATGGTAACATACCTGGTCGGATGATGGCAAGGTTGATGAAACAAATCTGGCAAATCTTATATTACTGCTATGTGGGACCAATCAGGGACATTAGTACTCGGCCATGGAGATTAGTGAGATATTTTCTCATTATTATAAACAACTGTATAGCGCTGAGCGGGAAAATCTTCCTGAGCTTCAATCTTATGTGGCATCATAATTTGTACCTAAATTAACTTTGACACAGTCAGAAGCTCTGAATTCTTCAATAAGCTTGGGGGACCTATGGGAGGCAATTAAACACTCTAAACGTTTTTCAAAGTCCCCTGGCCCTGATGGGCTGCCAGCGGGATTTTATAAACTGATGCTAGATGAAGTATGTTTCCCATTGGCACAAGTCTTTGAGGACCTTTTAAATGTGGCGGAGATGCCTTATCAATCAAATAGAGCCATGATCCTTGTCCTGCCTAAACCAGGCTGAGATCCTACCGCTCTTGGGGCATTTTGGCCAATCTGATTATTGAATTATGATGTGAAACTCTTTGCTAAAATTATGATGAATCAACTAACATCTTTTTGAAGGATTTGGTGCTGAGACATAATTTGCGTTCCCTGTTGATTAGTTTTGATGCCGAAAATGCATTTCATAGGGTAAGATGGACATTTTTGTTTGAATCGCTGTTTTTTCGGGGTTTTGAGGATCCCTTCTTGTTTTTGAAGATTTTATATACTAACCCAAGAGCTACAGTCTTGATCAATATTGACTTGACTCCTGAATTTATTTTGTATAGGGGGAAAAGATAGGGGTGCCCTTTTCACCTCTATTTGTTTTGTCCTTAGACCCCCTGTTATGAGCTATAGCGCAAATTCATCATTAAAGGGGTACCACTGGGGTGTTCACAGTTTAAAGTATTGGCTTTCGTGGATAACTTATTAGTTCATGATGTAGAACCTGAAATTTCGTTGGGTGCATTGCTTACAGAGTTTCATCAATTTGGAGCAATAGCAGGGTTTAAATTAAATTTGGAAAAGTCAGAGGCTCTCCTCGTTGAGAACTGGTGGACAAATAGATGGCAGGGGACCTTCCCTTTGAAATGAGCAGATAAGATAAAATACCCGGGGATTTTTCTGCCAAATGATTTAGCCTCTCTTTATGATCTTAATATACAAGTTTTTGGATAGTACTAAATGCTTATTGAGAATATGAACATCTTTGCATTTATCCCTGTTTGGGAGAATTTGTCTATTGAAAATGGAGATATTGCCCAAGTGGTTGTGTTTTTGGGTTATTTCCTCTCTATTTGACAAGGAGTATGTTGAAATCTTTTAAAGAATGTCTTTGGATGGGGGAAAAAACCCTGCTTACCTATTGAATAACTTATGCAACCTTGGAGAAAGGGGGGCTTAGGTCTGCCTAATTTGAAATTATATAATATGGTGGCCAACTTGCAACATATCAGAGATTGGCTCCAAGGCGCGCACAAATAAATACCATACAAAGGTTCAGTTTGAATCTGACCTAGTATGACCTTTTTCATTGCCATTTACCTTGCACATTACTAACATATCTACCTATTGAATTGAGAAATCATTGTTTGATAAGTACTCTACAAAGATCTTGGAGGTGGCTTGCTCATAAATTTAGTTAAATTATGCCTTATCTCCTTTCTTGCCTTTAGATGGTAATGGTGCTTTTCCACCGGGTATGTCAAACTATTTCTGGCTGGAGACAAGGTTTTTAAATAGGTCAATTATTAAATGAAAGGGGAGATATTTCTCAAATTTGCAGAGGCCCAAGAATCATTTAGTTTGGAAAGGAGGGATTACTCATATGCAAGCTTCTCATTATCTAAGATCACTAGATCATACAGAATTGGGCTTTCTTACAAGACTATTTGATATTGAAGATCCTGGCACACACACAAGAACATCCCTTTATAGATCCCTGGTGTGATCTGAGGCTAAGTGGGACCTTACCCATTAAGGGACAAGTGGGCAACTGAATTACAGGTACCTGTGAAGGTATTTCTGACATGTTTTGCAGGTGTTTTTAAACTTTTTCATACAAATACAAGAAATCAATTTACATTTTTAATTAGCCTTTATTTTCCAGCAGCAAGTGCTCTTGGCAGGGGTTACGGTTTCTGATTTATCTATAAAGTGTATTGTAGGGGGGGGGGGAGTACTTTGGGACACTTTATGGTCGTGTTCAAAAATACACTTTTTTGGAGAAAGATAAATGCCTATCTGGAGAGGATTACTTCTTAATTGCTGATATTTGATGCTACTTTAGTGCTGTTGGGACATATTTTGTTCTGCTTCACATTGTTCTCCTACACAGAGGAGGATTTGGATTCAAAAGGTTCTTTTGTTGGCAAGAGTCACTGTTTTTCATTTCTGGAGGCAATCTGTGATCCCATCTAACTTTTTTGGAGGAATAGGATCCAAAATGGAGCAAATGTATAAAGCTATGGATCCTGGACATAATGGCACTCTTTTTTATATTGCATACAAGGCTCTGAGTCAGATCCTGAATGATTTTGAATTCAATAACTGGCTTATAGTTAATTAGTCCTAGCAGCTTGTTTGACGGTATCTACTTCTCAAAATTATAGAGTTCAATAATGGGGAAAGGGAGGAGTATGGAATGTAACAACAATTATACATATACTACATAGTCATGTAGTACTCCTCGTGTTTGTTTTGTAAGTTTCTGGAGTTGGAAATTTGAGAAAAAGATTTGAACAAAAGAGCCAAAATATAAGAAGATAGTTTGATTATACCTGGGTTGTTGCAGCCATTTTGGTGTGAAAACCACGTTAAATGATTCCAAAGACGGCAAGTCAGGCATTCTAGCCTCTTGTGTGCATATTGTAATATTTATTTGAGGAGAGGCAAGTTCATCAAAGCTACTTGTTGTGTTTTGTAGTCTTCTTGATCATAACTTGTCAATTTAACCATGTTTGCTCTAATAAATACACTTCCTGAAACCTATCTGTCTTGATTACATTGTAAGCTCCACAGAGAAGTTAGTCCCTTATGTATATCTACAGCAATGTGTAGTCTTGTAGAGTCACAAAAATGAAGATCAGTAGTAACAGCAGCAGCATAAAGTTGGGACTTGGCAATAGAAGAGAAGAACACAGCAGCTTGGTTGGTCATTAGAGGTCATAAGAGGGGCATGGGGCGATAGAAGTAATGAAAGAAATTACATACTTCAACAGTTACTTGGATGAGAGCAGAGAAGAAAGATGACCCCAAGGTTTCAGACTAGGGAGACAGGGAAAGATGGCACTGTTATCCATAGTGAAGGCATTTTTGTTCATGTTGCTTTAAGATAAGTGAAACATATAGGCAACAATGTCAGAAGCAGGCTGAGATATGATATGCACTCTAGATGAAAGTGTTTTTTATGGTGGACAAATGTAAATTTGGGAATTATTGGTATAAAGATAGTTTTGGAAGCTACAGGAGGAAATCATCCATCGCATTTGACAATCAACAATATTACTATTCCCATAATGCGTTCTGCCACAAGCCTTGGTGTAACCATAAAATTCAGACCTTTTTTTAAAACAACATATTTCTTCACTTACAAAAAAATCCTTTTATAAGTTACGACTTCTAAAACATCTCCGTCCTTTACTCTCTTACCGAGACTACAGAACCATCCTTCAATCTCTAATCTTCTCCGGTCTAGACTACTGCAACGCTCTCTATCTAGGATTGCCAGACTCCTCAATCCACTCCAACTGATCCAAAATACTGCAGCCCGGATATTAACCAGAACCTCACCACGCCATCATATTACTCCTATTCTACAATCTCTACATTGGTTACCCATAAAGTTTAGAATAAAATAAATCTCCACTATTCATAGTTTAATTCATAATCATACATCCACCTGGCTCTGCTCAATATTATGGATTTATAAACAGACACGACACTTAAGATCACTCAATCAAAATCTATTAGGTATTCCTTCACCCAAACAAGCCAGATTAGATCTCACCAGAAAGAGAGCCTTTTCAATAGCCGGACCAATACTCTGGAATTCATTACCAAATCCTTTACACTCAATATCTAACCCTTCTCACTTTAAAAAATCCCTCAAAACTCACCTCTTCCAACTTGCATTCAATATTTCATCTAATTAAATTGTTAACAATATTTAATCTGCATCCACAGAGCTACTTACATCTTCTATAATCTTTATTCCATACATCTTTTAACTGACATATTCCTCCCTCCCCCCCCCCCTACCTTCAATATAACTTTCATATTTCTTATTCTCACCTCACCCATTTCCCCCTGAAATAAGCCCCATGGCATCAAATTCTTTTTATTTATAAAAGGCTTCAAATGCTAGCACTGACTAGCCATTGATTACTTTAAGTATATTTTTAAAATTCATTTTATTTTTGATTATTTTATGTTTTATTTTACCCTTGTAAACCGTTTTGACAAATTTATTTTTAAAAAACGGTATATAAATGCTTTTAAATAAATAAATCAGAGCATCAGCTGAACAAGTATATAGATGGGAGAGGACCCTGGAGCATACTGGTATTGGGATTGTGGTGGTGAAGTATCCACCAAAGGTAGGATGGAGTCTCTCAAAATCCAAGTGAAGAAAGTGTGTCAGGGAGAGATGGTGATCAACAGTATTGAAGGTTGAGTATCGAATAATGTCCTCTGGCCTTGGTCATTAAGAGGTCACTGGAGATTTTGGCAAGGATTATCTCCATAGAAAGTTGAGGATGGAAGCCAGATTGGAGTGGATTGAGAATGATTTGAGATGCAAGAAAGTGAAGACCATGTAGGTAAACCATAGGCCATGATGCAAATACACACATTAGTAAGGGCTGTAATAAGCAGCAAGACACATTTAGTGGAAGGTTAAACAGGATAAATGGACATTAGGTTTCATTTTGAAGACAAGTGATCTGGTGGGAGCTTGTTATAGATAGGCCCAGATTTAGGCATAGGCAATGCAGGAAACTGCCTTTGCTACCATATATAAATAGGTCAATGCTGTAGTGGGGAATATGCAGAGCTATATATATGGCACCAAAGGCAGTTTCCTGCATTGCCTATCTATAACAAGTTCCCACCAGATCACTTTATTAATCTATTGTTATGCATTTCAGATTAACAAAGCACAAAACTTTGTATGGTAACATATAATGAGAAAATACAATAAAAGCCTCTAACAATAGGAAACAAATGTAATATATCTTTTGATATCCGGTGCCAGACTGTCCTCTTTCATGGGGCCAGCAGCAGTAACCATCTCAACAAAACGCCATGAGGGGCCTGTGAGCAGATGCTCCTGACAGGTTATGCAGCATCCCCCACTCCATGCACAGAGTTTCTGTGGTAACAGACAACCCATGTGGAGAGGGGAGCAGGACTGCTGATCTAACACCATCTTCTCAAGGTGATTTAAATCAATCCATCCTGCTCTTGAAGTTCCCTATAAGTGAATTCTGAGGTTCTCATTTGCTGCACTTATAGTCCAGAGTAGAAGGCTCACTTGCTTCACTATGTGTATCCCACATTTTAAACAACTGGCTGCAGAAGGTCCGTGAAATTGTTTTAACACACATGGCAAATGTTCTTTATTCAATATGCCACCTCACGTGTTAATTTTAGTACCTTATGACTTTTCTCTTGCAATGATGCATTGTTGCAGTGTAAGGCTTTCAAGAATTAAAAAAAAAAAAAAAAGTCATTTGTCTTACACTGATAATGTTAAACTGTAATGCTTTTTATGTATCAGAATAGCTTTTCCTGTAAGTACAGATGAGCATGATAAGTGCCATCACTAGTGTTCATTTGGCTTTCCACCGGAAACATTTCTTTAAAACAGTTCTATTTGCAACCTTCCCTCCCTCCAGCCCAGTCGGAAAGGGACAGCGTTCATTTTCTGGGAATCTTTCCCACATGCTGCACAAGTCTCTGGGGGCACTGATATTCCCTGTGAGCCATTTTGCTGGGAGGTGACTGCACAAGTTTGATCAGGACATACCCAGTTATATTTTCTCCCACTGTGTTATGTTGCGGTTTCTGCACAAATTACGATGCACAAATAGGTTAGTGCTGTAGTGGGGAATATGCAGAGCTAGCAAAATCAAGGCTGGATGTTGGCAAGGTTAGTTAATGTGAGTAACAGAAGTACAGTAGTGCCCAAATCCTGTCCTTGACTTCTCCAGACGGGATGGTGCAACTGTGCAAATTTAACCCTGGTTCACAGATCAAACCTATGTAAATAAACCTTCTGAATATTCACTCCTGATACTGTGATGATCAGACTTGGGGGAGGAGGGAAAGATTAGATGCTTGGATTTGGGAACCACTGGAGTAGGGAAAGCTTATGGTTTTACATAACTTTTCCATTTAATAATGTAAACTAGAAAGTACAAATATATAATATCCAAGCATAAACTTTTTTTTTTTTTTTTTTTTTTTTAAAGATAAAGAGCTGAAGTCAATAAAAATGTTTCATTAAAAGAGAGCTGAAGCCTTCCCACCCCTTGAGAATCTAGAGTGCTTTTAATCTAAATATTCTACTAGGAGTGAAAGGAAAATGTTCTCTAAAACTAAAATCTCTAATACTGTTCCCTGACAGACATTCTCTAGCTGGGTGAAATTTTCAGCTCTACTTTTTGTCATCTCCTCCTCCTTTTCCCAAGATTGAAGCATTATCACCCTTAGAAGGAAATTTCATGTTCTTAATTCAATTGATTCCCTGTTTTAATTTCAGGAAAGGTATTCTGCTCGTTATTTCAGATACATATTTTTTTTGCAAAGCTGTGTTGATGATAAGGCAGATGAAGTACTCTCCATTCCAGTGTTGCATCCATATGAGCACCTCTGGTCTGCAGAGGATGCAAAATGACCTGCCCCGCTCCCACCACTGAGTCCCAGGAGTCTCTGCAGCAAGAACAGAACACATCAAGGGGCAAGAGGGTCCTCCTCTACTGGTGATCACCTGATTCTGGCTCCAAAATAGCAAAGGGAGAGTCCTGGTCTCTTTGGTCCCTGCCTTCAGAAAGTTTCTCAATATGAGAAGCTTTTGTACAGGAGTTAGGAAACCAAGACCGAGTCACCTCTTCTTCTCTTGACCCGGAGCTGGGTGGTTCCCTCGAGCCTTTCTGCATCTAACCTTTGGGCTCCTTGTGATGGGAATGTGGTGGCACCATCCTGCTAACTGTTTCAGGCTACTCATTCTGCAAGCATTTGGGTAATCCTTTTAACAAAAGGAGGATTCAGAAGGCTGTGGGATGGATTTGGCAAGGCAAAAGACATACACTTCTGTAATTAAATATTACTGAAAAACACAGCATAGGAATAGTATAAAAAAAAAAAAAGCAAATGCTGTGCCTTGGAGGTTGAATAGCTTAGAGGATTTGCTGTGGGATTGTGAGCTTTTAGTTTTCAAAATCTTGTTTTAATAACTGAAAGTTGTCATTTGAATGACCTTTGAATGGTGTATATGAAACAAACAAAAAGCTCTCTGTCCCTGAAAGTAGTTAATTTATTTGTCTGGTTACCAGTGCTTTCCACACTAGTAAGACTAATTGGTACTAATATTAGCACTTTGATAATTTCAGCGGAGGTTGAAAAATACCATCTCCCTGGTAGAGGTGATCCCTACAGAGCAGAATTAAAGCACGTGAGCAGGCCAATACTGAGCCACCTCAATGGCCAACTGGTGATCTAGGTTTGATTTCCAGGCCTAACTTGTGCTCATCAGACTGACCAGAGCTTAGGGTACTGCAGGCTGGGATGAATTTCACTCGTCGCACAGTTGTGGAAGCTGAGGTGGGAATCAGGTTGTATTCAGATTGGGTTCTGAAGAGAGCCGTGGTCCATGGACTGCCATCAAGGACTGTCGCTACTCTGGCTGGGTTGTACAGAGGGAAGAAAACTAGCATAAGATTGCAGGTGGGGAGGAGCAGGAAGAATCTAAATAGCTGTGAATGACAACTCATGGCATCCTAGCCTTAGTTGGGGCAGGCTCTGACCTGTGTGTGACCACTGATGTTGGAGACGTTTTCATGAATTGGTTTTAAGAATCTTTGATCAGATAGGGGGAACAACCTCATTTCACAGGACCTTTTCCTCTCTGTGGCTATCGCAAAATCCGGTCCATGGATGAATTTCTAGTAATTTCAGACCTACTTGGATGGTGTGGTTCCCAAACAAAGGGGCCGAGCGCACTGTTAACCTGCAGTTGGATGCGGGTTGTACAGGCGCTAACTAATCCCCTTATGCAATAAGGGGATTAGCGCGCCTCAACGCACGTCCAACACAGGGTGAATTTAATAGCGCTCATCACATGCAAATGTGTGTGCATGAGCCTATTAGCTATTCTCTCCCGATGCAAGAAAAAAAGTGTCCAGGATGCACGTTTTTGCGAGTGCTCCTTAAATTAGTACAGAAAAGCAGAAAAAACTGCTTCTCTTTTTTGTACTGCCTCCTACTTAATATCCTTGCAATTATTAAGTAGGAGGAAAAACAAAACAAACTAAACTTAACTTTTTTTTTTTTTTTTTTACAAGCTTCTGTTTCCTGAACCCCCTGGCTGTGCCATGTTTAGGAAAACCGATGCCGATTAAACTCTGTGTTGCTTTTCCTAACCGGTGGACGGCTGACGCAGATCAGGTTCTCGTTAGCAAGGAGGCACTAGGAGCGCGCAAGCGACCCTAGTGCCTCCTTGCTAATGCGACCCCTGATTTAAATATTGCATGGCGCCCCAAGAAAGCAGATGCTGACTGTTCAGCGCCCGCTTTCTGTGCATAAATTATTGCATCTGCCCCAAAAGCAGCTGTTCTTCCACATATTCCTCCTTAGTGAGGTAAGTGTTTTTTTTTGTGTTTGTTTTTTTGGCCACACACGCAGCATTAATTTCAGAGAGAAGGTGGTGTGGTCGTTCAGACATTCCTCACTGGGAGTTGTTTATGGTAGAGCAATGATAGAGTGCACTCTTTCTCCACAGGCAGTCCAGAAGCCAAGGTCAGAGTCTCCGGAGCTGTAGGATAGAGAGAGACAAGTGCTTGCAGCAGCTGAGGGAGGCTCTGAGCAGGGACTTGGTGAGGATGCCTAGTGAAGGGGAGTGTTCTCCATACTCGTTGACAGAGCTGGACAGAGGACTTGGGGGGAAATCAGAAAACAGCAGAGAGAGTCTCAGGTTTTGGGCAGCTTCAGAATCTGGTGCCAAAGGCATGTGCCTATGTACCTAAACCCAGCCCTGCTCCTTCTCCCAGTGGGCATTGCACACCAGGGTGTTGAAAGAAGTGGAATGTCACTTGGGAGCAGGCCATGCTGCATGGAGTGTGTGTTCTGCACTTAGGAAAGAGGTAGGAAGAATTTCTTCCTTTTAGTCCACATGCAGAAAATTCACAGTGGAGAAATCACTGGAGTGAGAAGAGCCTCGTTTTGGTGGAGAAGAAATCACCAGCTTGTTTTCTGGTACCGAAAGGGAGAGTCTCGCATCTGGGGAGGTGTCAAGAGTCTCCTGATAGTTCTGGGAGTCATAGGAAGCCCCTGCTGCTGTTGGTAATGAGATAATTGAGTTGTGATTCTGTGACTGGATTTTTGTTTATGGCTGTAACCAGAACTTTGACCCGTTAACACACACTAACCCGAAAATCACCCCCCCCCCCCGAAACCCCCCCCCCGAATCAAGGGAAAAATGAAATTTCCTGGAGGGGGGGCCCTGAAATGATAGAAAAAACGATGCATATCTCTAAAATAGAAACGGGCAGATAAAAACTGAACTGGAAACTGCAAGAAGCCAGACTCTGTATGCAGTGCAGAAATGGAAAAATTGAATTGCCACAATTCATAGGAAAATATAAAACAAATATAAAAACCATACTAAGTCATGGGATAGGTGGCGAGGTCCTTTCGTGGATTGCAAACTGGCTAAAAGACAGGAAACAGAGAGTAGGATTAAATGGGCAATTTTCTCAGTGGAAGGGAGTAGACAGTGGAGTGCCTCAGGGATCTGTATTGGGACCCTTACTGTTCAATATATTTATAAATGATCTGGAAAGAAATACGACGAGTGAGATAATCAAATTTGCAGATGACACAAAATTGTTCAGAGTAGTTAAATCACAAGCAGATTGTGATAAATTCCAGGAAGACCTTGTGAGACTAGAAAATTGGGCATCCAAATGGCAGATGAAATTTAATGTGGATAAGTGCAAGGTGATGCATATAGGGAAAAATAACCCATGCTATAATTACACGATGTTGGGTTCCATATTAGGTGCTACAACCCAAGAAAGAGATCTAGGTGTCATAGTGGATAACACATTGAAATCGTCGGTTCAGTGTGCTGCGGCAGTCAAAAACGCAAACAGAATGTTGGGAATTATTAGAAAAGGAATGATGAATAAAACGGAAAATGTCATAATGCCTCTGTATCGCTCCATGGTGAGACCGCACCTTGAATACTGTGTACAATTCTGGTCACCGCATCTCAAAAAAGATATAATTGCGATGGAGAAGGTACAGAGAAGGGCTACCAAAATGATAAGGGGAATGGAACAACTCCCCTATGAGGAAAGACTAAAGAGGTTAGGACTTTTCAGCTTGGAGAAGAGACGACTGAGGGGGGATATGATAGTGTTTAAAATCATGAGAGGTCTAGAACGGGTAGATGTGAATCTGTTATTTACTCTTTCGGATAGTAGAAAGACTAGGGGACACTCCATGAAGTTAGCATGGGGCACATTTAAAACTAATCGGAGAAAATTCTTTTTTACTCAACGCACAATTAAACTCTGGAATTTGTTGCCAGAGAATGTGGTTCGTGCAGTTAGTATAGCTGTGTTTAAAAAAGGATTGGATAAGTTCTTGGAGGAGAAGTCCATTACCTGCTATTAAGTTCACTTAGAGAATAGCCACTGCCATTAGCAATAGTTACATGGAATAGACTTAGTTTTTGGGTACTTGCCAGGTTCTTATGGCCTGGATTGGCCACTGTTGGAAACAGGATGCTGGGCTTGATGGACCCTTGGTCTGACCCAGTATGGCATTTTCTTATGTTCTTACTAATAAAAATTTCAAAACAGCTGATGAATTAAAAAAAACAAGCCATTCATTAATTTAAAAAATCATACAAATTTTTAAAAGATTCCCAAACACCAATAAAATATTTCAAAACGGCAGACACATCAAATAACACCCAAAAATTAAAACTAATATGGATGGGGAAGATGATGCTTCTCTCGTCGCATTGGCTCAAGTGCCTGCCCGACACTGCTCACCTCTTGAAGCCTGGGCCTCTCTTCTGGCCTTTTTTATGCCGCCTCCTTTCTCTGGCCATGAGGACTGAGCTTCCTTCTTCCCGCTTACGCGGGGCCCATGGAACAATATTTCCGCTTCCGTCCCACAGGTGGGGAAGAAAGAGGCTGTGGCCGCAGTCCTGCATCTTCTTCTGCTGTCATATCTTCTACATGAGAAGAGCTGGTAGTGCTTTAGGTGGCTGCCATATTCTTCCACTGGCTGTTTGCAAAAAAAACATACATTAGTACATTGGCCTTCTTATCTGGTCATTGTAGTGTCTGTCCTGGTCCAGGGGCTATGCACCATGGCTGCTCCTAGAATCCTGCAGTCAGGAGCATGGAAACAAGCCAGCACATGTCAGTACTGAGCAGTGACTGAAAAGCATGGCCATTTTACACGTGATCACGTAAATGGGTGCCGGAAGACTTGCAAACTGTTCAAAACAAGCTCAGATTCTACCCAGTCCCTGTTTGGGTCCCATTTTATATAACCAGTCATTCTGGGAAGGAAGTCCTGATCAGTTTTAGGTTTCTATTTCAGTATTCCATCAGATGGTGTGAAGGACCCTGGGTGAGCAAGCTCGGTGCAAAGGAACTTTTCCTCTCTGTAGATACTGTATTGTCTTGGACTGTGAGTCCTTGGCCAGTAATGCAGTTGTCCATGCCAACAGCAGACGGACCCACTTACGGGCAGGACTGAAGAGGCTTCACCTATACCAGCCTTTTCCCCCACAGGTTAAAGGATATTCATGGTACTTGCCCTTCTGAACTTAGGAATTAAAACTGATCCCTCCCGCATGGAACTTTTTAAAAGAGTGCAGCGTACTTTTGCATGCAGCTTTAATTTGCCAAGTCTGGGAGCTTGACTGAACTCAGATGCTCCATGCTGGTTTTCTCCCTGTCCCAACTTCTATCAGACAGCTGTTCACCAGAGCTCTTCTCTGCCTTCTGGAGTTGTTTTGCCCACTGGATTATACAGAGCATGCCCTGATCTGCTCTGGGTTCCATCACTAAAGGGTCTTCAAGCACACAGGGTCTACTAACCTATACTCCAGGGGCTACACTTGAAGTTCAAAGAGCAGGAGGAAACTGACAAAACAAAGTATCAAACGAAAACCAGGGCACTTTTTCTATTGCTGTCTTTGCTCTCTGTTCTGTAAATAAATGAAAGTGCTGCCAATCCTATCCCTTTGGCAAGTAATAAATTCAAGAGAAAAGCAGATAAAAAGGATTAGCAGTATTAAATGTGCAAATGACCTTGCATTTGGTTTTCAGGACTTGAATGCTAGTATTAATACTACAGTTTGCCTTGGTATTTTATGTAGGCATTGTGTGCCCTTCAGCTGCACGTCCTGTAGTTGTTGTTGTTGTTGTTGTTGTTGTTCTGGAGTTAATCTAGTTGGTTTCTAAAAGATGAGTAGCATACCTATTCCATTCCATCTCTAACTCTGTTGTTCCTGCGGATCCACAGCAAAGGCTGCAGAAGATCACTGATAAAAGGGCACACTTATCAAAGGTTTGCACTGGTCTTTTTCTCTTGGAAAATACTGGGAATATTTCCAGTGAAAAATCTGGAACAAGTTCTGTACTGGAGCAAACGTGTTACAGAGGAGAAGCAGATATAAATCAGAATATTTGATGATTCGCTTCATACTTTAAAATTGTATCTGGAAAACTGGTCCTGTAGCAAGTCGTGAAATGTAATCATAATAAAACTGAGATTTTGTCTGCCTAACGTAAGGGTCAGGTGAACTTAAAAGGATTTTCTCATCTTGTGTCTATGGGGAAGGGAGGAAGGTCAGTTAATATAAGGGTTCTGTAACTTCTATGCCCCTATCAGGGCTGGAGTTAGGCAAAGGCATCCTAGGCATGTGCCTAAGGTGCCCAAAAACTGGCACTCCCCCTGCTGCTCTTTGAATTTTGGGGGCAGAACACCCTCACTTGTAGTTCTCTGCCTTAAACCTGGCTCTTGTCTTGCTCTTGATACCTGGTTCTTACTGGATTCCTGGAGTGCAGGAAGATAATTATTCATAAATTCCATCCTTCAGATAGTGGTTGATTCTCAAACCTGAATCTAAGCTTCGTGGCTCTGGGAAAGAGAGTAAAATAGGTGCACAAGTGGTATTATCATCAGCCTCCAAGTCAAGGATAAAGCCCCAGGATTAGAAGAACTCATTCTGGAGAAGAATGAATGGCTGCATAGATGGTCCCAATGAGAGGCTTTTTGGTGTGTGTGTTTGTGTTTTTTTGGTTCATGAACCGTGGAATAATTTTTCAAGCATTGTTGAGCAGAGATGGCTCTTCCTATCAAAGGAGGTGTACAGTGTCTTCCACCACAAATTGGCAAATTTACCGAGGTGGGCTAAACTAGGATCATCTGTGATCGGTAAGCAACAGAATTACAGGGCTTACAAGGTAATGAAGAGGGAATGGAACATTTTATTTATAGTGGTATAATACGCAGCCTTCCATTGCAAATAGAAGAAATGGATGGAGATTTATCGGAAGATGTTCACAAAATTGCTATAAAAGGTGAGGCGCTATTGCTAGGGGATTTTATTCTGCCATTTTGATTGGCCATCTTGGCTGTGGTGCTTTCTAGAAGCAGGGAGATCTGGATTAACTGCAGAAATAACTGTTTTATCAACTGGTAACTGAGCCCACACAGGAGGGGGGGCAATACCTGATTTCGTGCTTACAAGTGGGGACAGTATTTCTGATGGAGTAGATGATCATCTGGATGGGATGGTTCAGTATTAGAGCACAGGAGATGAAGGTTCATTCAAAGGCAAGGTGCCACATACTGACTGCTAGGCAGCCTCCTCACCAGCAGAGGTCCTTATGGAGCCATTCTTTTGCCTGTTCTAGCCACCTCCTCAATGGTCCTATGACTTGGCAAGGACAGCCCTATTTAGCTGTGCCTCTTCCACAACTTGGGGCCTCCTCATTGACTCATTCCGGCTCCTTGCATTAGCCTTCCTTGCTACTGCATGGCTCCTGTGTCCTTCTTGCTTTGCTTTACCTTTTGGCCTTCCAGCCCTGTCCTGTGGCTGCCTCAGCTGCCTTCCCTTTTCCTGTGGTCTCCTTGACCATCTTGCTCTGCCTTGGGCCCTTCACACCTTCTAATATCGCATTGCCTTGCTTTGTGGCCTGCTTTGCCTTCCTAGGCCTTGCTATCTTGTTACTTGATGTTCTTTAGTTCCTGGTTATTTTTAAAAAAATATTTATATACATCACTTATCTAAATATCTAACTGGTTCACAATAAAACATTCATAGTAAAAATACATACATTAAATTACAATAAATCATAAAATCAAATACATTCATTCGTAGCTGCTTCTAATGCCTGATATATCCATAACCTGAGATCTTGATGCTTCTACCTGTATTAGTCATATTTTGCTGATAACTTAGGAATCCTGCTTAAGCTAAAGATAATCAAAGATTAACAAATCACAATAGTGCTTTATTACATCAGATGTTAATATATTAATTACCTACTAATATATTTATCTAGACACAAGCCATACCCTTGTTATGAGACAACCTGGAAAAAATTAGATATTGTATGCCTGATTAAAGAAATAGTTTTAGAAAGTTGATTAAATCCTAAGGAAAGAAGTTTCTTTATCTCCAAAGGTAAAGAGTTCCAGATTAAAGGACCCTGAATCATAAAAAGATGCTCAAGTGATTAATCTAACTTTTTATAAATTTAACTGATGGAACCTCTAATAATAATTTATATGCTAATTGAAGGGATCTTGTAGGCTGATAGAATTTTAGATCAGCATTAAAATTAGAGTAAACAAGACCATTAATTCCCTTAAAAACAAAAGGAACCCTAAATTTGATTCACCAAGAGATGAGAAGCCAATGACATTTTCATAATTGGCGAAATAGGTTGATATAGGAATTCCAGAGAGAATTCTTGCCGCTGAATTTTGAATGTATGCAATGCTTTTGATGTTACTTGAGGCAAGCCCAAAAATAAGATTTTATAGTAATCAAGAGGTGTCATAGAGAATGAACAATAGTTTTTAGATCATTTACTTCAATGTAAGGATGAATCCTGTGGATGAAGTGTAATTTATAGTAAGCATTGCGTATGTTGATCTATGTGAGGACATAATGATAGTGAGGTGTCTATTAGAACACCCAAATTACATGTATTTGTGTTTTCCTTGCTCTGTTCCTGTCGTTCTGTCCTAGTCCAGACCTAGCCTTGTCCTACCTGGTCCTCCTTGTGGGCCTTCTGGCCTAAGCCGTGTCTCCAGTTCCAGTCTGCATTCATTTCCGGTCTTGTCTCCAGTTTCTGTCCTGCCAGTCCACTATGATATACCATGCCAGGAACGTCCTGCTGGCCCCCAGAACTTGCATGCTCAACTCAAGGGATAGGGCTGGTCAGACAGAAGACCTTATCCTACTCTGTCCTGAAGTCCTGCCTCACTGCTGTAAGGGGAATTCCTCAATCCAGCCTGCTGGTCTGTGATATAATGAAGAGGCCATAGCGACCCCACAGGAGTGGGTCCAGGGCTCTTTTTGCAAACCTGGTAAGCCTATTAAAAAGTTTTCAAAAACATTTCCTACTGCTGCTTTCCACTGGGTCAGTGAGAAATACCAGTGCTGGAAACCACCACTGGTTTTTTTTTTTGGTTTTTTTTAATGTATCCGTTACCGTTTCACTAAACTGGCCTGGTGTAGGTGGGCAGCGTGCCAAGTTGTAAAGGATTGTCTTGGGTGTGATGCACTCAAATGAGCTTCCACGCCACCAGATTCAGTTCCAGCCCAGCAGATCTCTGTAGGTATGGAGTCTAGTAAGCATGGTGAGTCCAGAAAAAATGTATTTACTCCTAGCTGTAGCCACTAGTGACTGTTTTCCAGCCTCAGCTCCTGAAGCAGTCCCTGATACTGCCCTCTATTGTGGGTATGCCTTACTTGCCGAGTTTGGAATCCACCACCATTCCCAAAGTGTTTCAAATATAAATTCCCTAATCCTACCCTGTAGGTATGTAAGGAGTGTCAGTTTGTAATCCCTCTTTTCACAGATATCTGTTTTGGCTGTGATGCAGTGAAAATGGCTTCCAAGTTAGAAACCCCAGATCCTGAGGTCTGCTGCTCAGAGGTCCCAAGCCCAGTCAGAAACTATTCCAGCTACAGCCAAATCTAACCAAAGGGCTTTAAAATCTGTACCTGCTAGAATGAATCAGTCTGCAGAATCCAGTTCAGCTCCGTGGGACTCCAGTCAGGCAGCTGTTCTGTTTTATTGGAAATGTGACACATGCCAACAAACGCGCCCACCTTTGGGAACCGGTGTGTCACTTCTGTAGTCTTCCTAACTCTGCAACTCCCTTCTGGGAATGTGTCAGGTAGAAAATAGCTGCTTTGCAGAAATCATCTGCTTTCTGTGTTGTCCCCAAAACAGTGTCTGAGCACAGATTCCAGTTCCTGACATGAGTCCTGGTCCTGTAAAACAAACACCAGTTTCAGACTACCAGATACCTGCCTTTCAGAAATCCCTGCTCCACTCTGAGGCTGCCTCAGCACCACAAACACTTGCAATGGAAATGACCTGCAAATCACAACCAAAGGTACATTCTTTCTTAAACAATTCAGGTATCCTGGTCCCCATCATAACCAGATTGAAGGTCATGCCAGCTAAGTCAAGTTGTATACCATCTTCCTTAAAATCTACAGTTAATTTAATTGTAGTCGAGACTAGCCAAAATAGTAAGAAATAAATACCTGCAAAAAAAAATAAATCTTGCTTCATATTTCAGTGCCGCTGCTGTTCCTGTGCCTCCGTGTCAGGTTGCAAAGGTTCCTAATCAGATAGTTGCTCTAAATTCCGTCACAGGGACCTCAGACTCAACCAGCTGCTTTCAGCAAAGCCTTAGTGCAGACTTCATTAACTCCAAGGAAGGTAGCCTATGCACTTCCCATAGCTGTTCTCTCTGGATCCCTCTTGATTAAAGCTGGCTCTGAATGCATTTCTAATCCTGCTCCTTGGAATCCAGACTAGGCTGCTTCTGCAATTCTTAAGACTCCAGTTCAGGCTTTGTCTCCTTCCTTTCCAGGGAAAACTATACCCATTTAGAAACCAAAACTAGCATCTAAGGAAGTGCTTGCATGATCATGAGCATATGCCTAATTCAGATTCTACTCCACATAATCTGGCAATGACTGTGCCTACAACATTTCCACAGGATGCTGGCATTATACATTCAGAGACTCAGGTTCAGACTGCTCTAGCAACCCATTCCAGGAATCTGGTCCAGGCTATCTTGTCCACTGTAATCTCTGAGGCCTTCATCCAGCTAGGATCTCCTGCAGCCTCTAAGGATCCATACCAAGCTCACAGTGACTTCAGCCTTACTGGCTGAGCCTATTCCAGTGCTGGCTTTCCAAGCAGCTTCTGTCAATCCATCAATGATGCCTAGGATCTTGCTTCCAATATTTCCTTGCTTGCGCCACAGGAGACCTTGCTCCTTGCTGCAGTGCCCATTGACTCAAAACTTCCATTTGAGAAGGATCCAGCTACCTGCATCTAGTTGCCGGAGAGATCTGCAATACTTTGACTCTAGCATTTCCTGTCATCTCAGTTGCAAGCTGAGTCAGCAACTCCACACCCAGTGGACTCTGAGCTACTGACTCTGCTTCAGATGGATCCTGGTCCAGCGACTCATGCTGCAGAGCCCAAGATCACAGTCTAAGAAGCTGTCATGATCCTGGCTGCTAGGCAGCCTCTCTAGCAGCAGAGTTCCTCACGGAGCCATACTTTCTCCCACTCTAGCCGCCTCCTCAATTGTCCCATGACTCAGTAAGGCCAGCTCTATTTAGCCCTGCCTCTTCAAGTCACTCTAGCTCCTTGCATTGGCCCACCTTGCTTTTCCTTGCTTCTGTATGGCCCCTGTGGCCTTCTTGCTTTGCTTTCTTTTGACCTCCTCTGCCTTCCTGTCCTGCAGCTGCTTCAGCCATCTTGCATTGCCTTGAGGCCTTTGTGCCTTCTAGTATTGCATTGCCCTATTCTAACCTTCTAGGCCGTGTTTCCTTGTTTTGTCTTAAGTTACTTGCGATGCTTTAGTTTCTGGTTACATGTGTTTGTGTTTTTCTTACTTTGTTCCTATTGTCCAGTCCTAGCCTTGTCCTGCCTGATCCTACCTGTAGTCCTGTTCCCTGCGACCCTTGTCTCCCACTTCAGCCTTGCCTTCCAAGTTCTGACCTTATCTCCAGTTCCAGGCCTTGTCTTCTGTTCCAGCCCTCTCCAACTCCTGCCTGTCTCTAGTTCCAACCTATCCTCTGTTCCAGCCTTGTCTCCGGTTCCTGTCTTGCTGTCCATTATGATATACCATGCTAGGAAAATCCTATGGCCCCCCCCAGAACCTGCGGACTCAACCCAAGAGGGAGGAAGCGAGCCAGGCTGCAGATCCTGAAGTCTCTTGTACCACTCCAGTAGTGGGAATTCCTGAATCCAGCCTGCTGGCCAGTGACACAAGGTTCTGGACTTCAGGGAAATTAACTTTGTAAGATGGAGATGTACTTCAAGAAGGCATTTCCTAGCATGTAGACAGATGGACTTAGGACCAGTGGGTTATGCTCCCCTGCTAGCAGATGCAGATGGAGCAAGCTGATGTTACATTATATATACTCCTGCAGTGACCCCCAATCTGTCTCCAGCAGATGTTTGATGTGCATCTCTCTATGGAGATGGCTTCAGATTTAGAAGGAGAATTTTAGAAAAGAAATTCAAAAAGTCTCCCTCTTCTGTGGCGATACCTGATGGCCCCTTCCCAAGTTGAGAATTACTGAGGTGATTTCCGTGGTCCCTCAGAGGTGTGCCTTTGGTCCGGTAGTTGGTTTATGCCAGTGTGGACTTAGCTGTATGTACAGTTTAAAGGCAGCAGGTACAGGAAGCTGAGTGTAACAGTGACAGCAGGAGCCCTCTTCCCCCCGCCCCCACACAGCTGGAGACAGTCTGTACTCAGCTGAGTAAGGCTGAGCCTCCGGTAAGTTTTTATATTAAAAAAAAAAAACAAAAAAAAAAAACCCAAAAAAACTCTTGTCAGGTAGCAGCCGGTGGCCCCCTCCCTCTTTCAGCCCTATGTTTAAGCGCTTAAGCACACCTGTTAGCTGCAGGTATCCCATATGGGAACCTAGATGGCACTGATGAGGCAAATCCTGACTCCCTCGAAGAAGGAGAGATTCTCCAGGACTGGAACCATATTGGACCATGCTGCGGTTCTTTCATAGAGATGAGTTGCCGGCCCTGATTTCCCAGACCTTGACATTGCTGGGTGTACCTGGAACAGATTCCGTGGCTGAGCCAAAGAATCCTATTTTGATTTCCTTGCGTAAAGCCTCTTGTGTTTTCCCTGTTATGGAAGCCATTCAAGAATTGATTGATCTTGAATGGGACGCTCCGAAGGCAAATTTCAAAGTGGGTCGGGCTTTGGAAGGCCTGTACCCCCTGGATCCGGCGGTGAGGGAGCATTTTGCATTTTTCTGAAAGTGGATGTGCTTGTCTCTGCCATCTCTAAATGGATGACTATCCCTGTGGAGAGAGGAGCGGCCTTGAAGGATGTGCATGATAGGAGGATTGAGGCCATCCTTAAGCAAGCCACCCCTTCATTTTTGTGAAATTCTTAATTTTAATTATATCCTCAGGATTCAGTTGAAGTGCTAAAATGTTTCATGCTGCAGAGGTACTATCACCAATAATGATCTCATTTTGAAAATATAGATCCAAGTATATGAATGACCATCATAAAACACAGGTACAAGCACACTGAGGGATGCTTTATAGCCTCCACATTGTGCTGGCAGTTTTAATCATCAGTCATTCATGGTTTGGACATAAGTATGCCCATGCCTTTTGCTTCTTTTTCAAGAATTTTTTAAGCTGCAGATAAAAACATCAAAAGTTTTAAACAGGTTTATTTTATATAAAACCTATCTGCATACTTGTGTTTCTCATCCCAGTGCAAAACTGTCTCCAAAATTTTCAAAAACAGAAGAATCATCAGTGTGTGTGTAATGTAATGTGCCAGATGTTGTAAAATAACCTTCTTAATCAACCCAACTTTGCAGTGTTTCGGAAAGGTTATTCCTTCCTTCCTCAGGGAAAAATAACACTGCTAAAGCATAACCCGTTATCTGTCTTGGAGAAATTAATGGAATTCAAAGCAGCAATACTACAACTGAAAAAAAGTAATGATCTACTTTCCAGTTTATGCTGATAGTAACTCTGCAGAATAATATAGAACCCCCAAAGTGTAAGAATAATACAAACAATAACCAATAATGATCTCACTTTGAAAATATAGATGTGACCCAAGTCTCATTTATCAAAGCATATGAATGATCTTCATATAGCACAGGTACAAGTACACTGAGGAATGCTTTATAACCTCAAAGTTGTGCTGGCAGTTTTAATCATCAGTCGTTCATGGTTTGGATATAAGTATGCCCATGTATTTTGCTTGTTTTTCAAGAATTTTTTAAACTGCAAATAAAAACGTCAAATGTTTTAAACAGGTTTCAGGATTTTTTGGTTGCAGTCTCGGTACAGCGGTGGGCTTTTTCACCTGGCTGTAGTGAACTTATCAATCGTAACATCAGATTTGCCATGATATTTCCAGCTAAATTAAAAATCTGGAAAGGTGATCACCTGTGACTCCAAGCCAAGGAGATGTTGGCAAAGTGACAGTAACCTTAGGTTGACACCAGCAATCGAGAATAAAGTTTAAATTTGATTGACTGGGCTAGTTTCTGTGGTGTCATAAAAGATGATGGAAAAACTCCCAAAGAAGCAGATGCCTTGGGTAACTGCCTTAGGAATTTGACGTTCTGCTTATATAATTGGATTGGAGAAGAGTTTATTTTTGGTGTTTGTGTAGATCACTTGAGCTTGGCCACGTGAAGAAAGAAATGTGATTACTTCAGAGGTGGAAACTTTAAACTTTAATCTCCAGGAGGAGTGGAAGCTTAACTATTACGATGCATCTTGCTGTTCTAAAGTTTTTAGTTTATCACGATAAAGGCAGTCCCTGTGCCTTAAATTTTGGGGATTATTTGTGGCTTGGAATTTGTTTTTCTATTAGACAGTCCTTTGCTAGGGGCTAGGTGTAAGAGAAATGTTCTGCTATAAAAGTGAGGTCATTGCACACCAAAATGGAGGGGACTCCATACATGAGGTCTTGAATTAATGTTACAAATGTTTACCCCCAGGTACAAGTTTGTTAGATGATATAAGGTTGGGATACCAGGTTATTGGAAGAGTGGGTGGCACCCAAACGCAAGATTCATGGATCTTGTTCCCCCAACTTTGGGGCTGAAAAGATTGATTTGGGGGGGGGGGGGCAGGGAGGGTGGAGGGGGAACTGGATGGGTGCTTGGGTGCTAAATTTAATAGAAGGTAAGGGAAGGAAGCAGTGGTGGAAAAAGGGTAGATTGTTGGTCAGTGAGATATGGAACACAAGGGTAAAAGTGAGCAGCGGGGGGCTGGGGGGCTGCTAGCTGTGAGAACAGATTGCTGAAACTGTCAGACTTTTCTATGGGGGGGGGGGGTGTCACATGATGGATGGTATTTGTTATATATCATGGACTGTTGATGATCTTTGGTCTCCTATTAAAAGGAAAAAAATATTAGTGGTACTGCAGAGAAACAAAGTGGCCATAGCTGGTATAAAAGAAACTCACTTATCAGAAGAAAGTAAAAAGCTAAAATGAATTTGGTGGTACGATGGTTTTCCTGTGCCCATTGTAGGAAGAAAGGCGGGTGTGGCAATGTTAATACACAAAACTGTTTCAGTTAATACAAGTGATAAGTCTGGAAGATTTCTGATTTTAGTGTGGAAAATTTATGGTCAAGAGGTAATTTTATTCACTCTATATGGTCCAAACGACTATAGGCACACTTTTTTCATGGAGTTGGTCAAGCAGTTATTGCCAGTTTTGAGAGGACCACTGATTTATTCTGGGAGACTTTAACTATGTACATGATCCTCTAATGCAGTGGTTCTCAACCTTTTTTCGGCCGGGACACACCTGACAGATGGTTCTCATATGCGTGACACACTGAACATGTGACCGTCAAGGGGCAAAATGTAAATATACATTCTGCATCCTCAGGAATCCCCTCCACCCCCAAAAATGGGTGCAAAGCAGATCTAGGGCATTACCCTGTACAACTCGCCATACAAAAAAATATATTCTGGTTCTGATGACATCTCAGTAAAAGCAAAACAAACTCTCTTTACTGGCAGGCACAATACCCCTCCTTATGAAAAGACAGTAATTTACCACTACAAATATTTAACCAGGCCCTAAACACTAATACACCTCCTATTAGGAAAACAGAGTAAGCCAAGCTGCTATAGATAGATACCTACTTAGAAATAATTGTAAAACTATACTAATAAATGTTACAAAACAACTGATGAACAGAATAACATCCAACAATTAAAAACTCATAAAAATTATTAAAAATTGTCCAAATATCAATAAAATATTTCAAAACAGCAGACACATCAC
Organism: Rhinatrema bivittatum; assembly: GCF_901001135.1. Lineage (NCBI taxonomy): Eukaryota > Metazoa > Chordata > Amphibia > Gymnophiona > Rhinatrematidae > Rhinatrema > Rhinatrema bivittatum. The sequence goes on from NC_042618.1 coordinate 225,649,364, forward strand.
ATAATACCCAATAATTAAAATGGCAGTCAATCAAGAAAAATAAACTTAAAAAGCCGCCTTTACTTACCCTCTCCAGCAACTCTCCTACTCCTTTCCCTTGCAGGCCAATAGCACTCACCAGAAGCAGCAGTGGCTGCTGAAGCTCTGTCCTCACAGTCCTCTTCCTTAGGGCCCACAACCAGTCACAACCAGTCTCTGTCTCACACAGACCAGTATCTCCCTAACTAGTATCTCTTCCTCACACTCACACCAGTCACCTCACTGACCAGTCTGTCTCTCTCTCACACACACACACACCAGTCATCTTCCTGACCAGTCTGTCTCTCTCTCATAGAAACACACCACCTCTGACCAGTCTCTCTCTCAATCACATACAAATGTTCTTGCTCCCATTCTACCACAACCCACAAAGCTGCCACTCACGCACCCAGGCACCAATTCTACCTCACACACAAAAAACTGCCACTCACGCACCCAGGCACCCATTCTACCACACACACAAAAAGCTGCCACTCATGCACCCTGGCACCCATTCTACCACAACCCACAAAGCACTGCCACTCACGCACCCTGGCACCCATTCTACCACAACCCACAAAGCTGCCACTCATGCACCCATTGTACCACACACACACAAGCTCTCACTCATGCACCCAGGCACCCATTCTACCATACACACACACAAAGCTGCCACTCAGGCACCCATTCTACCACACACACACACACACACAAAGCTGCACTCACACCCCCATTCTACCACACACACACACAAAGCTGCACTCACACCCCCATTCTACCACACACACACACCCCCATTCTACCACACACACACACAAAGTTGCACCCAGGCACACATTCTACCACACACGGAGTTTCTTCTCATTGTTTTCCCCAATAAGCCTGGCCTCCGCTTATCAGCTGCCGCTGACCTGACTTCCGGGGGTGCGCAGGGAATCTCCGCTCTTCAGTCCCTCCGGCTTAGCCTCCAGCAGCGGCGCACAGGTCTCTTCGTTCTTGACTTCAGTCCCGCCGGCGGTGCACGGGTCTCTCCATTCTTCGGCGGCAGCGCACGGGCCTCTCCACTCTTCGGTCGCCGGCGGCGGCGCACAGTCCTCTTCACTCTTCGGCCGCCGGCGGCCAAGAAGGAAGAATTCCCGCGGCACGGCCTTTCTTCTTCCCGCGCACCGCGTATCACTTCCTGTTCCGGGTCGGGGGGTGGAATGCAGGCGCGGGAAGAAGAAAATGCCAGCTGCGGATGCCACAGTTGTTTTTTGCACCGCTGCCGTTCCCGCTGGGCTTGAACGTGCTGATAGCCCGGCGGCAACGGCAGCAGGGAAGAAAGAGCAGCGGGAGGGACCGGGAGCCACGCGACACACCTGCCGGTGCTTGGCGACACACTGGTGTGTTGCGACGCACCGGTTGAGAACCGCTGCTCTAATGGATAGATCGATCTCAATTCAACAGATTGGGGGAGGAAAGTATAAGGAGATAAAATTTTTATGCAACGTACTAAATTTTATGGATATTTGGCAAACTCAAAACCAGACAGCAAGGGATTACACCCATGGGTCTAGAGCACATTTTACTGTGTCTAGGTTTGACTATATTCTAGTCTGATTCCTTTTTCCTAAGAACATTGAAGACAGAAATTGGGTCCACTGAGGTTTCAGATCATGCTATAATCTGGATTGATTTTCAGTTGACCGCTGATTCCAAAGGGCCTAGAATATGGAGGTTCCCAAGTCACTTACTAGAAGATAAAGAATTCAAAACATATTTGCAAAATAAGTGGGCAGAATTTGAACTTAATTCTATTCATAAAGATAATATGGTGTTATATTGAAAAGCAAGTAAAGCAGTTATGAGAGGCAAAATCACTACTTTTATAATTGCCAAATCTAAAGCTCTACATAGAACAATAGTTAAATTAGAATAGCAATTGAGAGAGGTGAAACAGAAGTTGGCACAGACCAACACAGACGGCTCTAGGGAAGAATATATGTCCACTCTATGCACTTTAAACACTCACTTAATCAAAGGGCTCAGAAAACAATACACTGTGACGCATAGAGGTTGTTCTGGTTTGGGAATAAGGTTGGGAAACTACTAGCAAATATGGTGCGATTTTAAGTAGAGGGGAAGACATTTATTGAAAAGTTGAGAGGTGATAAGAGGTCAGCTGGCATCTCAAAGTAAAGATATTTGTGCCATATTTCATTAAATTTGACAGATTATATATGGAAGACAGGGTGGTAGGCCTAACTCGAGAGGAGTTTTTCAAGAATTTAGATTACCCAAAAATTACAGAGCAGCAGCTGGAAATATTCAATAAATCAATTTTACCACAGGAAATTTACAATATCATTAGGACAAGTAAAAATCACAAAGCACCCGGGCCAGATAGACTAAATGCTGACTTTATAATAAACTACTCCTAAACCAGGTGTCGGGGATTTTACTTAACTTTTTCTTGGAAGCTGAAATGAAGGGTGAATTCCCTGAGGGATTCACAAGAGCTTACATCACTGTATTGGCAAATCTGAGGAAAGGACTGCTTAACCCTGCCTCCTGTAGGCTTTTATCCCAGCTAAACTAGGATGCAAAGATGTTAGTGGATAGATTTTGTTTCCTGCAATTATTTCCCCAAACCAAGTAGGATTTGTGAAGGAACGCTCTATCAAATGACAAAATGGATTGAATAAAGCAAGAAAAGAAGAAAAAGCCCAGCAGTGGTGGTTGAATCTGACTTTGAAAAGGCTTTTGATGGTTTTGTGGCTTTATTTTTGGTTATGGAGAGAGATGGCTTTTGCCAGGAAATAGTATTAAATATATCCTTGTTATACAAAAACCTGAGATCAGCTATAATAACTAATGGTCAAATTTAAGACTATTTCCCCCTTCAGTGTGGAGTGAGGCAAGGATGTCCACTAACGCCTCTACTTTTATTTTATTTCAATAGACCTGTTACAAAGGAAAATTGAGGCAGATACGTGGGTGAAGGGCTTTAACCATAGGATCTCAAGAATTTAAAGTGGCTGATTTTGTGGAAGCTGTCCTGGTGTTTCTTTGCTGTCCACAAGAATCATTAGAGTTCTACGATGTCAGGTAGAGTTTGGGGCTTTCTTGGGTCTAAACATTTATGTAGAAAAATTTGGAGGCACTGGAAATAAGTAGAGGAATCCAGGAAAACTTGAAAGGTCAATGTTCTTTAAAATGGATTGCATTCGAGATGAGGGACTTGGGGATTATGTTTCCCCAAAGATATAGAGAATTTATGAGGTGAATATTATACATTTATACATGGGGCAGAAATTGAATAATTGGGCCTCTTTACCTGTATCGCAGACTGGGAGAATACATTTGATAAATTATGGAACTACCTAAATGGTTGTATGTCATGCAACAACCCTCTCTCTGGCTGAAAAAATCAGATATAACTTTAATTCACCAAATTCTGAGGAAATTTCTGTGGGGTAAACATAAGCGTGTAGAGTTCCTTTATCCCTCTTGATGTAAAGAAGGCAGGGAGGCTTGAGCTGCCCACTTTGCAGGGATTACAATCTAGCTTGTGTGTTAAGGCATATAAAAGATTGTCTGGCTGATGGGCTCTAATTACTTTTCCCTAGAGGCCTTCATAAAGGCTTGATTATTTCCATATTGGCCAGGGAATGTTATTCAGATACTCTGAGGTCCCCTCGCAATTTAAGCAAAGTTTATTAATATGGTCAGGGAGTAGGGCATGGAACTACTTATATAAACACAAGTTGAATAAGGTGGATGGGTGTCCCTCACTTTTGACAATGAGAGGTAATCTGCAATTTTCACCAGGTATAGAGGACAAGTTATTCCTGAAATGGGAGAATAAAGGGCTCATATGGGTGCATCAGTTCTTCATTGGCAATATTAATGCCCTCAAAGCTTTAGAGATTTACGGGAGAGTAACAATTTAGACTCTAAAGATTTTTATGCTTTCCTACAGGTGCAGTATTGTGTGCAATCTGTGTGGGAGCATAATAGAATGTTTCATAGTTTTACAGATGTGAAAGAAGTGTTCTGTAGAAAGATTGAATCGCCCTACTGAAAGAAGAACATGAATTAAAGTATATGCAATGATAAACTATTGGATGATCTAGTGGAGAAATGGAAAAAGCAGGTCTCCATAATCTTAGACAAACCAGATGTATTAACAATTTTACAAGATGATATTTAGTGTTTCAGAACATGTAAATATAAGGGAAACAGGATAAAATTGTTACACTGTATGTATATGTCCAAAACTTGGCAATTTGTGGCCTAATTGGGTGTGGGTGATTAAATGCTTAAAATGTCTTACGGAAAGGGGTTCCTTCTTTCACTGCATACATAGGCGAGTGTGTGAAAATAGCCTCATTCTGGTCTGGGTTTCTTATGGAATTGGGGCAGATGGTAAATCGGGCTATTCCAAGGAATCCTCAAGTATGTTTACTAGGGTTATTTGACAACTCGTGGGAAGACATAAATGAAAAGAAACTTTCTTCGTAAATCCTGTTTGCTAGCAGCCCAAATTATATTGCCAGTGTGGATTTCTTCTGAGGAAGCGACTATTAGACAATGGAAGAAACGCCTTCACCACTTACTACAATTTGAATACATGACCGCAAAAGTTCATGAGCGTCTGGCAAGACCTATTACTCTACTTTATCTAAATTGGTACAGGAGCGGTCTGGCTTGTGTGAAAATGAATAAACACATGACTGAACAAAAAAGAATATTCACCACTATTTCACCTCTCCCCAAACTTTAGAAAGTCCTAAGATTCCTAAACTGTAGGACTTGAAGTTTAATCAAACAAGACTTCATAGGGCAGGGCTGTTCTTGGGGTGGGGGTGATGAATTAGGGTAATAGCCCCAGCACTGTGCCATGGCAGTAGCTCTACCCCTGACATTACTTCCTGTTTCTCAGTGCCAGCAGGTTAGGTGTTGTGATCTGTGTGGCAGCAGAGACCTCGAGCTACCAAGGCAGACCATCTACAGAGAAATCTCCCTCATCCCATTTTTTCAGGCTGCTATGACAGATTCCCTCCAACCAGATTCTCCCTACCTCCAAATAATGTTTGAAAGTCACATTCATATAAACAAACATCCTCATTTTATACATTTTGGGTAGGTCACATAGGGGGACGTTAATAAAATTGCCAGCATAGACACCACCTGTGTCCATGGGTAGCAGGCATTCTGTACACTGCAGGAGGTACCTGTGAACAAAACAAATATCAGTGCTCCTGCCAGTTGACCCTGCAAAGTCACAGATCCAAGAAAACCACACCATTTAATATTCTGGAAAGGAAATTATTAGGCAATTGCATGCCAATTTTCTCTGAAGGAAACTGGTACATATTAAGCACTTCTGATGTTCCAGAAGAGGAAGACTAGATAATTAAGCTTGCAACTAAATTGCACTGCAGACTTAGGAGTCATGTTGGTTTTTAGCCTCTGTTCTATATGCCGAGAGGCTTATGAGATGGTACTAAATGTGTCTGTGATTTTTGATTTATATTCTCTGCCTGCTCCCCCCCCCCCCCAATAACTTTTAAATGACTAGAATGCGCTGAACCAAGCTTTGTGTGGGGGTAAGGTCTTGGATGAACTCAATGTGTGATCTTTCTGGTTTTGAACATTTTGGGAGCAATTTGATGGGGTGGGCAATTTTCCAACAGGAAATGCATGGGGGGGGGGGGGTAGGATTCAAGTACTTTACACAATGTTGGGTTCCATATTAGGAGCTCCTACCCAAGAAAGAGATCTAGGCGTCATAGTGGATAACACATTGAAATCGTCAGTTCAGTGTGCTGCGGCAGTCAAAGCAAACAGAATGTTGGGAATTATTAGAAAGGGAATGGTGAATAAAACAGAAAATGTCATAATGCCTCTGTATCGCTCCATGATGAGACCGCACCTTGAATACTGTGTACAATTCTGGTCGTCTCATCTCAAAAAAGATATAGTTGCGATGGAGAAGGGCGACCAAAATGATAAAGAGAATGGAACAGCTCCCCTATGAGGAAAGGCTGAAGAGGTTAGGACTTTTTAGCTTGGAGACGAGATGGCTGAGGGGGGATATGATAGAGGTGTTTAAAATCATGAGAGGTCTAGAACGGGTAGATGTGAATCTGTTATTTACTCTTTCAGATAATTGAAAGACTAGGGGGCACTCCTTGAAGTTAGCATGGGGCACATTTAAAACTAATCAGAGGTTTTATTTCACTCAATGCACAAATAATGACCTTATTCTTATGACATTATAAACATAGAAACATAGAAATGACGGCAGAAGAAGACCAAACGGCCCATCCAGTCTGCCCAGCAAGCTTCACACATTTTTTCTCTCATACTTATCATTTTCTCTTAACTCTTGGTTCTATTTCCCTTCCACCCCCACCATTAATGTAGAGAGCAGTGATGGAACTGCATCCAAGTGAAATACCTAGCTTGATTAGTTAGGGGTAGTAACTGCTGCAATAAGCAAGCTACACCCATGTTTATTCCCTTTACCCAGACTGTCATACAGCCCCTATTGGTTGTTTTTCTTCTCTCCTGCCGTTGAAGCGGAGAGCCATGCTGGTTATGCATTGAAAGTGAAGTATCAGGCCCTTTTGGTTTAGGGTAGTAACCGCCGTAACAAGCCAGCTACTCCCTGCTTTGTGAGTGCGAATCCTTTTTTTTTTTTTTTTTTTCTTCTCCCCTGCAGTTGAAGTTATTCTGGATATGCGTGAAGCCTCAGCTTTTCTTATTCCCCTGCTGTTGAAGCAGAGAGCTATGCTGGAAATGCTTGATGTATCAGCCTCTCCCATGCCATGAAGCAGAGAGCCATGCTGGATATGCATCGAAAGCGAAGTATCAGGCACATTTGGTTTGGGGTAGTAACCGCCGTAATAATTATAGTTCACTTGTTAATTGTTCCTATGCTTCTCTGCTCTTCTATTGGTTTTTTGTATCCCCTACCCTTCTCCTGTTACTTGTAATTTCCGTTGCATTTGTTCCATGTAAACCGAGGTGATGTTTCGACTAACATCGGTATAGAAGACTCTTTAATTTATTTATTTATTTAAACTCGGGAATTTGTTGCCAGAGGATGTGGTTAGTGCAGTTAGTGTAGCTGTGTTTAAAAAAGGATTGGATAAGTTCTTGGAGGAGAAGTCCATTACCTGCTATTAATTAAGTTGACATAGAAAATAGCCACTGCTATTACTAGCAACAGTAGCATGGAATAGACTTAGTTTTTGGGTTCTTGTCAGGTTCTTATGGCCTGGATTGGCCACTGTTGGAAACAGGATGCTGGGCTTAATGAACCCTTGGTCTGACCCAGTATGGCATGTTCTTATGTTCTTAAGTTTTATAGCATTAGTAGTGAACAGTTCACAATTGTCATGAGTTATTCTCCCCCCAGTCAGAGGTAGACCCTAAAATAAAATTAAATAGGCTTTCACTTACAGGTATTGGCTTGATGATCTAATACTGGCCACGTTTTATTTATTTTATGGTTCATGTAGTTTTGTCATTTTTGTTTGTGTTTTGATATTTTTTTTTCTGGTTTTATTATTGGACTTGTGCTGTTTCTATTTTTTGTACTGGTGTTTTTAGATGGATATAATTTGTAAATCGGTTTGATGTGGAGATGGTTGATTAGTTGTATTTTATAATGCAGTGGTGTTTGTTTTAGTGTAAACTGCTTTGATTTTAAAGAGAAAGGCAATGTATATAACAAACTAAAATGTGGAAGGAGGCACTCTTCCTTCCACATTTTCATTTAGTTCATTTGTTATATACATTGCCTTTCTCTTTAAAATCAAAGCAGTTTACACTAAAACAAACACCACTGCATTATAAAATACAACTAATCAACCATCTCCACATCAAACCGATTTACAAATTATATCCATCTAAAAACACCAGTACAAAAAAAATAGAAACAGTACGAATCCAATACTAAAACCAGACCGAAATATCAAAATAAAATGACAAAACTATCATGCATATAGCATAGGGATCACAGGTACTGTTTAGTCCTTCAAGAACGATGTTTTTCTGGACAATGGGATGGGTCATGGAGCAGCCCGTCCTTGTCACTCATCAATACCAAGTTTCTGCTAGTGTAGTCTACCAAGAGCTGCTGCAGTCCTGACAAACAGCAACAGCAACCTTGAAAAAGATAAATGATTTGTGGGTCTCAACCTACTGAGCGGCTGGCATCAAGCAGATCTCTTGGGTTCCTGGCTGGGGCCAACTGTTTCTTCACCTGTGGTAGATAGTCAGGGTTCTATTCTTTCCCTCCCGTCTCAGCTGCCCCTCCCCTCCCCCCTCCTCAATTTAAGTGGTTGCTCTAGCACAGCACACTCTCCTTTGATGACAAAAGCCTGGCTATTCCTGGGGTGGGGGGCCAGCTCCCCTCTCTTTCCCTGTCACACCTTGCCCAGCAGTAGTCCGCTGACCACCATCAGTGCTCTGTTTCTCCCTTGTACCTTTTAGTGCGGGAGAGCACATCTGGGCAGGTGCGGGAGGGGCATTGAAAAATGGGTGCTATGGGAATGGAGATAGTGTGCTGTGGGGAAGGGAGAGTCTTGAGCAGGTAATGGGGTTGTGAGAGATGTGGGGGTGGGGGGAGGATGCTAGGCCCTGAGGAAAGAGGGCAAAGGTTGAGGTGATGCTGGTATGCTGGACAGGGAGTGGAGGGAAAGAGGAGCATGCTGGGGGGAGGGGAAGATTAGGAAAGAGATGCTGGACAGGGAGGGGGGGGATGGAGAGAGAGAGAGAGAGGAGCTGCTGGACACTATGGCAGGGACTAAAGGGATGGGGTTGCTGGTTAGATAGGAAAGCGAGAGAGGGAGATGCTGTGCCAGCGCTAATGGCCTCCAAAATCGAATGCTATGCTGGAGCCACTGCCACTGGTATGAGGGAATATTCTGCTGCAGATGCTTCTGGGAGTTAGTGGGGGGAGGATGAGTAAGACCCACTTAGGGCATCTACTATACTTGTTACCGGCCCTGTGCTTTATAAATATGATAATACCCAACCAGAGCCATGTAAATGGTAGCACTGGGAGATGGAGTAGAGAGGAGTCTTTTTGATTCACATCTAGTTCCTTCTTACCTTTAGCTCAGTCCTATAATCATGATCCGTGGAGATCCCTCTGACCAGTCAAGTTTGCAGGTTATCTGCAAAGGGGATAGGGGAGAGATTTGCATGCACGGCCTCTGTTGTGTGCAATTATGTATTATATTTTCATTATAGATATCCTGAAAACCAGACTGCCTGGGAGATCCCCCAAGGACAGGGGTGAAGATAATTGCGTTAGCTTATAGCCATTTCTAAACGTGCACGAATGTGATGCAGGGTTGTTAGTGCCCTGGTGAAATTATAACATCACAATGCCTCTCAGCTTGGCTGGCAGATTGTATAGCAATGGGATAATTTTTACAACTCTGCAGGTAGGGATGCAAAGGCCATGGGTGCTTTTACCCACAGATTTTGCAACAATTTTCAAAGGGAAAGTATTCACGCATTTTCCCTTTGAAAATTGCCCAAGGAAAAAGTGCCTGTGGAGAGTTGCACTTTTTTTTTTTGTATGTATGTATGTGTATATGTATATGTGTGTGTGTATATATGTATATATATATATGTATATATGTGTATATATATATATATATATATATATATATGTGTGTATGTATGTGTGTATGTATAAATAAATAATATTTTTTGTGCAAAAACATGCATGGGGGGGGGGGGGTGGGGAAGTAAAAATACATGTGGTGTTGCCTTCCCCTGCCTGAACATCTTCCGGAGAAAGTGTGCAAGATGGGCAATTTTTAGAAAGTCCTTTGACCCTGATTAATAGCTTTTGAAAACGATGTCCCCTGCTGCTAAGCAAGATATTGAATATGGAAACTCATTCCAGTTTATTATGCTGTAGTTACATGGTTGGCTGAAAGAATAGTGGAAGGCCATGGAGTGCAGCCTTCTGTCATTGCCTGTTGCTGTTACCTTCGGCAGCATGCCTGGGGAGACGAGAGATGGTTGCCCTTACATAAAGAGGATACTGATTTAACATTGGTTTGTGCAGCCTTTCCAAACAAAAGGTTGTAGTTTTGAAGTTGCTTCAACCTGCCGCTTTAACACATTCTTAACGGCTACCTTGGTGGCAGCAAAGAGACGGGGTCTGCCACTGACTGACTAGTACCTGAGAGCAGCGGCATTATTGATACTAGAGATGTGAATCGGAACTGATATCGGATCCGATTCTGGTTCCGATTCACATCTCTAATTGATACAATGCGCAACTCCACTGAGCTGCTGCGTTTGGTCATTGCTTTTGCTTATTCTATGGGGACCTGCCTTGGAGAAGAATTATTTGACTACATCCATACAGGCAAGATAGGAAAATAAATCGACACTGACTTGGTTATCATTGCATGAGATGTTCTGAAAGTTGAAATATGTACTCTGTAAATATTTATAGTTTTTCATTTTCTCACACAGTAGCAGCAGCTAAGGATGTTCATTTTCAGTTTTAACTTTTTTTTTTCTTCTTGGATCTGGCAGTTTTCTCCTCCTCCTGCTGTATTTCCAGCTCAGTTGGGAACCAGGCCTGGAAACTGATGCCGTGAGCCTTTATTCGCAATTACCCTGGGATTCCCCCCCCCCCCCCCCCCCCCGTCTTATGCCCTGTCTGAACTCACTAGTCCAGTCCTCGCAGTGGTGGTCCTCAACTGGGCACCGGGGCCCCTTCTACTAGGTGTCACCTTGGTATGATGATTGACTTCCTCTTCTCTGCCCATCCCTCAGGGGCTGAGAACGCTGCTGCCTCGGCATCTCTGGTCCTGGCCCATCCAAGGAATGGAGGACTTGAGCCGGTAGTTAACTTGCTGCCTGTCACGTGGTAGCTCATGCCATTGTCACTAACCCACAGGGTTTGCAAAGTTGTGCCTGTCTTTGCAGAATCAGCAGAAATATGCTGTTTTATTTTTGTTTTCTGTTTTTCCCCTGAATGCTAAACACATCTTCTGTTACTGAACAGCATTCTTGCATACCCCTGTTGTAACACTAATAAGAAGGGGAGAATGATAAGTTCTTAATGGGGACACCACCTTGCTTCAGTCAGCTCAAACTGGCTGATCCAGTCCTGGTTTTTGTAAGAAAACCAGAGCTACAACTCCATGCATACAAGGGGAAAAACCCTGGGACTGGATCAACCTCCTCAGCTTGACATGGCTGAGGTGGCACTCCTAGTACTCTTGCTGTAAAGGTGTGTGCTTAATATGCACTGAACATTCCTGGATCTAGACTACTGGCACAAGAGCTTGTTTGGCAATTTATTGAGAGAGGTAAGTTTGAGAGTTCACAATTGGATCATGGATTGAAATAAATGCCACAACGACGTGAGACTGTGCTTTACCCTCAGCCTTCATCAAGTGCTATACACAGGAAAGGCAGAGCTAATGCTTCAATGGTCTCTATTTCAATTATGAGCAAGAGTACCCTCGCCTGATCTAGAAGTCTGTTGGCGCTAACCATATGTTTGTTGTTGCACCATATCTAAATATCTAGTATTAGTTGTAGAGAGAGAGGTATAGAGACTGTTCTTCCCTACTACAGAGTAACTTGATCTAATAAAGAATAGTTGCATTCCCTGGTGTAGAGAATGTTCCAGAAAGTGCAGTTTGTGGTTTCTGCCATTAGGTGGCAGTGCAGAGACTCTAAAGGCAATGGTTCAGTCTAAGGTTGTCTCTGTTGGAGGAAGGAAGCATTTAGAAGTTTTCTTGCTGAAAGCAGTGAGGAGTTGGGCTTGGGCTTTCGATGAGGAAGGAGTCCTGAGAGTCCTCTACCCACCCCTCAGGGGCTTTGAAAGCTACCGCTGCCGCATCTCTAGTCCTGGCCAGGCCCAAGACGGCCATGAAGGCAGCTGTTAAGTTTGGATAGTCCCTAATCATAAGGAAGTCAAATCATTTGACAATTGGAAAGAAAGTGACTTTTAGGGAGAGCTGACGTGATAAGTAAGGAGCAGGGAGCTGCTGCAACAAAGCGAGATATCTTCAGTAGCCAAGGTCTCCTGAAGTTGACCTTGATGGTGTAAATTTTTCCAGTGGGTGGTGTCTGCAAGCAGTTTGAGTAAAAGTCATGTGGATAAGAGAGGAGATGTCGGACTGTGGTCCCTTTCCAAGGATGAGGCTGCTACTGCTTCAGCTTAAGCGTTCCAGGATGGGGGAGAGAGAGAGTGTAGAGCAGAGCATAGCATGAGTATGAATGTGTGAGAGCGAAAGAGAGGAGAAAGGCACTGAGTAGATCTGTAACTTCATCCTGCCCTATCGCTGTAGAAGAGCAGAGAAAGTACCTGGACAAGTTGCTGTAAATATTTTCATTACAAATTCCTTCAGTAAAGCAACTCCTTTAAATTTTTTTTTTTTTCCTTTGGGAATCCCAAAATCCAGTGTGCTGCATGCTATTTCTGGAAAGAAAGACAGACAACTGGAGTACTGTGTCCAGCTTCATTAGAGGGCCTAAAAGAGATTTGCTCTTGAATCATGTAAAAAGAGTATTATAGATCTTTTGTTCTTGTGTGTCTGATTTAACCAGCTGGTTATATGTCTATTTTATATAAAAGCAAAGGCCTCTGTTCTACAGACTTCCTGAACTAAAAGGGGATTCGTCTGGTGGAGGTTTATGCCTGTGCATAACTTTTTTCACACGTCACAGACTAGAAGCCATCATAAACAAACAATCACTAAATATTTTCCCAAATCATTATCACCATTAAGCCCTCCATGTGCATAGCTATTTAATTAGGGAATCCACATAACCTGTCAGTTCTTTTTGGAGGTGGTGTTAATATATGTTCTTGTTTAATCCAGAACTTCCACCTGGAGCTTTGTTTATGCAGTCCTGTCATGCACATTTGAGCAAAGGGGTAAATTTGAGTACAGCTGTACCAGGGAACCTTAAATTACAAGAACACAGAAAAATAAAAAAAGGTGTTCTCTTGCACTCTTACACAGGAACCAGAGTGCCCCATGCAGCAGCAGAATTGGAAAACCTTTTATGCGCTGTGCTCGAGATCAGAGAAGGAGGTGTCACTTTGCAGACTCCTCCCCCCCCCCCCCCTTTCAGGAAACTACTTTCTTAATCTTCTCTGTCCGATAATAAAAATGTTTTCCACTCTTTGATATGTCTGGCTTGATGTTCTAGCTCAGCAACTCTTTTCTCATTATTTGCCTCCTATTCCTTTCTTTGTTTTTTCTTTTCTGTCCCAGTTCTCTTCTACTTTGCTTCCTTCAGCAGAGGATATTTTAATATTTTCTCTTTTTTTATGTCTCCTCTAGCATTCTTCCTTCCTTCTACTCATCCTACCTGCTGTCCTTTCACCTCCTCCTGCACTCTCCTCCATTCCTCATCCCCCTTCCACCTACATTATCTTTCTGGATTTTGTTCCCTGCAATCCGGGATCCTCTCTGTCCTCCTCCTGACATCCTTTGTCCTGTTTCTCCCTTTTATTTTTCTCATCTTCCATGCCCTCTCCCCAATCCCCCCCACTTTTGCTCTCCTCTACGCCTTACTCTCCCCTCCTTTTTTTTTCTCGTTCCTTCCCCTTACTCTCCCCCTCTCTCGCGTGCAGTCTCCACTCTTTCTCATTTTGCTAACCTCTTTTTTTCTATCCTTAATCTGGCCTCTCCCTTTCCATAACTCAAACTCCTTTCTCCCCTCTCCTTTACCCCCTTGATCAGTGCTGTGAGGACTGAAACAGCAGGAGGAGCCCTGGGAGAAAGGGCTTCTCAATGGAGTACTGATGTTTTCTTTCCTCTTGCTGCTGATTGGCTCATTTTGCTGACCAGGGCCAATCAGAGGAAAGAGGCAGGAAGCAGCTCCAGGCTGATAGACTCGTGGCTGCCATACTAGTCAGGGCCAGTGGAAGCACTAGGTGGCAGCTGAGAGCTGCACACTTTTGGGGGTAGCCACCTATTACTGCTACCAGTCCTGCTCTGATGTCACCTTTTACACAGTAGAGCACCCTTGGGCCTCTAGGCTGGTGGCAGGACTGTGGCCACTGGGCCTTCCTGCCCCCACCCCCCCTTCCCTGCAACCAGAAGAGGAAGTAGTGTTGGTTGGGCTGTGGGCCTGATAAGGAGGAGGCCAAACCATCGTGGCATTAAGGAGCAGGAGGACCACTGACATTGTGTGCCAGAATAAAGGACTTTGGAGGCAGAGCAGCATCAGCTGGGCCCGTGCTGCCAAAGAGAGCAATGGTGGCAGTGGCAGAAGGGAAGCACTAAGCAGGCACAGTGTCAGCTGGTCCTTTGTGGCTGCAAACAAAGGAAAAAGAGGAGGTGTCAGACTGTGGTCCCTCTCCAAGGATGAGGCTGCTACTGCTTCAGCTTAAGCATTCCAGGATTGGGGGGGGGGGGGGGGGGGGGGAGAGAGAGAGAGAGAGTAGAGCATGAGTATGAATGTGCGAGAGCATAAGTGAGTGAGTGTATGTGTGAGAGAGACAAGGAGGAGAAAGTTTGTGCCCTTCCCTCTTCACTAATGAAACAGTCTCAGAGTAAATGGAAATCAAAAGTTCCCAGGTATGGAGAATGGGGGATTTTTGGTACTGGCTCTTTGATTCCATCCTGATAGAGGTATACAAAATCATGAAAGGACTTGAACAGGTAAATGTGAAATGATTTTTTATCCTTTCAGATAATACAAGGACTAGGGGGCACACCATGAAGTTAGCAAGTAGCACATTTAAAACAAATCAGAAAATCCTTTTTCACTCCATACACAATTAAGCTCTGGAATTCATTGCCAGAGGATGTGGTTAAGGCAGCTAGTGTTGCAGGCTTTAAAAAAGGTTTGAATAAGTTCCTGGAAGAGAAGCCATAAACTGCTCTTAATCAATAGGGAATAGTCACTGCTTGAGGCCATTAGTAGCATGGGATCTGTATAATGTGTGGGTACTTGTGACTTAGACTGGCCACTGCTGGAGGCAGGATACTGGGCTTGATGGACCCCTGTGTGACCCAATATGGCATATCTTTTGTTCTTATGGTTCTCTTTGCCCTGGCTCCTCCGCCTTGATCAGCAGCAGGGTTCTGCCGCAGATGATGACATCGATTCCTCTGTCATCCAATGGCAGGGGGGCTACCCCAGACCTTGGTTCTGGTGCTGGCTTCTCTATGTGGCCCAATGGCAAGGGCCTGCACCAGGGCATGGCTTCAGCTCCTTTAAGCCACCCAATGGCAGGGGAACACCCTGATTCATGGTTTTGGCTCCTCTATACTGCTCCCTGTTTCTCTCACATGGGGGTGGAGCCTAAGCTGCTGATGGCAGTTTCTCTTGAGCTTTGGGCAGAGCTAGGCACCAAAGTTTAGTCACCAAATTACCTGGCTCGGTAGTATTTTTTTCCAGCCCTGCTTTATTTAGCAAGGCTTTTAGTTTTCTGCAGGCACTTGATGATACTTAGTACTGATAGTCCATTTTTTTTTTTCTCATCTGCATCATCCAGTGGGAAATGATAGGAAGGGAGGGGTTGGGTTGGTTTAAAGTCCAGAGTAACTCTTCCCTGCTCTATTGTCTGCCCCAGTCTCACCCTTCCCCCTCCCGATCATTGCAGGCTGCTGCCTGGGAGGGACAGAGCAGGAAGCAGAGGGTGGTTCTCTGCAGGGTAGGGGGACCAGAACTGGTGGGTCACTAGCACTGTATGGGGTGAGCAGCATCAGAACCTAAATGGACAATTAACCATTCCGGACTCAGTAATTTTTAATTACTGTTGTTAGCACTTTTTTATATATATATTTTTTTCTTCTTTTAACTACTTAATGTATTCCCATTGGCAACGCACGTGCATATTTTCTCATGGCAAAGTTTCCGGAATCAAAATCTGAGCAAAAACGCCAGTGGTGCCCCTTTCCTTCTCTTTCAACCTCCTCCTGCCACTGGTGCTTTTCCCGTGCCGTGACGCTGGCAGAGGAGGCACCAGCAGGTAGGTAAAAGGGTTGCTGTTATGCCTCCTGCTAGCGGGAGGGAGGAAGGATTATGCTGTGGCTGGACCCTGCAGCCAGATGCGGGGGAGCTGAGCCCGTTGCTCCAGTTTCCTCCACCATCAAGGATGCCCTGCATCTGAGTACTGGCACCTTTAGGAAGGAAAGGAAAAAAAAAAAAGCCCTGCTTATTAGCATACAGATGTTTATAAAATAAATGAATAGCTGGTGCAATAACTGCAAGGCCTATCTTGTAAATCTGATTACAGAGGTATCTCCAGAAATTGATCTCAAAATTTAATAAATTAGAGTAATGAATTCAAGTCTCAGAAGTACAAGACAAATATTAATAGAGCAAATGCTTTTGGATTATGACAAAAAATTCAATATCCAAGCTTGGAAAATAAATGTCTGTGATTTTTGCCTGAGGATTTTTAAATGGCGGGACGGAAAAATTACAATTTTTACCGAAGAATGCTTAAGTGTGGAACTGGTGCAAACATAATTATGTCTGCTGGGAATGGAGCTCAGATAGATCATTGGAAGGGGATGGGGCCCTAGTGCTACAAACAGGCTGTCAAAACCTTCACCTACCAGATTAGTTGGGATGTTGGGCTGCTTTGCCTGTTTTTGCATTCTGATGAAATGTGTAAGGTGGATTAGGCTTCATTATAATCTTAAAGTGACATCTGGTGTGACCAACAAGGTTTTTTTTGCCGCAGATGTGGGAGGTTCCGTAGTGATAGCAGGAGTTACATTGAGGGTCCATCCTTACAGAGGGGCCGATGCAATGAATATGCACAGAAAGCGGGCGCTGAACAGTCAGCGCACGCTTTCTTAACGCGGGGGGCGCGTTAGCAAGGAGGCGCTAGGGTGGCTTGTGCGCCCCTAGCGCCTCCTTGCTAACGAGAACCCGATCGGCGTCGGGCACCCGCCGGTTAGGAAAACCGATGCCGAGTTTATTGGTGTCGGTTTCCTAAACGCCGCACAGCCAGGGGGGTTCAGGAAACGGATGCTTGCCAGTTGAGCATCTGTTTCCTGCACCCCACTGCTGGTTGTTGTTTTTTGGCTTTAACTTTTTATTTGTTTTGTTTTTCCTCCGAATTAATATCGCAACAATATTAAGTAGGAGGAAGTACAGAAAAGCAGATTGTTTTTCTGCTTTTCTGTATTAATTTTAAGAGCGCTTAGCTATTAACGCCTGCTAGAGGCAGGCGTTAATTTTTGATCGCTAAATGTGCGTCCTTGACGAACTTTTTTATTTTTATTTTTTTGCATTGGAGTGAATAGCTAATAGGCTCATTCACATGCATTTGCATGCGATGAGCGCTATTAGATTCACCCCACGTTGGACGCGCATTGTAGAGGCGCTAATCCCCTCATTGCACAAGGGGATTAATTAGCGCCTATACAACCCGTGTCCAACTCTGCTGTATTGCATCGCCCCCAGAGGGTGTAAAACTATAAAAGTAGGACTCGAGTCCGGAGAGGGGATGCCTCAGAGGCAGACAGGAGGCTGGACTCTGCCTTGGACTCAATTTGTCCGCAGGGGTGCTTTCGCTCCTGCCTTTGAAGGGCAACCCAAGAGAATTCTAATCCCAGAGAATGGGCAGAGGATTGTTTTTCCTGATCATGTACAGCAAGTGAGTAATTTTTGTCGCAAGTGGTTACTTCCCTAAGTTTACCGTTGGGACTGAAGGAAGGAAGTACCCAAGGGAATGCAACTCAAGTTGCATAATTTTGAGTAATATTTGCTTTATGGGACAATTATGCTGTTTTAAAAATTTTTTTTTAAAATGAGATTCTGGTTTGGATGTGCTGTTTTGTCGTGTCCCCCCCCCCCCCCCCCCCCCCCAGCACGACCCATGTAATTTCCAAGACCCTGCAATGAAGTTGTCGGGGCTCAGCTGTCTCTGAGGTGTGACACCCCCCCCCCCCCCCCCCTTGTGAAGGAGGGGCTGCACATGAAACAGCCTTTCAGTTTCTAAGGGCTGGATGTACTGATTTTCCCAACAGAAAATGGGGAAACCCCTTTACACATTGGCCCATTTGTTAGGGCAAAAGAAACCGGGTTGAAAAAGCATCATGGGGCTCCCCTTAACTGACAATCCTGACCAAATGCGTCTTTTTTTCAATGCAGTTTTCTTTCCCTTTTTTTTTAAATGTTTGTTCAGGTTTTCATTGTGAAAAACAGCAAGCTGTAATAACCCACAACTGCACAAACTAGGAATAAAAATAAAGGCGATAAGGTCATGAACAAAACACATGGCACACACTATGTCATGGAATGCCATGCCTGACATGTGACAGCACCATTACTGAAACGTATTTGTGTGTGGGCAACTGCTGGGGTCTATATTACATCTGTATCTTATTTTAAACAGAGTTCTGCCAGAGTATACGTATTTCCAGGCTGATATCATTCCGGGCTGGTGGAAAGTCTTTTCGCTTTCTTCCCATATTGTTGTCATGTCTTCCTCTGAGCCATATTTCTAAAATACCATAGACTATATAGTTTGGTGGGCGCGCTATCATTCATTTTGTATTTTTCAGCCTCCTCTCATTCCCTGCTCTTAAAATCATACAACAGTGTTCAATCGGCTACCACCAAATATTTTAGTTTTTGGAAAAAAAAAAAAAAAATTTTGCTACTGAAGTGGGCAATTTTCATAGAAAGCATAGAAATGAGGGCAGAAAAGGACCAAATAATCCTCCCAGTCTGCCCAGCAAGCTTATGACAATATCTTCTGCACTGTGCAGGTTACCCTCATGCTTATTGGTTTCCTAGACTAAAAGTCAGGGCACGTGGAATGCTGTTTGAATCCAATTTCCCTTAACCCTTGCCGTGGAAGTAGCCCTCCGGGTAGAGTTTGCAGGTCTGCGGCTATTTTGTGTCTGTGGACCAGGAAGACAGTTTTCAAAGGGAGAAACTCCCTATGGACTTTGTTTGAAAATCAGTGGCTCAGCAGAGACCTTGGGTACATGTGTGTCTGCAGAGGTTGCAGGTGAAAATCTTCCTGCTGGGAAATACGCACGTAAATGGGCCTATGGTCCGCTCACTAAGCCGGTGCACCTCCTGGTGGAAGACATTGAGAATGGCAGAGCGTCGGGGTGTGGAGCAGCTCAAGATCATTCTAGTCCGAAGGTGAGAAGTAAGGGGGATGGAGAAGGAGGCAAGGTTCTTTGGTCTCTGAGTGAAGGATAGTAGCTGAGAGTGAGAGAAGGCTAGTCTCTCATCTCTCTGAAGTGTGGAGTTTGGGGAAGAGGGGCAGATTTGCCTTGGACCCTGTTGCTCCATATTTTGTAGTGGGTGTAGAAGGCTCAAAGGACAGTTTGTGTGGTAGTGTTTCTCTGATACTCCTCAATAAGTAATTTGTTCCTTGAGGATCCAGCAGTGGGATATAGAATATTCTTTCTCACCCTGGCCTGCCTTTTATGGGGGAAAGCAGGCCCTGATCCCACGTTCATTGTACATTAGGAAGGAGAGAGATGAAAGGAAAAAAAACCTGCCCTTTTGGTGCTATGTTTCAGGAATCCAGGATGGAGAAAGGCGTGCAGGTCAGATGCAAGTAATGGCTATTCAGGTACTTACAAAGGTCCTGGGAGTCTGCAAGTCCAGCATCAGTCCAAGCAAGTTTTAAAAACACCAAACAAAGGCGGAGCAGATCCCAGGAGATTGCGATAGCAAAGATCTGTAACCCCCTTGACTTCTCAATATCTGTATGTGGATTTATCATGCCAGAGACTGTAAATTGCACTTTAAATTTTTGCAACACCATGCTTGTGTTAAATGTCTTCTTGTTGTGTCATCATCTGAATGCCTTGGGACCTGGAGGTTAATCCTTGCCTCCACATAAGAGAATCCATGTCATGGTTGCAGGACTAAACCATGGTACACTGAGTGTGCCCCGTTAATAACTGCTGCACTGGAAGGAGGTTACACACACGGGGAGTTAAAACTAAACTACTACTAGGATAGCATCAACTGACTGTTCAGGTGTATGATTGTTCTAAGTATCCAGAATGCTTGTTGCTGAAATGGATGTCATGGTCATTCTGGGGCAGTTTCAACAGGATTCTTCGCTGGTAAGCAGGGGTTTGCTCAGTGAGAAGGGCCTTTAAAAAAAACAACCAAAAAACCCCCCCAAAAACAAACACCCATCCCCCTGCAGCAAAAAGGATGCATGTTGTCCACAACAATTAACTTTATCCTAGTAGTTCCCAAATCTCCTTCTTGAGATGCTGTC
Organism: Rhinatrema bivittatum; assembly: GCF_901001135.1. Taxonomy (NCBI): domain Eukaryota; kingdom Metazoa; phylum Chordata; class Amphibia; order Gymnophiona; family Rhinatrematidae; genus Rhinatrema; species Rhinatrema bivittatum. The sequence continues at coordinate 225,669,603 of NC_042618.1, forward strand.
CTCCAGTCAGATTGGTTTTCAGGCTGTTCACAATGATTTTTTCATGAAAATATTATCATCTGGTTAATTTGTATATATCTTTTTAGCCTGGAAAGCACACCTACTGCAGGATCGGGTAGGGAGGGGAGACAATGACCATATTTGAGGACCACTGACTTGGCCACAACATATCTTTCCAGACACGCTGATTTAAATACAGCGTTCCCCCATAGGTCATGACTAAAATAAATTGTAGGATACTGTTGAGGAATTAGATCAGTATAAATAATTATCCCTATTTCCTTTTTATCTTTCTCTAAATTTGAGTGACTCATACCTGTGGCGTAGCCATGGGTGGGCCTGGGTGGGCTACGGCCCACCCAATCAAGGCTACCCAACACCAAAAGAAGCCTGGCCACTGCAGACTACATCATCACGGTGGCTGAAGCAAGTCCGACCCCCTTCAAAGTAACACTGCCAATGGAGCTCATCTCAGTAGCAGCAAAGAGGAAGTTCATGGGAGCTCATCCCCATGGTGGTGAAGAAGTCCAGCCCCATCGAAACAAGGCTGCCATGGGAGCTCATCCCCGTGGCGGTGAAGTCTGACCCTGCCGAGGCAAGGCCATCATGGGAGCTTATCCCTGTGGCGGCGAAGAAGGCGGCCCGCCGGAGTAAAGCCGTGGTGGAAGAAGAGGTTTGGCGGTGAGGCTGGGTGCGTGCATGTGAGAATGGGAGCCTGAGTGTGGGTGTTTGTGCTTGAGAATGGGGGCCTGAGTGTGGGTGTTTGTGTGTGAAAGAATGGGAGCCTGAGTGTGTGACTGAGAGTTTGTGTGTGTAAAGGAGTCTCTGAGAGAAAGCACGAGCCTGTGTGTGAGTGAGTGAGAGAGAGAGAGAGAGGAAGGGAAGAAGATAGGGGAGTAAGAAGAAACAGAGAAGAGTGACCCTGGAGAAAGAATTAGGAAAAGTCTGACAAGGGGAAAGTGGAAAAAACTGATTAGAAAAATAAAAAGATCAGACAGTAAAGGTAAAACACAAATTACTTTGAGATGTTAGCAATTGGAATATGCCATCTTTGGGTATGTGCCTTTTTTATAATTTTGTATTTTGCTCCTTAGCATTCCACAGTTCAGTCTGAATTCTCAGGCTTTCTATTTAGGGTTTGTTTTCATGTTTCTATTTCTAAATTGTAGTCCCTTATTTCTGTATTAGGCAAGGGTTGGTCTGAGTTCTGCCTCTGTGTGACTGAGGCACAATATTGTTTTGTTTTGTTATATTTAACTCATTTTTATATTCTGTTTTTCGGCACTTCAAAGTGGATTACCTTCAGGTACTGTAGCTATTTCTGTGTCCCCCAAAGGGCTCACAATTTAAGTTTGTACTTGAGGCAATGGAGGAGGGTAAAGTGATTTGCCCAAGGTCACAAGTAGCAGCAGGGGGATTTGAATCCTGGTCTCCCACTGCTCTATCCACTAGTAGTTTCTCTGTAGGAAATTGTAGCAGTCTGGTTTATCCCAGTAGGTGGTATAGGTTATTCTAGTAGGGCGTGGTGTAGTATTTGCACTGCTGCTTTTTCATGGTTGCTGTTATTTGAGTCCTGAGAGTCAGTGCTGTTATGATATGGTATGGCAAGTTTCTAGGTGTATTTTTTTTTTTTTTTTTTTTGCAGGGGTTTGTGTTACTTCACAAAATGTTTAGCAGTGGAGGGAGTCGTGGGTTGTTTTTTTTTTGGGGGGGGGGGGGGGGTTTGGCTTAAAGTGATTCCAGAATTTGTATATAATTTTTTTTTCCATGTTGGGTTGTAATGGGAACTGTCATAATTTTGCTCTTCACCCAATCTTATGATTATTGCTGATTTATTGAAGTGATGGTGATCTCTGCCTTTCTGGAAAGAGGATTCGAGAGAGAGAGAATACATTGATATTTGTTTTATGACATAATTGATTGGATCTGATGTTTGTGTTCTTTGCTTTTTACCTGATATTCTTGTTTATTTAATTTTGATAAATATAAAATAAATTAATACAGATTAATAAGGAATTTTTAATGTTGGTAAGTGCTTGAAATAATAGTTAAAATATTCTAAAAAGTTTCATGCATGCATATAAGGTCTATTGTAGACTACTTAGGAAGCCATTTGAGTACAATTAGTAGGGTTCAGACCTACATGTCTACAGTCCATCTTTGTTAACCGACCCAAATAATCAGTTCTGGCTATGCCACTGACCCATACACTAGTTTCCTGGTGCAACTTTTTCAGTTGAGAATCCCAGAGGTCTGGGGCAGCAGCTATGTAAATATTTATTTATTGTCACAAACACTGCCGATTTATCTCAGAGCTCTGAGCATTGAATACCACCTCACACTGCCTGCCTCCCTCCCACTCACCCTGCTCTGAAAGGTTCCAGTTTTTTGTTTTGTTTTTTTTTTGCGAAAAGACAATTTAAGAACAGATAACATTTATACTGAAAGGCACTGTACTTGGTTTCTGTTTATTTCAGATTAAAGCTGCTCAGTGGCTTCATCTTCACATCCCCAAGACTGTCGTCGTACACAGGAGAGAAATGGATTTGAAGTTAATTGGTCTCGAAGCAAATGCCATGCTGATAACCATTGCCCTGTTTGTTGTCTTCATAGCCCTTCTGGCGTGGTGAGTGGAACCAAAATTGATGTTTGTCCATCTAGTGGGCCTGATTTAATTTGTGTGAATTTTATGTTGATTGTGGACTAGAGTTTACTCCCGGATGTAATTGTATTTGTTTTGCTTCAAAGTGAATCTAAAGTCACCGTTTCTGGTTTGCACTAGGGAGTTCTGGAGGTCGGATGATTTTACAGCTTTGAAATACAGCTTCCAAGTAGTGTTTCAGCTGACGTCTTTTAGAGCACTTTGCTTCAGAAAAAAATGTCAGAATTTGGCTTTGACAAAATAGCTTTTTTTTTTTTTTAAACTGCATCTTATTTAAGACGTACAAGAACATAAGGATGCAGTCCTCTCAATTTAGAATGCATTGATGTTTTTGAGGACCCCCAAATTAAAGTTTAACATGTTTCCTTTCCCTCAAGTCTATGGCTGATACAAAGTAGAAAAAAATGTAAAGTGTGTGTTTTTTTTTGTTTTGTTTTGTTTTTTTGCATGGTGGTGCAGCAGTGAGGGGGAGAACCAAAACTTTTGATTCCACGATCCAGAACTTAAGAAGAGGGACCTGTGAAATGCCTGTGGTTTTTTTCTGTTGCCTTTTGTTCTGAAGTATTGGGCTCCTTCCTTTTGCCCCTTGAGACCCTGTATGCCCCTCTCGCTGTCCCTGAGGTGGTTAGGAGAAGCAGAGAGTGAATGCAGGCCTTGAGATAAGATGAAAAGGAGCCCCCAGTTATCCGTCTTTAAGTCTATCCATCGTGGTACGTTTTCTCTCAGTGGGGCCGCGGTTACCCCGTTCCTAACTCGCTTTCTACTCACTTTCCGGCCGCGTTAGCCCTTCCTGCGATACACTATCCCCTTTAACCCATCCTCACCGCCTCTTTAAATCCCCGGGTAACCCCTTCCACACGCGGCATGTATATCAGATGTAAATGATCGAATTAGCTATTCCCTCCCATACAGTAACGCGCACCCCGACTATCGCTATTTTACCCTGCTGTTTTGCCACGCGTTTAACCTGCTAACTTACTGCCTACTCTTATCCCTGCGTTAGAGGCAGGGGTAATGGTAGACGGCAAACTTTCCCCCAAAAGGAAACCTCTAAAAACCTAAAATCCCCTCCTCCCGAAGCAATTTTTTGTTGTTTTCTTACTTTTTGTTGCTTTCAGCTCCTTCCCTTCTCTGCCGTCCTCTGGAGGGGCAGCCGGCGGCAAAAGCGGCTTGCAGCGTTCCCTCTTGACCATGTGCAGTGTCTTTTGGGAGGAACCGGAGTCCTAGCACCTCTAGGGCCCTGGAGGAAAAATCCTCCCCCCCCCCCCTCCCGGAGAACCCAGCTGGGGTTGAGAGGCGCGAGTACTGAGTGAATCCCCTTCCCCAGGGCAGTGCCCCTGACAGGGGCTGCAAGGTAGCGAAGCGTACTTTCATTGGCCTGAGTGCCCGTCTATGTGCTTTCATTGGCTGGGGCGCCCAAATTGACGGGCGCTCAGGCCAATGAAAGTACGCTTCGCTACCTTGCAGCCCCTGTCAGGGGCACTGCCCTGGGGAAGGGGATTCACTCAGTACTCGCGCCTCTCAACCCCAGCTGCGTTCTCCGGGGGGAGGGGGGGAGGATTTTTCCTCCAGGAGAACCGGGACCTGCGCGGGGGGGGGGGGGGGACGACCGCTGCGAGCCGTTTTCGCTGCCGGCTGCCCCCTCCGGAGGGCGGCAGAGAAGGGAAGGGGCTGAAAAGCAACAAAAGGTAAGTTGGCACATGTCGAGCCGCTTCGGGAGGAGGGGATTTTCGGTTTTTAGGTTTTCATGGGTTAAAGTTGGGATCCACTTCCTGGTGCCTGTCATTTCAAATGTCATTTGAAATGACAGGCACCAGCGCACCCAGGATACTGTATAGGCGCTGTATTAAGCACCTATACAGTAAAATGGGTTGCGCGGGCCTAACGCTTTGCAGACGCGGCTTGCATTTGCAAGCAATTTAAATAGAGTATCGAGCAGTATGGGTTCAGAACAGTGCGTGGGGCAAACGAGGGTGCGCCCAGCACTGCCGCACTCTTTCTAACGCGGCCTTACTGTATCGACCCAAGTGTTTCTCTGGTAGGTACAGGCATTCCCGCACTGTGGTTTCCTGTTGCTTTCTTCAGAAGCAGCCAGTGTGTCGACAGTGGAATACGGAAGTGGGAGCTTTCCTTTGCTCAGAGCTTCAGAGCTCGCCGAGGCTTTTGCTGTGCAGAGTGTGGCGGCATGTCAAAACTTGCCTACGAGCTGGTTTTCAAAACCCCCCACCCCCCCATCTAAACACATTTGATTTTGTTTCATGAAAATGTATTGCAGTGCAGGCTGGCACGCAGGCTTTTCTGTGACTGCATTTGGGGGTTAAAGGCAATATCATTCTGTTGGAAAATGTTGTTGTGGCAGATAATAACATACCTGATTTTTTCTACAGCACCCAAATACCAAGATGTCTAAATATTTTCTCATGAAGGTCAGAAGGGCTGAGGAATATTTTAATCTCGGCAGAATTCTGATGTATTTGCTGTTCCTCAAAAATGGCAACATATGCAGAGAGTGTTAGTTTAAACGTTTTAAAGGCTGCTTGTGAACTGCTTTCATTAATTTTAAAATGCATTTCTCTGGTGTGTTGTAACTAAGACAGAACCATGACTGATTATTTTGCTGTTTAAAGAAGTTTTACTATTTTTATTATTTCTAAAATCCTTTAAGAAATCTGCAATCAGGCAACTTAACTAGTCAGGCTCAAATTTTGACATGGGCAAAGTAGACAATTGTCGAAGGTGCCATGCCTGCCACCAGCTGTCATCTTGATTAGGTACCTGCTGCAGTAATGCCAACTCGAAGAAACGTCAGCGCAAGGTCTGGAGCTGGTGCACACCCACAGGCCCTGCGCTGACACCCGCACGGGTTTCCATGGTAACAGGATGCCCATGTCGGGAGGCTACTGGGCCTTGGAGTGTATCCTAGTTCACAGGACCTTTACTGACTTTTTTCTAGGAAATGGTGTTGCTGTTGCAGGTGCTGGCTCAAGATCCCCTGAGGCGAGGCGGGAAGAGGCTGTAAGGGGAAGGGCGGGGAGGATCTGGGGCAGAGGTGATCCAGGGGAAACTGCCCTGCACCCTCCAATGACTTCTTGGGGGGGCAGAGGGTTTTGGGGGGAAGAACATTCCCCTTCTCGGTGCCTAGCGGAACCCAAATTTTAAATCCGGCCCTGTAACTAATCAAATCTGAAAAGCTGGAAGCTGCAAGGAAACACAACATATAAAAAATAATACTGTTAAATTTAATATTGTTTTGTGTAGTGGAATCTGGATTGGTGTTGGGGGGGGGGGGGGGAGCAGGGGGCGGATTGGCCTATCGGGGGATCAGGCATCCCCCGGTGGGCCGGTCATTCTAGTCACGTGGTCTGCCGAGTGCGGCCGTGACAGAGCCGCGCTCTGCAGACCACGTGGTAACTCCTGGGCCGGCCTGGGCGGCGAATCCCCGGGCCGGTCGTCATCGGGAGTCCACCCCTAGGGGGGAGGTTAGATTTATTTATTCTATTATGTTTTAGCCTGTTGTACTATAGAACAGCAAGGACTCAGCAGCTGGGTGGAAGGTATGAGTGTGTGTTAGGTGGGCTAGGAGGTATGAGATGAAGATGTGTAAGTGAGATGAGCATGAGGGGGTGGAGGGGTTGATTTATAGTGTGAAGGACCTGAAGGGCTTGGGAGTGGGTGAAAAATGGTGGAAAGCATTTAAGAGAGAATGAAAATGGAACAGAAGAGGAAGAGAAAGATGAGTAATGGGAGTCTGGGTAGGAGACAGACAAAAGGGGTGGAGACGGGGGAAGAGGATGAGTGAAACAAGCTGGGGCTAATGAGGGGATGAGAGGATAGTAATATGGGCAACCAGGACATCACTCGCTCACATCTGCCCCTTTTTACAATTCCAATAATACACAGACAGCAGTTTGGCTTTAACAAAGGCTGCAGCTTTAATAAACACCAGGGAGGCCCGAGCCTTGCACTTAACATTCACAATTTTGATTCATCAAAGACGGTCAAGACCAGCCACGCGGCTCGACATTCCAGCCCTTACACCGAATTCAGAGCCCCACCTCCTCCCAGCAAGGAGCCAACCCACTGGGCCCCCCGCCACTAGCCAGCAAGGGACCAGGCCAATGGACCCCTGCCGCCTTCCAGCAAGGAGCCCGTACCAAACAACTGCCCCCCCCCCCCCCCCCCCCCCCCCCCCCAGTTGTCAACCAATACAAGTTGTAGCAGGAAACAATCTTTAACCAATAATGAACATGAGCTGTAGTGGCTCGGGCCATCCGCCTCAACATCTTCCCCCCCCCCCCCCCCCCCCCCCCGCTGCGACAACGATACCCCTTACAACAACAATAACAAAAAAGAAAGGGCGGGAGGGAGGGAAGTGACCAAGCTGGCTGCAGCGGCTCTGAGAGTGACTGACTGAGCCAGCTGCGTGCAGCCATGAAGCCCCGCCTATTTTGCTGACATCATACTGGCTGACCTATCCAGGCCAGCCAGCACCCCAGCAGCTCCCGAGCCTGCCCAATCAAGGCTACCTGCCTGGAGCCTACTCGGCTCCTTCCTTTCCCCGCGCGTTTCGCCCTGCCCCGGGCATGACCCCACGCCTAAGACAACCCCCCCCCTCCCCCTATGGACTGCCGAAACCTCGGGCCTGCTCTCAGAGCGTTCCTGGGCCCATATTACATTGGCCGACCGGACACTAGGTCCGATCGACCTCCCATAGTTGAGGGGCAAGTACACGAGTGGGGAGTGGGTGAAATAGGCTGAGGAAGGAGTGAGGAGGAGGAGGACTGTGGAAATGGTGAGGAGGGGAAAAGATGGTAGGTAGGTGAAGTGAAAAGAGGGAGCTTGAGGACTGGAGAATAAGAGGGGGGGAAGGAGTGAAATCTAGTCTGGAGTGGACAGAGGCAGAAACGAAAAATCAAGAGTGATGAAAGGGAAAGATCATTGTAAGAGACAGGAAAGGGAGAAAGAAGAAAAAACTGAAAATGGAAAGAAGACCTGGCAGTTAGGAGAAGATAAACAAGAGGCAGGTAGAAAAGAGACTGGGATCAATGCAGTTAGTAAAATAAAATGTCCAGACAACAAAGGTAGAAAAAACATTTTTAGTTCAGTTCAGTGATGGAAGATGTCTGCTTTGGAATGCATTCTTCTTTTACATTTTTATATTTTGTCCAGGATAGGAGGAAATGTATATCTTTTTCTCTTTCTCCATGCACTACTTCCATTTTATGCAAATCTATCTAATGCATATTCAGATGCCATGGTCTGGCAGGCTGGAGTCAGGGGGCACCCCTGCAGAAGCAGTACAGGACTGCAAGGCAGGACTGGGGCTGGTCTGCCTAAGCAGCCCCCTCTCTCGCAGGATGAGCCCTTGGCTTCTGGGGGCCGATAGGTCTTGTCTTCTGTAGAACATCATAGCTGGATCCAGGCACTGAGGACAGGCGGGACTGAATGCAAGGACTGGGATCAAGGGCAGGCTGGAGGTAAAAGATAAGGGCAAAGCCTGGGAAACAGACGAACTGAACTGGACTGGGAAGGGAAGTACAAGGACAGGACTTAGACAAGGACTAAACAGAACAGGCAACAGTAAACAGGAAAGCCCAACAAAGCATAAGACTGACTAGGCGAACCTAGAAGGCCCGAAGGCCGCAAGGCTGGACTGGAAAGCCCACAAGGGCACTGAGCAAGGCAGATAGTTCTGGAAGGTTGCAGAGTAAGTCCAGAAGGCCTGGAAGGGCCCCTGATTTGCTCCTGAACTGAAATAAAATAAAACATTTTTATTTCAGTTCAATGATGGAAGATGTCTGCTTTGGAATGCATTCCTCTTTTATATTTTTGCATTTTGTCCAGGATAGGAGGAAATGTATATCTTTTTCTCTTTCTCCATGCGCTACTGCCATCTAATGCATGTTCAGATGCCATGGTCTGGCAGGCTGGAGTCAGGGGGCACCCTGATGCCACAGAGCAAGGCTGGAGACCAAGGTAGGCAGCAAGGCAGAAGGCCTGGATAGGCCACAAGGCAAGGTAGAATAATAAGGCAAGGCTGGCCAGGTCAGAGGGCCAAGTTGATTCAATGAAGAGGCACCAAGAGACTGGACAGGCTGGGTTAAGTAGGGGCTGAGGCATTGGTTGATCAGTGAGGAGGTAATGTGCACAGCACTGAGCGGTGCTCCCTGCAGACCACTGATGGAGTGGAGGCTGTGCAGCAGGCAGAACCGTAATATCAGTGTGGATATCCTGAAAATCTGACCGGACATGTGTGCCCTGAGGACTGGGTTGAGAAGCACTGTAGTAGATGTATTGGTGCTTTTTCATGGGTAAGACTATTGTTTGAGTTTGGTATGGCAAGTTTGCTCTACAGATTGAGTGAGTGCATTTTTTTGCAAGCATTTTTGCATTGCTTCACAATGTGCCTAATAGTAGAGGGAGTTTGTGATACAGGATTTTGAATATTACTTTTGCATGGTGAATAGTAATTTTTTTAAATATTTAAGTGTGATGACCAATTATGTGTTTTCATAAGATTATTATTGGTGGTGGTGGTGGGATGGAGGAAGCTGATCATGATTGAGTTTATTTTGGAAAGTTATTACTCACCTTATCGCTCTAATGCCCAAAGTGAGATACAAAATTTCGGGGATTGGGAAGGATTTATGGCCCTGTGCCCCAGCACTTTTAAGTACCTAGCAAGGCTTCTGCTGTAAAAACTGCAGCAATGTTAGGCTTACCTGTTAAGCTAGATTTAATCACAATAATAATTTAATTTCACATCTCCTTACTGTGTGGTGAGATGATGTGTTGCCAACTGGAAGAAGAAATGTGTAGCAAATGAGACTGGTTCCACATAGGGCAATGCTGAATAAACGTTTGTCCACCTACATCCCCTCCTCCACTTTTATCCATACAATTGATTCCTTAGCTTTAATCCAAAATTTTTGTTTCTGGCAATGCAGCCTGGCCTAGTTTAAATAGAGAAATAACAAGTTTGTGCCCAGCCACCTGGCAGTCTCTCCTCTCTCCTCTCTTCCTGTCTCTCCCTCCCACAAACCACCTCAGTCTCTCTTTGTCCTCCTCCCATGAATCTGTCTCCTCCTCCTTCACCCTCCCCTTACTGCTGCACCACTGCCCAGACCACTTCAGCTCCTAGCCTGTCGCTCCTTCCCAAGACGAGAAATTTGCTGCTCTGAGAATAGGGAGCGAGAGAAATTCCTCGATTTGATTAGCATTTATTGAATTTGTTGAGAGCAATACAGAAGTCTGCGTCAGACCAAAAAACCACCATAAAGGGTTTTTTTTTTTTTTTTTTTTGTATTTTCGGCTTTAAATTTAACATGAAAATAAGTGGGAGATGTTCTCAACGTGATAAAAAGACAAAGGTGTTTTTACAGGGTAGCAGTGTGCTGGGACTGCACATAGTCCAAAATTTATGATCAATGCTGATGAATTTAGATCTATATATTGTTTAATGTGTATAGAGCCCACTGGAATCTCCATGAGGGATTTTGCTGCAGTGGTAGCTTCCTGCCTGCATATTAGCAGGTAATCCCTAGATTTGGTGTGACTTTTTTGCGGAGAGTTGTCATGATTTTGTAGTTTCTTTATTCTTATTCAGTATTGGTGCAACACCTTTGCTGAAGAGTTTAGAAAATGCAAAAATCAAAATTGCTGACCCATTTGCATAGTTGGCGAAAAAGGGCTTAAGTGATTTTTGAGAGTTTGTGTGTGTATGTGTGTGTTTGAATATATGTGATTTCTTTTTTTTTTTTTTTTTGTGGGGAGGAAGTATTCCATTCACCCTTCCAGCATGAGAAAAGGAAGATTTTCCCCTTGTTACAGTAGTTTTGGATCCTTCAGGCTGAAAGATCCCAGTGTTGTCGAAGAGAACTTTGAAGGAAAGGACTGGATACCAACTGGAATTCAGAACTGAGAGAAGGAAACTGGGACCGCACTCCAGAGTTTCTGGCAGGAGAACAGGAAAGCAGGGTTTGGGGAATTGAAGGGTCAAGCGGTGCACCCCGGGTTTTTTGCAAGGGAGATCATTAAGGAACAGAAGAACCCTTTCTAAAATTTGGCAGCCTTCATTCCCTACAAGGGAAAAACGGGATCCTGAGAGAAGATTAAGTGCAGGGGTGGTTGTGCAATGAGATAGGGTGAGGCAGCCGCCTTAGGTGCCAAAATCTTGGAACAACAAAAAGTGCCCCCACAAAACACTGGGCGGCCACCTCGCCTTGCCACCAGATTGGTTAGCTAAATGTCAGTGGAGTTCCACACCCTCGGCCAGCTACCAAAAAAGAAGGCCCCCGCGGGCTGTAGCCCTTGGTCAGAGCAGCCGTTCTGTGGCTGGAGCTGTATCCTGGCAGCAGGAGGAGGAGAAGCTTGGGCCTTGCACTGTCGGCGGAGCCCATCCTGCCAGCAGCAGGAAGAGGAGAAGATCAGGCCTTGTGCTGCCAGTGGAACCCATCCCACCAGCGGTGGAAAAAGGAGGCCAGAGCAGAAAATGAAGCTGTCCTGCAGCTCTTCCTCATGTGTTAGCCTTGTGGTATTCAACTTGGTGCTAGCCCTTCCTGTATTCTACTCTCATGATGCACGAGAGGAAAATACAGGAGTTGCTGGCACCATGAATGTTGAATACCACAGGGCTGGCACATAGGAAGAACCACAGAATGGCTGCTGTAACCAAAGAAGAAGGTACAATCTGGCAGCAGCAGAGGAGGAATGAACCCATGGATCCTGGCTGTCTGGGTTGTGTGTGTGTGTGTGTTTGTTTGTTTATTTATTTATAACTTTTTCTATACCGAAGTTCAGGTAACAGAGTTACTTATCACTCCGGTTTACATTGTAACAGATAGTGAACAATGACATCATGTGTCTTACAATGAACAGGGGAGAGAACAACTTGGATAACATCACTAGGAACAAGAACATGTATGTGTGTGTGTGGTTGGGAAACTGCCTGTGATGGGTGGCTGTGTGTGTGTGGATGGGTGGCCGTGTGTGTGTGGGGCTGGGAGACTGCCTCTGATGGGTGGCTGTGTGTGTGTGTGGGGCTGGGAGACTGCCTCTGATGGGTGGCTGTGTGGGGCTGGGAGACTGCCTCTGATGGGTGGCTGTGTGTGTGGGGCTGGGAGAATGCCTCTGATGGGTGGCTGGGCATGTGTGTGTGGGGCTGGGAGAATGCCTCTGATGGGTGGCCGTGTGTGTGTGGGGCTGGGAGACTGCCTGTGATGGGTGGCTGTGCGTGTGTGTGTGTGGGGCTGGGAGACTGCCTGTGATGGGTGGCCGTGTGTGTGTGTGGGGCTGGGAGACTGCCTGTGATGGGTGGCCGTGTGTGTGTGGGGCTGGGAGAATGCCTCTGATGGGTGGCCGTGTGTGTGTGGGGCTGGGAGACTGCCTGTGATGGGTGGCCGTGTGTGTGTGGGGCTGGGAGACTGCCTGTGATGGGTGGATGTGTGTGTGTGAATGGGAGCCTGGATGGTGTGTGGGTGAATGGGAGCTTGCCAGAGTTGCGTGCATGTGTGTGAATGGGAGTCTGCCTTGGATGGGTGGGGTGGGTAGGTAGGTGTGAGAGAGACAGAGAGAGGGAATAAGAGCTGCCTAGGTTGTGTGTCAGAATGGGGCTGCAGGTGCATCCCAACCTACTAGCAGCCAAAATGGAGAGGGCCTGGGGCTTGTTCATGTTAAATATACCCAATTTTTAATTGTGTGTGATGAGGGCAGGGCACAAGACTGTAAAGTTCACCTAGGGTGTCTAATGACTTTGCACCGGCCCGGAGAGAGAGTGCCACACACAGACCCCCACCATTCATCCATCTCCCACTTCTCCAGGGCAAAATGCTGAGGAAAAGGTGGGAGGCAGGTCTTAGGGTTCCTGGAAGTGTGGTAGGGTTGCAAGCTTCCTGGAAACATTATCATTGACACCGTGCCACTCCTCTGGGAACTCTGACCCCTGCTTTTCCCCTTCCGTAACATTTGAAATTACGGAAAGGGCCAGACTACTAAGAGACCCCCTTGCCCCTGTTGACGATTTGACCTGTATTGTGTCTTGAGGGGTGGGGGTGGGGTCGCAATCTCATCCCTCGCCTTAGGCAGCAGATTGCCTTGAGCCGTCTCTGATTAAGGGACCACAGATGTAGCATCATTTTGGATGTAATATATCACTGTGATTATGAACGTAACAAGAAGAAAATATATTTGGTGCCAATTAGTTTCTGTTGAACAAGCTGAAGAGTAAAGTTTAATTTGGAGCACCGTACACATGTGCTGCTTGTTTATTGGCACTCGCCAGTACAGAAATGCATGCACAGAAAAAGACTTATCTTCTGCCTTGAGCCTTGGAGGTTTCACCGCTCACTATTCCCCATCCCCTTGTCAGAGAATCCATGGGGGTGGCTTGCTGGAATGTTTACTACCTGGTGATTACTACCCTTACTCAAAAAAATTCCTTGCACGGTTAATGCAACCCCAACATTGCTCTCTGCTTCAACGGCAAAGGGAAATGTGGAAAAGAGGATTTGCATTCAGATAACAAACAAAAAGGACTAAACTACACAATCTGGGTAAATAAATAAACGTGGGGGTAGCTTGCTTATTACAGCGGTTACTACCCTAAACCAATTAAGCCTGATACATCACTTTAAATACATATACAGTGCTGCTCTCTGCTTCTTCGGCAAGGGGGAAAAAAGTAGAAAACAGGATTTACATTCAGGCAACAACCAACAAGGACTGAACTTCACAATCTGGGTAAACAGTCGTGGGGGTAGCTGCTTATTACGACGGTTATACCCTAAACCAATTAAGCCTGATACCAACGCTGTATATGCTTTCAAAGTGATGTATCTGCTTCAACAGTAGGGGGAAGTGAGGAAAACAGGATTTGCATTCAGACATCATCCAACAAGGCATCGATCTGTGCAGTCTGGGTGAGCAAGCATCAGGGTAACTTGCTTGATGCGGCGGTAACAACCCTTAAACATAAGCCTTATGCTCACCTTTGATGCATCTCCAGCATTACTCTCTGCATCAATGACAGGAGATAGCAGGAAATTTGAACCAAACAGTTACCAACAAGGGCCCTGAAGTTGGTGGTTAGTGAAACAGATAAGTATGGGAAAATAAGAGTCGAAGCATGCTGGGCAGACTGGATGGGCCGCTTGGTCTTTTTCTGCCGTCATTTCTATGTTTCTATGCCAAGCTTTGGTGGGCTTGTGCATGGACTAAGCCCTAGCACTAAGTGTACTCCTGCCTTCGTGGCTACGTAACTTTTTTGCAAGGGCTGCTAATGGCTATAAGGGGGCATCTTTAATCTTAAAGGAAGATGCTACAATAGGGATTAGTATGAATGATCATGTTGTGAAGATCGCATGGATAGAAATATCTCGGTAAGAGCGATGTTTATTACAAATGTGGATTTGCCATATTTATGACCCTTGGTGGGACTGGGTGGCAGGAGGAAAGGGCAATTTTCTATGTAAAGGGTGCTCCTTTCTTGGCATTTTGGCCAAAATTGAAAAACTGTACAATAATGGGTGGTTGACATCCAGCCACCAGACCTTATTTGGGACACAGCCTGAAGAGAGGGATTAATGCTCCTGTTTAAAAGAACAAAAGAGTCATTTGTCATGTGTGAAAAGGAGTAGAAAAGCTTTACCTGCTGATCTTCTATAATGATTTGTAGGGGCAATTGTCAGTCCATATGGAGATGAAGTCTGTGCTTGCATTTTGCCCTAATTTTCAGAGAGAATGCATGCCTGTTCTTTCACCTTGAAACTTTGTGGTTACATTTTTTTTGCATGGAAAAATAACATGTGTAGCGTTGAAAATGCAATCTACATGCATTACTTTTCTCCACTGGACCCACACATGACCATGGATGGATTTAATCCTCTGCTGCCTTCCACCAGCCCTTCCCCGGGCAAATTTTCCAGAATTGCATGTCAGTACCCATCTTACTCCGCTCCTCTACTCTGATCCCTCTCATGGCTCCAGTGGTGATCCCCACAGAGAAGTAAGTGCAGAGACTAAATCTGCGCTCACGTGCCTTGTTCTCCATGCCACTGGAGCAGGGAACAGAGGTCTTGTGGGAGGGATGCCAGCAGCAGCAGAGCTGGGGCAGAATTGCAGAGCGGAGGGGGCGAGGAATTTTCTACCCACTCCCTTCCCCTAAATTTTGCTGCCTTAGGCGGAAGCCTAGTTGGCATCTGCATAAATCCAGGCCTGAACATGCCTCCGGGAATGCCTCCACTAAACGTGACTTATGGAAGGACACATGCGCTTTTAGCTTCATTGAGGCAGGGCAGTTGTCGGTGGCCAGTTTGCATGGGTAAATAATTTTACTCACGTAAAACACCCTTAAGCTGTAAGCAGAAATTAAGAGAAGCTCCACCTTTCCTTTAAGAATGGCCAGCTGTTCTGACTTCATGGTTTTGTTTTTTTTCCCACATTAACTTCAGGCTCATTGCTCCAGCCTTATTCCAGGTGTGCATGATGTCACCTGAGCAGGGCCCATCCATCAGAAAGGGAAACGGGGGGCAATAACGTATTCCAGGGCTGAGAACAGGAGTCAGCATCCCAGCTGGGTAGAGCTTGGTCATAGACTTCTGCTGGAGATCCTCAAACCTCCTCCAGCTCTAATTTACAATTGCGGATGAGAAGTTTTAGCACTTTTTAAAAAAATGCTGATATATTTGTTCTGTGTGTGCGTGCACGCACATTTATCTCCTGAACCGTTCAACCTACAGCAACTACATGTTCAGGATAGATACATCTATATAAAAGCTAGAAAAATGAAATGTTTTTTTTCCCAGGAAATGTTTGGATTTAGCCCAGAATTTGGGAAAAAAAAAAAAAAGACTATTCCTCCATTAATTTATGGATCTAGTTTTAGGTACGAACTGGTCGGCAGTTCTCTTCTTACTTGTTACGTTCCCTGGTCTCCCTGGATATTGTGAATTTTCGTGCGTGGCCGAGCTTGGCAGAATGGAGCCCCGTTTGGTTAATGGAGCATAGCTTTTGATTTCTGTATCTAATGGGTACATAACCGATAGCAGAGGGGGCCAGGAGATGTTGCCTCCTGCACTGCTAAATTGTAGCTGAGATGAAGGACCAAAATAAATAAATTAAAATGCTGACATTTTAGGTTCTTACAAACTGCAACCATAATGAATTTCCCAGTGGAACTACAGCATTTTTGCCTCCTGAGCTTGACTCCTCGGTGTTTAGCTTTCTACCTTTTGATGGTTTATGTTAAAATACAAATCATTGAAATACTCAGTCTCACCAAATGCAGAGACAAAATTGCTAGGCAGAATAGAAATGTCTAGTACAATTGAAACCTACTCATTGCTAATATCTGTAAGGACCTAGCAGAGCATTTGCAATAGCCAAAATGCTCCCGTTTTGTCATGATTTTATGGGTCTTGTTAGTTCTGGGGTCATGACTTACATAACTTCTTTTTTTTTTTTTTTTTTTTTTTTTTTTAAACATCTCAGAAACTAGTGCAGTGATGACAAAATCTTGTCTCATAGTTTAACGGGGGGTAGATTGAAGAATGAAGAGTATTCCAAAAGCAGACCTCTCTCCATGGTGAAAAGATGAAACTCGCTGCAAATATTGCTCTAGAGTTAAAAAAAAAAAAAGGAACACGATAGCCAAACCAAACACAGAAATATTTCTGAATAGTATGCTCTAATCTCTTGGGCCAGACTGCATAGCTTCCTTTTTACTAAAGCTTTTCTCTCGTTTTGTGTGTCTGGGAGAAATGCTTAGTAAATAAGGACCTAAAATGGAGAAATATGTATTTGACATGTGGGAACAGAAACAGAAAGTGGTTGAATTAGCACAAATGCTAATTCAGCCCTCTTTTTGTTTATTGCAATTTAGTAAATCCCACGATATTGTCCCTTCCGAGGAAAATACTGATGCTTACTAAATGACTGCCGAAGTTGCTACCTGAAGTAGTGGAAGGTGAAATGACTTGCTCGAGGTCACGAAGAAGTGTCGGTGGGAGAAATGGGATTCAAACCCTGACTACCTGAATTCTCAGCCTGCTGCTCTAAGTGCTAGGTCACTTGCTCCATCACTAAAAAAACTGATGCAAGGATGCAGTTCAAAGTCATGGTTTTTAATCTGGCTCATATTGGCAGCAACCAAACATTGATACCGCCTGAGAGTCTTTTGCTTGCTTATGCATGCATGAAATGAGTTATTGAGGTCAGTCCAGTTTTGAATAAATGGGAGTCCACATTGCACACAGCACCATCAGAGTACAACCTTGACTGACATTTTGAGAAAATCCTGGGATGGCAGTCCACATGCTAAAGCTTGAATTTTATGGTTAAAAAAAAAAAGTGAAGAGTTGAATTTGGCTATTTGAGACTTGACTTATTGCTGAATTAGTAAGTCAGTGCCTTAGTAAACTAAGCTTTTTTTCCCCCCTTATAGATACATAATGGGAAAAAGCCTTAGTAAATCAGGCCCTAAGTGACAAAGGTTTGACTACATCTAGAAGCATGATACAGTTTTTGTTACATGTCCTGTCTGTCTTGACTAGATTGTAAACTCCAAGAAGTAGGGACTCTCCAATATGGTCTGAATTTTCAAAGTTATTTATGTGGAAAAACCAGATTTTATGCTCTTAAAAGGCATGTTAGAAAATAGCCTGGAGCTCAATGTATGTAAAAGTACTCCTATAATTCTATTATGTGTGGTTTTATACATAATCTGGGGAGTGGCATTCCAGGGTAGAGTTGGAATTTATGCACCTGTTTCTTGATTTTGAAAATCAGGTCCATACTTTATAAAAACATTTACATGCTTAAAACTGGGTTTTAGGCATGTTAATGAACTTTACCTCTGAAAGTGGGCTTTTGAAAATTGCTACAATGTATGCCATTGAATTGTCAATAGGTTTTACCCTAGATAAATGCGCTATTCGCACGTAAATGGCTTTTGAAAATGGCTATGATAATATGTTACATTTACATGTGTAATGCCTTTGAAAATTCACCTGGATGGGCACAAGTTAACCCCGCACCAGTTCTGCTTTTTGAATTTTCAAATCAAATTTATGTGCAGAAGGTCACTTTGAAAATTTGGGGTAAAATCTGCATGTAAAAGGTACATAGAAACATATAGAAACATAGAAATGATGGCAGAAGACGACCAAATGGTTCAGCCAATCTGCCCAGCAAGTTTTACCCTTTTTTTTTTCATACTTTTCTGTTACTCTTGACCCTTTAAATAATCTTTTTGGTTCTATTTCCCTTCCACCCCCGCCATCATAGATAGCAGTGCTGGAGTTGCATCCAAGTGAAGTATCTAGCTAATTGGTTTGGGGTAGTAACTGCCGTAATAAGCAAGCTACTCCCACTCTTGTTTATTGTTTGTTGTTTGAATATAAATGCTCTTTTCTTCATTCCCCATGCCGTCGAAGCAGTGAGCTGCGCTGGATATGTATTCTAAGTGAAGTATCAGGCTTGATTTGGGGTAGTAACCGCTGTAACAAGCAAGCTACACTCATGCTTATTTGTTTTACCCAGACTATGTAATTCAGTCCTTGTTGGTAGATGTCTGAATATAAAACACCTTTTCTTCATTCCCCCTGCCGTTGAAGCAGAGAGCTATGCTGGATATGCATTGAAAGTGAAGTATCAGGCATTTTTGGTTTTGGGGTAGTAACTGCCGTAGCAAGCAAGCTACTCCCCTGCTTTTATGTGGATGCAAATCCTTTTTTCCACATTTACTCTTGCCGTTGAAGCATAGAGCAATGTTGGAGTCGCATTAACCGTGTGCATGTTTATTGAATAAGGATATTCATCTCCAGGTAGTAGCCGTCATTCCCGCAAGTCACCCCCATGCCTCATCTCTTCATTCACATCCTCTAGACTTTATGGATCCACAGTATTTATCCCACACCCCTTTGAAATCCTTCACAGTTTTGGTCTTCACCACTTCCTCTGGAAGGGAGTTCCAGGCATCCACCACCCTCTCCGTGAAGAAATACTTCCTGACATTGGTTCTGAGTCTTCCTCCCTGGAGTTTTAAATCGTGACCCCTGGTTCTGCTGATTTTTTTGCAACTGAAAAGGTTTGTCATTGTCTTTGGATTATTAAAGCCTTTCGAGTATCTGAAAGTCTGTATCATATCACCCCTGCTCCTCCTTTCCTCCAGGGTGTACATATTTAGATTCTTCAATCTCTCCTCATAAGTCATTCGATGAAGACCCTCCACCTTTTTGGTCGCCCTTCTCTGGACTGCCTCCATCCTGTCTCTGTCCCTTCCGAGATACGGTCTCCAGAACTGAACACAGTACTCCAGGTGAGGCCTCACCAAGGACCTGTACAAGGGGATAATCACTTTCCTTTTCTTACTCTATATTCCTCTCTCTATGCAGCCCAGCATTCTTCTGGTTTTTGCTATCGTCTTGTCACCTAGTGTCTAATGATCTGAAGTTGGCGAAACAATCACCCCAAGGTCTCTCTCCTGCCTCGTGCACATCAGCCCTTCTCCCCCCATCAAATATAGTTCTTTAGGATTTCCACACCCCATATGCATGACTCTGCACTTCTTGGCATTGAATCTCAGCTGCCTTATCTTCGACCACTCTTCCAATTTCCTTAAATCCTGTCTCATTCTCTCCACTCCTTCCGGCGTGTCCACTCTGTTGCAGATCTTAGTGTCATCCGCAAAAAGACAAACTTTACCTTCTATCCCTTCCGCAATATCGCTCACAAAGATATTGAACAGTAATGGTCCCAAAACCGACCTTTGCGGCACTCCGCTCAACACCGCTCTCTCTTCAGAGTAAGTTCCATTTACCATCACACATTGTCTTCTGTCTGTCAACCAGTTTGCAATCCAGGCCACCACCTTGGCACTCACTCCTAAGCTTCTTATTTTATTCACCAGTCTCCTGTGCGAAACCGTATCAAAAGCTTTGCTGAAGTCCCAATAGATGACACCAAGTGCTCTTCCTTGATCCAATTCCTTGGTTACCCAGTCAAAGTCTATCAGATTTGTCTGACAGGATCTTCCCCTGGTGAATCCATGCTGCCTCTGGTCCAGCAATTCTTCCGACTGTAGATAGTTCACTATTCCTTCTTTTAACAGCGACTCCATTACTTTTCCCACCACCGAGGTGAGGCTAACCAGTCTGTAGTTACCAGCCTCTTCTCTGTTCCCAATCTTGTGAAGCGGAACCACCACTGCTCTTCTCCAATCACTTGGCACCACTCCCGTTTCTAGGGATCTATTGAACAGGTCACACAGTGGACCCGCTAGCACATCTCTGAGCTCCCTCAGTATCCTGGGATGAACCTTATCAGGCCCCATGGCTTTGTCCACTAAGTTTTCCTAGCTCTTCCCATACATTCTCTACTGTAAATGGAGTTACATCTACTTCATTCCCCTCTAGTTTCTTGTTAACTAGTGACGGTCCTTCTCCAGGGTCTTCTTTAATGAACACAGAACTGAAGTATTTGTTTAATATTTCTGCCATTTCTTTGTCTGTCTCCACACATTGATCCTTTTCACCTTTCAATTTCACTATACCACTTTGAACTTTTCCCCTTTCACTGATGTATCTGAAAAATGTTTTGTCACCTCTCTTTACCTATTTGGCAATCCTTTCTTCCGCTTGACTTTTTGCCGTCTTGAATACTTTCTTTGTCTCCCTCAGTTCTACCAGATATTCTTCTTTGTGCTCCTCCCTTTGGGATCCTTTATATTTCTTGAATGCTGTTCTTTTAGCCTTTTATTTTGTCAGCCACCTCCTTGGAGAAACAGATATGTTTCATTTTTCTTTTGCTTTTCTTTACATTTCTAACATATAGAGTAGTTGCCTTGGTGATTGCTCCTTTTAGATTGGTCCACTGCTGATCCACATCTCTCTTGTTCTCCCAGCCTTTTAGTTCTTCCTCCAGGTACTTCCCCATTTCATCAAAGTCCTTGTTTTTGAACTGCAAAACTCGGGTCTTTGTGCTTCTTTTCCATATCCTTTTTGTGATATTAAACCATACCGTTTGATCACTGGTGCTGAGGTGGGCGCCCACCTGGACATCAGAGACATTATCTCCATTAGTGAGCACTAAGTCGAGTATAGCTCCTTCTCTCGTGGGTTCCATAACCATTTGATCAAAGGTACTTGCAGGGCATCCACTATTTCTCTACTATTATTAGATTCTGCAGATGGGATTCTCCAGTCTACATCTGGCGTATTAAAGTCTCCAACGATCACCACTTCTCCCTTCTTTCCCATCTTTTGGATGTCTTCAACCAGATCTCTGTCCAGCTCTTCTTTTTGGTTTGGAGGCCTGTAAACCACTCCAATAAAAATGGATGTCCCATCTTTTTTTTAGGTTGGCCCATAGTCCTTCTTCATTGCCCTATCTTCCTTGCAGCTCAGATGCTTGGATATTGTTTCTGATATAAAGAGCCATTCCTCCCCCTTTCCTATCCTCTCTGTCCTTCCTTAACAAGTTATTGCCCGGTATTGCCATATCCCAATCATGAGATTCCGTGAACCACATCTGTGACAGCAACAATTTCCAAGTACATGCAGAATTTACTAGAATGTGCACTGATTGAAAAATTACCATTTATGGGGGTAATTTTTCAGAGTCTTATGTGGGGGTTATGCATGTAAAATATGTACATACAGCATAAGTAGATTAGTGTGTGGTAAGTTAATCTTCAGAAGGGTGGCCGTAGGCACATATATTGTCGCTACCATGTGGAAAACAGTATGCATACAAAGGAGTTCTGTGGCATGATTTGGAAATATGCACACATTTAATGATTTTATTTATTTAACCAATCTTATATTGAGCAATTCTAATATATATTGTGGATTACAAAATACATGCATAATAAACTAACATAAAACACAAAAGACAGATCATTGCAATAATTATTCAAATAAAACATCACAACATCAATTAAATATCATTACATATTAAAAGCTTATGAAAACAGATGCTTTCAATATTTTCATAAATTTCAAGTAATTTGACTGGCTGTTAATCTCAAGGGATGCAGTATTCCATAAAGCTGGTCTAAATACAAATAAAGCTTTAGTTCTTATAATATTCAATTTATACTCTCTAATTGATGGAACAGTGAGCAAACTTTGGGAAACAGACAACAAATATCGCACAAGGATATCCTCTTTTGTGGAGTCTTAATTTGGTTTTGGATTTCTTAGTGGGTCCTACGTTTCGACCAATATGTAACTTTTCCTTGCGGCTACTGACCTTGAAAATGGTGTTTTTTGCTGCGATTTGTTCGGCGCATAGAATATCTGAGCTGAAGGCCTTGTCTTGCAGGGAGCCGTTCCTCCGAGTGACTCCAGGAGTGATTCAGTTGTGTACTATTCCTTTTTGCCAAAAGTGTTCTCAGATTTTCACTTGAATCAATCCATTTCCCTGCCGACTTTAGATAGGGAAAGAGGGCAGAGGAATATCACCTCTTGTGGTCCATAGATTTTAAGATGTATCATGAGGTATCTGGAGGTTTCTAAACCTCTCAGGAAGAAGACTGATCACTTGGTTGTCCTCCACGTTGGAAGTAAACAGGGTGAGCCAGCTTTGCGGGCCACAATAGCCTGCTGGATTAAGGAGGTAGTCATGGCCACGAATGTGGATACTGAACAGCTGTTGTCTAGTCAAGTTAGGGCTCATTCCACTAGGGCTCACGCAGTGTCATGGGTGGAAGTTATATTGTAGTCTCCCATCGACATTTGCCGAGCTGTGACGTGGTCCTCCTTAGACACCTTTTCTGGATGTGCAGGCCCGGGAGGATGCAGAGTTTGCATGTGCGGTTTTGACTGGACCGTGGGCATGCTCCTGCCTTATTCGGGAGTAGCTTGGGTACATTCCACTGGTTCTGGATTCATCTGTCTGAATGCTAAGAAATGAGAAATTACTATTTAGCTAATAATTTCCTTTCCTTTAGATCAGACAGATGAATCCAGCTTCCCACCCTTGACTGCTGAATGATTGTGCTATGGTCCTCCTGCATGGCTGTGTTTTCCAGGGGTTACTGGTAAGTGTTAATCCAGTCCCAAGACTGGTGTTAGTACATTCTTTGTCTGAGCTCAGTATTTCCTGTTGACTGAGTATTGGAATGGTTGTCTGTTATTAATCAAGTTTTTGTTAATCTGTCCACAGTTGGTTTTTAAAGAATACTGGCAGGCTGATGTCACTGCAGGAGTATATGTATGTGTGTGTGTGTATATGTGTGTGTGTGTGTGTGTGTGTATATATATATATATATATATATATATATATATATATATATATATATATATATATATATATATATATCTATATCTATCTCCATCTGCTGGTAGAGGTGCTTAACCCACAGGTTCTGGATTCATCTGTCTGGTCTAAAGAAATTATCAGATAAGTAGTAATTTCTCATTATCTACTATGTTACAATAATCTAAATGGGTTATCATTAAAGCTTGTACCACTAATCTAAAAGTGAAAGTATACTCTGTAAAGATATTTAAAAAATGTAAGCTTAGCAGCCTTTTAAAGCTGAGCCTTTAATACCTGACCTATCAAGAACAATTCCTAAACTCCTCGACACTCCATTAACATGTTATGGCAAATCATGAACTATTTCTGATTGTGGATCTAAGGGAATTGATGATCCCTAACCACAGACGTTTTACTACAATTAAGAACCATGTTATCAGCAAACCAATTTTTAATTATTGTGAAAGTATTAAGATTGCACAAGAAATTCTCCAATTCTATTACTGGGTATATAAAATTGGACATCTATATAAATCCTATAAATTTAGTTTTATGGACATTTTTTTTAATGGAAATAGAACAAATCCAGTCAACATAAAGATTGCAGATCATGGAACAATTAACAAAAAAAGTCTCAAGGAACACAGCAAGTGTTTATCCCTCCAAAAAACTCCCCACCCCCTACACACCCACTCCAATACCCCAACAATATATACCCCATCAACTTGTGATTTTCAGGGAATTCACAATACAGTGGGAAAGAGTCAATGTATGCTTGCCAGACTCTTAAAAATGTCTTGTGTTTAGCTAGCTAGTAGTTAACTGCAGATAATTTTACCATTAACAATAAGTTATGCATTTGAATTCTCCACGTAGTGAGAGCTGGTGGTTCCTTTCACATCCATTGTACCAAAATACATTTTTTAACCACTAGACATGACTTATGTGCAAACTTCAAAAGGTCATCTTCAGGCAAGTCATAATTATCCAACTTTTTGAATAAACAAAATTCAGCATCTAATGTTACAGTATCTGTAGCACAATTGGAAATATGCATAAATACCTTTTCCCAAAATTACTGATTAAAGGAGCCAGCCCCAGATAGAATGAAAATAGGACCCATCAACACTGTCACACTTTACGGAATGACCAAATTGTTTAATACGAGCTTTCATGACTTCAAGAGGAGAAAAAATACATTCTATGTAAAAACCTAGACTGCAGCTTTCTTAAATTGGCACTTCTACCAATTTGCATATTTGCTTTAAAGAACTGTTCAGATCTTACTCCCTCCTTTTCCTTACAACAGGGGAGATTAGATCAACTTCAGATGCATCTACCAAATTTTTATATAATTTTGAGAGTAGGCCAGTTTGGGGTTGAAATTTCATTGTATCTCCCCCAAAGGGGCTTGCTCATCAATGCTGCCCATCAGATTGCAAAAGCGACTCCACATAATGTCAAAGCTGTAGATAAGCATAAAGTTCTTATTGTTCTAGGCCAAATTTGTTTTAAATATTAAAAAGTGTGTACTCTATCCTGTTATCCATTAAGGCCTGACCTATTACACCAAATCTTTTATGAGCCCACGTATGAAAAATATTATTCTCCAGGCTTGGTAAGAAGGATTTGTTTCTTCTAATGGAGAGAAAACTAGATACTCTATAGGAAAACCCATATTTCCTTCACCCCTGGCTCCAAACCCTACAGACAGGATTAAATAATATTCAATTTAAGCTGAGAAGGCATTTCTGAAGGAAGCACATGCAATACATTCAGTAAAGTTAATGGACTCACTGTTGCAAACACGTATCAGTAAAGATTCCTGTGGCATTTAACCAATCCCCGACTACACGAAGCATACAAGCTACATTATACACGCTAATATTCAGAAAATTTAATCCACCCTCACCAATACCTAATTGTAGTTGTGCTAACAGAATTAATGTTTTGTTTTTTAACCACATCAAAGAGAGACCAATCTATGCCATTTAACATCTGCTTTTGTTAACCATAAGGGCAAATATTGCAATATGTACAACCATTTTGGGAGAGCCACCATCTTAATTCTTCCATACTAAGAAAGAAGGAGATTTCTCCAGCTAATCAGCATCATTTTAGTAGTGCTCATTAAAGGCTCCACATTCATCCTATATAATTTAGTTAAGATCCTCGGGATCTTCAGCACCAAATAAATTGTGTCTGCCTAACTTAATGGAATGGCACTCAACCACTTTTCGTTCAAGCACCCAGAAATTTCTAGAGCCAGAGATTTCCCCATGTTAATTGTGATTTCCAAGAACAAAGTAAAAGTATGTAGGACTTCCATTGGAATTCCTGAGGAAACAATTAGTTTGGACAAAACAAATCATTTCCAAACAAATCCAATTTAACTTCATCTCCACCATAGAATATTCTCTCATGTTTTACATTTACCATTTAACACCATTTCCTTAGTCAAAGACTCCATGTTCAATATAAACAAAAATGGGGAAAATAGACAATTCTGTCTTGAGTGGAACTTAATCAGAAATGATCCCATTACATATCACAGCGGCCCTCAGGTTCTCATACACCTTAATCATAGATATTTCCCCTCAAAAAAAATCAAACCTAATGTCTCAAGACAAATGATCAAAAGCTTTTTCAATATCAAAGCTTATTACAAAAGGGTCCTCATTCTCCCCTGACTTAGATCCTAGTGCTGCCTATAACCCAGGAAGAGGGCGCTCTCCTGCATCTCTCCACCCTTCCCTCAGTCTCACAGCGTGGATGTTGAGTACGCAACCATAGTGCATTGGAACTGCTGACAGATTATAGAAGAGATATTGTCTGCTCGAAAGCCATCCACGCAAAAGAACTATGCTTTGAAATGGAATTGATATACATGATGGTGCAGGGGAACATTCCATTGACCCCCTCACCTGTGGACCATGTCAACTGTTATTGTACTTGTATCACCTGACCAAAACGGGCCTGGCAACCTCCTCGATCAAAATTCATATCAATGCCAAAGCGGCGCATCACCAGCAGGAGGATGGTTCCCTGATCTCCATACATCATCTAAGCTCTAAATTTATGAAGGGCCTCCTACATCTTTGTCCTCCTATGTGGAAGCTTTCCATTCCCTGGGACATCAACATAGTCCTTTCAGCTCTGATGGACGCCCTGTATGAGCCTTTGGACACAGGTGACCTCAAACACTTGACATGGAAAGTGGTATTTTTGGTAGCGATTACGTCTGCATGTAGATTGAGTAAGCTACAGACTTTAGTTCGCTTCCCTCCTTACTCTCATCCGCTAAAAGTGCATTAAGCGCAAGACAGAGCAGCCTATTTAGCTTACTTGCGTGACATCCCCTTTGAAGACATCTGTAAAGCAGTTACTTGGTCATCTCTTCATACCTTCACGGCACACTATTGTTTGGATGAAATGGCAAGTGTGGTAGCGCAGAGGGACAAGTGGTATTACATCATTTTGCATCTAAGTCGATTGCTGTCCATAGAGTCTGGGTTGCAAAAACAAAACAAAAAAAAACAGGAAGAGAGAATCCTTATGATAGCAACCTTCAGCTTGGGACTCCCCATGCAGCATGGCTAATTCAGACTGCTTATCGATGGGGGAAAAAGCAAGTTTATAAACTGTAAATGCTGTTTTATGTAGATAGCAGGATGATTTAACCATGCATTCCCACTCTCCTCCCTGGACAGCATGTCTTCTATATACCTTGCTTGGATATGGACTGAGGAGATTTCTGGAAGAACTGCACATGCCCAGTACAGCTGAAAACTGTACAGGCTTTGAGAGACAGCTCTGCCTATTTATTTATTTATTTTTAGATTTTTATATACCGGTGTTCCTATATGAAATAAAGATCACATCGGTTTACATTGAAACAGAACATGAAAATTGCCAAAAGGCATTACATAGAACAAGGTTATGAAACTTGGAACAGTGTACATAAGTTCAAAATTTAACAATAACGTTGTAACATTGATGACCAAAAGATAAAGGAGAAAAAAAAAAAAAAAAGACTTAAACAATTAAGTTGACAGGTCTTATTGAGCATAAAAATTATAACGTATAAGTGAGAAAGTCTCAAGTGTCCTGCAGCAAGAGATTAGATACCGAAGTAGGTAGTGGTATGGAAAATGGGGGTTTGTGAAGAAGATATGTTCTTGCTGGTTGGAGGGGAAAAAATGATGATCATGGTCCTGGAAAAGCTTGGCTAAAGAGCCAGGTTTTAAGTTTTTTTTTGAATGAAGAGTGGCAGAACTCAAGCCGAATGTCTGGGAGCGCATTCCATTGAATGGGGCCTGCTGTAGATATGGCACGTTTATGATGCGAGGATTTTGGTGAAGGTACATAGAGTGTGCCTTTATATGCTCCTCTGATGGGTCTAGAGGAGGAGTGAGGGCGTAGTTGGTTACATAATTGAAGAGGAGAGATATTGTGAATGGATTTATGAATTACGGTGAGTACTTTATATAGGATCCTTTGCTTTATAGGCAGCCAGTGGAGGAGCTTGAGAATGGGGGTGGTGTGATCTCTTTTATTCGTATTGGTAAGGATTCTGGCTGCAGAGTTCTGTAGCATTTGGAGGGGTTTGATGGATGAATATGGAAGGCCAAAGAGAAGCGAATTGCAATAGTCGACTTTTGATAGAATAATGGCTTGTAGGACCATCCGAAAATCGTTGAAATAAAGAAGAGGCTTCAATTTTTTTAAGACTTGTAACTTATAAAAACAGTCTTTGGTGGTTGTGCTTATGAATTTTTTAAAATTGAGCTGATTGTCTAGCATGATACCTAGATCTCGAACATGTGGTGAGTGATTTAATATGGGAGTGGATGAGTTGAGTAGGTCAGCTGGGTTTAGAAGTTTGATGTTGATGTCTTGATTGATGATTAGGATCTCAGTTTTGTTGTTGTTAAGAATGAGGCAAAGGCTGGAGAGAAGATGATTGATCTGTTGCAAACAATTGTTCCAGTGAGCCAAGGTTTTTTGTAAGGATTCTGAGATTGGGATGAGTATCTGGATGTCATCCGCGTAGAGATAGTGAGTTAGGTTTAGTTTAGTAAGTAGATGACATAGAGGTAAGAGGGTCTAGTGCCTAGTGCCACCTGATGATGTAACCCATGCAGCATGGCCAATTCATCCTGCTATCTATGGAAAACACAGTTTACAGTAAGCAAACTTGCTTTTTCTTCCAAATGTATCAAGTGCCATATATCCAGTAGTTTCAAATTGTGACACACAAATAAAAACCCCTTTCAGAGGCCCCCAACCTAGCAATTTAGTTTAATCATTCCTATCTAAAGTAGGGTCCACCACACAGTTCATATCCCCAAGTCATTCAGGATCTCCAACAAATGTGAAAAGAGAGGATGGAATTACAAAGTAGGAACATGGAACAGATACCAACTCTTTTTCTCCAAAAATACGACCCACCCAAATTATATAACAGCCTTCCACATCTTTAAATATTTCTCTTCTTGGAATGCCAAAGATTTACACAGTAAAATAGCCACACCCGCCTTCCTAACAGATGAAAAAAAGAGGCTGCATTATACTCAGCAACCCATTCTCACGTTAATTTTTTATGTTCATTATCTAAGTGAGTTTCCTGCAGAAACGCTATGGCTGCACCCTGTTTTCTCAAACCATTTAATCAGGGCCGGTACTAGCAATTTTGCTGCCCTGTGCGAACAATTACTGTGCTGCCCCCCCCCCCCCCCCCCCCCCAATTCATTCAGTCTCTGTCCCAGGCCCACCAAAAAAAAAAACCAAACAAAAAAAACCCAACAAAACAACTCAGCTCCCTCCAGCGATGCAAAATTTTAAAAACTGACACATCCCCCAACCCTGGATCTTCACCCCCTGCCCCAGAATCAATGGCTAGTGCAAGGGTAATATAATAGATGCCCTAGGTGAAACTTACAGCCTTGCACAAATCGGCCCCTTTGTCCAAACACACACACACACACACACACGCACACACACACATACACGCACACACACACACGCACGCACGCACGCACACACACGCACGCACACACACACATACACGCACACACACACAAAAAATTAATGCTCTTCAAATCCTGGGAACTTTTTGATTTCCAGTCATCCAGAGATTGTTGTGGATTAGTGGGAGTGGGGTACACAAACTTTCTTCTCTCTTTCTTTTATACTGTATACACACACAAGCTCACACAAATGTGCTTCTTTCTCACTCACACACTCAGGTGTCTCCAGCTCTTCTTTGATTGGGATCTGCCAGCAGCCCTGGGCCCTCCTCTTCATTTCGCCTACTGGCAGGTTGTGATCCACCTGTAGCCCCATTCTCACACACACACACAACCCAGGTATGCTCCCATTCACACCCTCACCCACTCAAATTCCAGGCAGACTCTCATTCACATACACGCACCAAAATCCCAGGCAGGCTCCCATTCACACACACTCACCCATCTCAGGCAGTTTCCCATTCTCATACACATGCCCCATCCATCTCAGGAAGGCACTCATCCCAGGCAGGCTCCCATTTACATAGAAACAAAGAAATGATGGCAGAAAAGGACCAAATGAACCACCCAGTCTGCCCAGCAAGCTAATGCCAGTATGTGCTGTAGTGTGCAGGTTACCCCCATGCTTATCAGTTTAGCAGACCGTAAAAGTCTTCCCTCGTATACTGTTTGAATCCATTTTCCCTGAACCGTTGCCTTGAAAATAGACAGCAATGTTGGAGTTGCATCAAAAAGTATCAGACTTAGAGGTTGATTAAAAGAAAAAAAGGTTCCCGGTGCAAGCATATTTTATAACATGCACGCACATTATAAAATATATCTGCACACACATGTGCACCCAATTTTATGAGAACGCCATTGGTATCAAGCGATGAAACCTGACAGTGAGAAGATGAGATGAAACGAGGACTCATCTGATGAAGAAATTCGTCATTTCGAAACATGGCCCTGTTGGGAGAATTTGACAGCTAAGCTTTCGGGACATTTAAAGTGCTTAAGAAATTGAAGTGGCATTGTGCACAAAGCTGGTTCAGATTGAGTTAGATATGCAGCATTGTTTTCACAAGAGATTACACTTTTTATATAAAAACTAATAGAGAGAAAACAGAAAAATATTTAATAAAATAATAATTGTGGTTGGGAAGGAAGTAGGTTCATGATTACATTTGAGAAAATTCTCTAAGCAAGGCCTTGGAGGCATGCAACAGATTGTGTATGAAACCTATCTCATCCCATATTAAAATTTATCACACACAGAGTGGGTGGGGTGTTGTGGAGTTTCGGATTTCCTATTTTGTGTCATATGAAGGCAAATCCATATGAAGAACTAAACAGAATGCAATGAAGGCTAATTCGCTGGATAATGTTGCTGTATAGCAGGAGGAGTTTTACTGACTTATAAAAATTTTTTTTTTAATTCAGATTCTCGAAAGACTTTTTACTTTTAAAAAAAAAATAAATTTCCTTTTGTAAGAGCATTTCATATAAAAATCCTTTTATCCTGTCCCAAAAGTGTCCTTAGAGGAAGAAACCAGGAAATGCAGGGAGTCATGGCTACAAATCTTACATGTTAAAATGAAATGAACCACATGGCCCCAACATAACTCCTAGAGTTTTTCTATTACAACAGCACCACTGAATATAGAATATGAATAACTCCAAATTATGATGTGATTGAGAGCTTACCGAGGACCCAGCTGGATCAAATTTGGAGTTTAAGACCAGCAGCTAAAATTATATATTGAATGCATTTCAGTATTAACGTATGAGCTGCATGAATATAATAATAATGGCGTAAATAAATCGATGCATTTTATGTTGCATTTGCTGGGGCAAAGGTAAGGTTACTAGCAACTTCTGCTCTGGTCTAAATTTATGCTGTCGATGCTTATAAGAAACATAAGATATGTTGGTGAAATAGGGCGATGCTTATACTCAGTGTCCAACAGTTGATCAAATAAATGTTGTGGGTCGTCCAGAGTTCAGGAAAGTGTTCAAGCATTTTGTTGACAGATGCATGCTATTGCTTTGAGTGCATGCTCTAGTTTGGACTTCTATCTGCTATCTACTGTTAGATCTGGTTTCTTGATGTCACCAGTCACTAGCAGGGACTTCAGCTGGTGTGGCCTCTAAACCATTATTATTTTTTTCTTTTGCTGAAGGCAGCCCACACACTTATCTGGTTGTAATTTCTCTCAGATTACTATCATCAGGTGCCTAGGCGTCCAGGGTGATGTTTGTGGTGTAATAAGTATTCAGAAAGCTGCTATGCCTGAGACACAGCAGGAGGACAAAGGAAGTTTAAGGTAGCATGCAAAATGTTTAAACGGAGAATGCTGAATTCTATTAAAACGAACCAGGGAAAGGGGGCTATATGAAAGTTGATTTTAAAACAGTGAAGTTTTAGAAGATGGATTGCCAACAGCTGCCTAAGTGCTGCACGTTTGAAGTATTAAACTAGAAAGCTTTCCAATCAGCAGTTAGTTCCCTGCCACTGTTTCCTATGTCCACTACTTAATATCTGAACCATTTCATAACTTTTACAAACCAGGGTACAAATCTAGATCTGTGCTTAACAGGCCAAAGCAAAAGTGTTACTGAGTCGACATTGAGTGGCAACGATACTATCAGCTTTTCTGGATGATTAATTTTTAGGGTTTTTTTTTTTTTTCAATTAGTCTCCGCTAAAAATGAACATTTACTGGACATGATGGGTATGCAGCTGAATACAGGTATTGTGGTTTAGTATTTGATTTTTGTATTTTACAGTACCGAATTCGAGACTACAGTGAGTGCGTGAACAGTAGGGAAATCATTATGGCCAAATTATGAACCCCCAGAATGGGGAGGGGGGTTTCAGCTCAGAAGATTCTGGAGCGACTGCAGGTCGGCTCCCTGCACTGAAGGGGCTTCTCGAGTTAAATTTACATCACTAATGGACCAAGTATTGATACAGGACTTGGCATAATCCGTGCTGCTGTTCGAGGTGGGGTCTGTAAATCTCTTTTCCATGCCTTGTTTTTTGGACTTGGCAGTTTCCTCTGCTCCTTCGCACTTCCAGTTCAGTGGGAACCCTGGGCTGGGATCTGGCACTGTGAAGCCTTCAAATGTAAAAAAAAAAAAAAAAAAAATCAGATAGGAGCCATTCAACAAATAAGCTGCTCCCCTTTGGACTCAGTGGATACTTAATATTAAAAAAAGCCCAGTAAATGCCTTTTAGACCAGTGAAGGAAGCAAATTCAGACATAGGCCAACATTTTGAATAGTTTTTTCAAGACAAACGTTGGGCTATCTTTATTAATCATTACTGGCTAGACATTCAAAATGAGTTCAAAACTGTTTTTCTTCTTTTCTTTTTTCTTTATGTGCAAAACCCAGTCAATTTTATATTAGCATTTAAAATTCCAAAAAAATCCTGTTATTTTAAATGATAGGAATGTCTCAGCATAGCAAGCCTATGGTATATCTTGGCTAATTAACAAATAGCGTATTTTTTACCCACTTCATATCTTGTGTGCAAAAAAAAAAAAAAGCACTAAGCCATCAGAGTCTTAAACCTTCAAATCCCCTAATACAATGCTTTGCCATGCTGGCTTCTTCAGGGCAGAGTATAAATAACCCGCTGGAGTATTTCTGCTATTTTGTAAAGACACCACCTTTCAAAAACGTGTGTGCCGGTACTGTACCAGGCGGAGGTCATGCTGAGTCGTTTTGTTTCACCGTGGGCTGAACTGCTCCGAGGCACATGCACACGTACTCTGGCATCATGAGCAGGGGCCAGAGGTATTTGGCGTGTGGCACACTTGTTTTGAGTATTGCAGGGTCCTTCTGCCTGGTCTGAGAGAGCGCCAGTACCACAACTCTGGAGTCCGTTGAAGTAAGGGCAGTTCCTCTATCGGGGCAGAATAAGCAGCTAGCAGTGGGGCCTGGGTTGAACCTGGCAGAGCTAGAAAAAGAACTTGCAGGATCAGTAGGTGTTGCCTTTTCAGTCCCACCTTCGCAGGCCTTTTCAGGGGTATGGGTGGGGTTGTTTTGGGACTGTCCTCTCTGACAGTTAAAGTGGCTGCATTAAAGGGGCACTTAGGAAAGATAAGGCCATTGCAGAAAGACTAAACACATTCTTTGCTTAAGTGTTTACTGAAGAGGATGTCGGGGAGATAACCCATTCTGGAGACAGTTTTCAAGGGTGGTGATTCAGATGAACTAAACCAAATTATGGTGAATCTGGAAGATGTAGTAGGCCAGATTGACAAATTGAAGATTAGTAAATCACCAGGACCGGATGGTATACACCCCAAGGTTCTGAAAAAACTCAAAAATGAAATTTCAGACCTATTAGTAAAAATTTGTAAATTATCATTAAAATCGTCCATTGTACCTGAAGATTGGAGGGAGGCCAATGTAATCCCAATATTTAGAAAGAGCACCAGGGAAGATCCGGGAAACTGTGGTCTGGTGAGCCCGACTTCAGTGCCGGGAAAAATCTTGGAAACTGTTATAAAAAATAAAATCACAGAACATTTAGATAGACATGGTTTAACGGGACATAGCCAGCATGAATTTACCCAAGGGAAGTCTTGCCACACAAATCTAAATTTTTATGAAGGGGTGAATAAACATGTGGACATAGGTGAACCGGTAGATGTGATGTATTTGGATTTTCAGAAGGTGTTTGACAAAGTCCCTCATGCGAGGCTTCTAAGGAAACTAAAAAGTCATGGGATAGGAGGTGATATCCTTTTGTGGATTGCAAACTGGTTAAAAGACAGGAAACAGAGAGTAGGATTAAATGGTCTGTTTTCACAGTGGAGTGCCTCAGGGATCTGTACTAGGACTGGTGCTTTTTAATATATTTATAAATGAAATGGAAAGGGGCACGCAAAGTGAGATGCTTAAATTTGTGGATGACACAAAATTGCATGAGGACCTTGTGAGGCTGGAAGATTGGGCATCCAAATGGCAGATGAAATTTAATGTGGACAAGTGCAAGGTGATGCTTACAGGGGAAAATAACCCATGCTATAGTTACACGATGTTAGGTTCTACATTTGGAGTTACCACCCAGGAAAGAGATCTAGACGTCTTAGTGGATAATATATTGAAATCGTCAGCTCAGTGTGCTATGGCAATCAAAAAATCAAACAATGTTAATTCTTAGGAAGGGAATGGTGAATAAAATGGTAGATGTCATAATGCCTCTCTATCGCTCTATGGTGAGACCGCACCTTGAATACTGTGTGCAGTTCTGGTCGCCGCATCTCAATGGAGAAACTCTGGAGAAGGGCGTCAAAATGATCAAGGTTGGAACTGCTCCTCTATGAGGAAAGGCTGAAGAGGTCAGGGCTGTTCAGCCTGGAGAAGAGACGGCTGAGGGGGGATATGATAGAGGTCTACAAAATCATGAAAGAGCTTGAACAGGTAAATGTAAATCGGTTATTTACTCTTTCGGATAATACAAGGACTAGGGGACACTCAATGACTTTAGCAAGTAGCTCATTTAAAACAAATCAGAGAAAATTATTTTTCACTCAACGCTGAAGTAAGCTCTCGAATTCATTGCCAGAGGATTATGGTTATGGCAGTTAGTGTAGTTGAGTTTAAAAAAGATTTGGATAAGTTCCTAGAGCCAGGGCCAGTGCAAGTGCTGCCGGCCCCCCCCCCCCCCCCCCCCGGTTGCGCCCCTCCCCCCTACCTGTTTTGGTGCCGACTATGTGCTTCTCAGGGCGACGAGCCGTAGGGGGCGCCGAAGAGCAGCCACGTGGTGCCGCAAGTGGGGCCTATCCCGCTCACAGGAAAGAGAAATAGAAACAGTCAGCGCCGAAACAGGTGTGTGTGTGTGGGGGGATGCGACACTGTCTCTATTGCTGTTTGCTGCGAGCGGGATAGGCCCCGCTTGCGGCACCACATGGCTGCTCTTCGGTGCCCCCTACGGCTCAGCGCCCTAGGCGAATGCCGAAGTTCGCCTAATGGACACGCCAGCCCTGCCTAGAGCAGAAGTCTATAAACAGCTATTAATCAATAAGGATTAGTAGCTTGAGATTTATTCATTTAATGTTTGGGTACTTGCCAGATACCTGTGACTTTGTTGGCCACTGTTGGACACAGGTTACTGGGCTTGATGATGCTTGGTCTGACTCAGTATGTCATATCTTATGTTCTTTGTTCTTAAGAGTAACATAGTAGTATAGTAATGATGGCAGATAAAGACCAAATGGTCCATTCAATCTGCCCAGTAAGTTGCTAATGGTAATTGCCACTCCATGCAGGTTATTCCCATGCCTTCTGTTACAAAATTTGTCTTGCTTTTGCACCTGGGCTTGTAATCCCAGGAGTAAAGAAGCAGAAAGTTACCTCCAAAGTGACTAAGAAGTGCCCTAGGTGCCTCTGTTCCCTGCTGGATTCCTCAGGTTCTCTTGGGAGATCATGGTCAGATGGGAATCTGATCATCTTAGTTCCGTGACCTCAGTAGAAGAGGGGGAATGTTCATCTGGGGGAAGATGACTTTTCAGGCTCTTCTGCAAGAAAGAGCTCCCAGCATTACTCTCAAAGTGGTCACAGCACTTAAAATGTCAGCCACCAAGTCTTCAGAATTATGAACAAATTATATCCTCTACTACTGGAAAAGAAGAATTGCCTCCTCAGAGTACCTTAGGTAGTTGCCCTGGTGTCACCTGTAACTTGCAAGGCAACTATCCCTTTTGAAGCAGGGACAGCACTAAAAGACCCCCAAGAAAGATTGAGGCCATTTTAAATCAGGCATTTTCCGCAAGTGCCATGGGAGAACAGGTTTCCATCGGGGAGGGGAGGGGTAGGGAGTGGTGGTATGAAGCCCAGGTGGTAGCATGCTGGATTGTGCGGCTTCCAGAAGATGCAGATGCAGCACACATGGCATTTTTAGTGGGTGCCATGTATGACCTGGATCTCTTTCTGGGCCATGGTCGCAGTAGTTGTGGCATGAAGGCTTCTCTAGCTGTGAAACTGGGCAGCGGATTCTGCTTCCAGGACTCTCATGGAAATTTCCCTTTAAGGGCAGTCTGATTTTGGGGAAGCATTGGGGAAAAAGTGGTGAATGATTTAGGGGAATCCTTGATAAGGCGCTAGCGTTTAATTCCTTGAAAGTATAGGTTGCACCATTTCCTGTACCTGCACATTCTAACATTGTGCGCTTTCTATTGGGTGCGAAGCATATGCCTCTCTCCTCACAGTTTACATTCATGGTCCCACAGTGGGACCTTAGTCTAGTCCTTAAAGCTCTAGTGGCCCCATCCTTTGAATCAGTTAAGCAGATGTCCCTAAAGAGGACTTCTAGTGACTATCTTTTTGGCTAGATGTATCTCTGAACTGCAGGCATTGTTTTGCAGAGACCCC
Organism: Rhinatrema bivittatum; assembly: GCF_901001135.1. Taxonomy (NCBI): domain Eukaryota; kingdom Metazoa; phylum Chordata; class Amphibia; order Gymnophiona; family Rhinatrematidae; genus Rhinatrema; species Rhinatrema bivittatum. The sequence goes on from NC_042618.1 coordinate 225,705,918, forward strand.
TATTTAATTTTCTTGCCTGATTCAGCAACTTTTCAACCAGCTCTGTTTTTTCTCCAAGGTCAAGCAGGATGGCAGTCCTCACACATGGGTGACATCGTATGGAGCCTGGCCTGGAGCTTTGATCTCAAAGAAGTTAGAACTTTCAACATGCTCTTCTGAGCATGTATGGCTGTAGCTATCACCCTGCCTCCTAGGCAGAGTCCCTCAGTCTCTTTTTTTTTTTTTTTTTTTCTGTGGAGTTGTGTGGTCACCGTGTTCAGTTTTGCTCTCTCCTCACAATTTTTGTTGTGATTTTTTTTTCTGGAGCTGCAGCTTTTTTCATTGGAACCTTCTGTTTTCTTTTATCTTATATTTTCTTTTTTATTTATTTAAATTTTTTCTTCCTTTCAAATTCTCTGCCAGCCGCATGGCGGTCCTGTACAGCCTGGCAGAGCCTATTCTTTTCTTTAAAAGTTTGTGTCCTCTTCTTGCTCGGTCTGTTTTTGTGCCTTTGTCTGATGCTGGTGGGACTGATAGAATGTAGTTCATGTGTGATCCGTGTAGGCTGCTGAACCTCGGACTCGCCTGAGTTCTTCCCGGGCAAGAGTTCCATGTCATTTCACCGATCAATTAACATTGATGGAGATTCGCACAATGAAGGGATTGAGGACCACACTGTTCCTGTGGGGGGAAAGCTATTCCTACCCACATTCTAAAGAATTAATTGTCACGGCAGAAGCCCTGGACGACGTATCCTTCCCTCCTGCTTGCCAGCGACGACAGTGCAGTCTCCTTGTGAAAGAGGGTGAGCAGGAGCCTGGGCAAGCAGCGTCTGTGCTATGCCTGGTATCGGTTGCCCTTTCATGTCCATGCCAGAGCACAGATGGTCTGATACGTTGATGTCAGGACCACATCAGGGACCAGGTCTGCCATTGAGTGCTATGGTCACCCTTAACATCATCGAGGTGCCGTGGCTGCCCTCTGTCATAAGGGCCATTGAGAGTCATGAGCGCTACTGAGTGCTGTGCACACCATCTAGCATCCTGGCTGCTGGAGAGGATCCTTCCATGACATAAGCATCGGCAGGTGCTGTTGAGCACCATGGACACCATTGAGCCATGGGCCCTTGCTGAACCAGAGTAATGGACATTGACCCTGAGCACTATCAAGCACCAGGGCCCTCAATGCAGTGGGGTAGCGGCATTGACCCAAACATCATTGAGGGCCATGGCAACCATTGTGTGCTGTGGATGCCAGTGATGCCATTTGTTGCCATGGCCACTCTCAACAAGGTCGAGCACCATTGCTGCCATGGGGCACCAGGATCACCATCAAGTGCCCTGGTCGTCCTTGAGGACTTTGACTGCCATGGCATGGTGAGGCATCCTGAGCTCCTTCAAGTACCACGGAAGCTCTCTGGAAACAGGGATGCCTTTAGGCCTTAGCTTTGTTGCCATCTACCAGAGGCATCCTTGAGTGCCCCCTAGACTGATGCCCTCAAGGCTATCGAGTGTTGTGGGTGCTGACGAGGTCCTTTGTGGCACCTTGGTGCATCATCAATGCCGGGCACTATGGACACTGATGCTTTTGTTTGCTGGAGTTGCAGGCATTGGGGGTGCAGCCAGGCTTTGGGTACCATCTGTGCCGAATGCCAGGGTCACTGTCAAGGCTATCATATGCCATGGGCATTGTCGAAGGACAATACGAGCTCACATCAAGACCCTTGGGTGTATAGATGAGCTGGGGGGAACAGTCAGTGGCGGCGACCACCATAGGTTCTCTTGAGCACTTTAGTCAGTGTTGTGTATTGGTGCCATAGGGCCTCCACCTTCAGGCATCATTGGTACTAGGGATGTGCATTTGTTGGTCCATTGATTTCATTCGTTTCAGTCGTGCATGTGTGTCTCGCGATCGGAAGGTTTGCGCACAAAACTGATGGTATGTGCACATTTTGGTGGGCGCCCATATATATGCATATCAGTTTTGTGTACGTACCTTCTGATTGCAAGATGAGCGTGCACACGGATGAAACGAATGGACCAACGAATGCACATTCCTATTCGGTATGCTGGACCATCAGTGTCACTAACGCTCAACATTTTTTGTCATCACATTGTCTGCATCTTTGCACAATGTGGGCTCCATATGTGTCACTGGCCTGTTGATGTCTGCAGGTATCTGGGGCGTGAATAGTGGCTCTGTATGCCGTTGAACGTTTTGAGTGCCTGTGGCACGATCAAGCACCGTCAAAGCCTTAGGCATGGCATTATTTGGTGCCATAGATGTGATCTATCGCTGGAGAGTGCTATTGGCATCACAAATGCTGTCACCAGTGTCTGCACCAGCAGACGTTGTTGGATGCTGCAGGGTGCCATTGCAGAGCACCATGGGGACAGTCTGGCACCATGGGCTTCCCTGACACCATTACACGACAGGAAGGGCGGTGAGCCACTCAAGGGCTGTGTTCAGCTTCTTGGAGCATTATCTGTCAACTTGGATGCCATGGGGGTGACGCTGCAGAACACTGCCCACTACCATGGACTGACACAGAGCCCCAGAGACACTGAGGATGCCATCGTCACACTGTGCATGCTGACCTCATTTTATTGACTATAGTGGGGGTTATCTACTCTTTCAAGCACCTCAGGCTCTGGCGGATAGCATTCTCTTTGTTGATGCCAGGGAATGCCGCACCTGAGATAGTGGGGCCAATGTTGTCTGGTCAAGATGTCAGCTTCCTCGTCTATATCACATCATAGGGTACTATGGGACACTAGCAAGGAGGGTGACCTCACACACTCTTTGATTGATTTTTGGCAGTGCCAACGTTTAATATGTGATGCTCGGTCTACCCACAAGCACTGTGCTGTTAATCCTATATGCACTACCATTTGCAGGATGGGATACTACTGTATGAGTGCTGGTCATCGAGTTTTGTTTTTTTTTTAAATCTGTGTTATATATTTATAAGAAAGGAATTGAGTTAACTGCGAAGTAGAAAAAAGAGAGAGGTCTACCCCTTATGTTTAATTTGACATTTGCAGGGGAATTTCAACAGGAAACTAGCCCCAATTTGTAGGACCTGTGATCTTAAAAGCAAAAGTTGCTTTCTTTTCTTTTGTGTCATTCTTGACACATCCGGAAATATTCTCACCTGCAAATTCAAAAACTATGTAAATGATATTTAAAAAATAATTTAAATATCCACTCTCTGTTTCTAATGCAAACATTACAATCATGGTACTAACTTCAGCTAAACTAGAATCAGAAGTCTCAAGCAATTCAGTAACATTTAAAGATGGTATCATTTTTTCAATTGAAAAAATTGAAAAGGTCATCGGGTTTTTAAAGCGGAGGGCACTACTCTTCTAGTTGCCCTCTAGTGTATGGGGGTGTGTTTTTTTTTTCTCATGGTGAGCATAACAGGTTGTGCTCCACAGTCCCAAGAGTGACCTAAGACTGCTTTCCTGGTTGAACCATGATTGATGTGGATACTAGAAGGCAGGGTCGGGAGTGTCTCCCCCCCGCCCCCACACACCCTACAGACGAGGCATATGTCTTTCGATCCCCTCCTATATTGGCTTAGGCTTGAATCCCTTTCATATTGAAGCCTCCAGGACTCAATCCCTTGCAGGTTTGTCACCGAACTGGAGCCTTGATTCTTCCGAATCAGTACACCTCCTTGCACGTCAGAACCTGCAGGTGTTGGGGGATGGCAGCGGTATCTTTAGTCCAAAAGGATTGGTATAATGATTCTACTCAAAGGTTTTTTCTGCTGGTCAGTAGCGGAGTTCAAAGTCAGATCAAGAAAAGAATAGGGACCAGGACTCTGCCCAGAAAGGCGTTGAGCTTGTGGACGGTACTATGTTTTTATGATCCATATAGATGGTGATCTTGTGCTGAGATCCTTCTAAGAGATGCTGCCATTTCTCATGAGCGAGTTTAACTGTTAGAAGTTCTCTGTCTCTGATTGTGAAATTGTTCTCTGCCAGTGGAAACATTCTAGAGAAGAATGAGCACAGGAGAAGCTTCCCTTCTGTGCTTTGTTGACTGAGGACAGCCCCAACCCCAAGGGAAGAGGCTTCTACCTCAAGCACAAAAGGACGAGAGGTGTCTGGATGTCTGAGACAGGCTCCTTGGGTGAAAGCTTGTTTAAGCATCTGAAATGCTTTGACCGCTTCTGGAGTCCAGTTTCTGGTATCGTGCCCTTTTGTGTTAGGGCTATGAGTGGAGTGGTGAGACTGGAGTATTCATTGATGAATTGCCAATAATTGGCGAAACCTTTGTAGCACTCCAGTTGGGGCCATTCTAGGATAGCATTCTGTTTTGTGGGGTCCGTGCACAGGCCAGTACTGGAGATATACCCTAGAAAAGGTAATTGTTCTTGCTTGAAGAGACACTTCTCCCATTTGACATACAGATTATGATTGTGTATGCACTGGAGTGCTTGTTTCACATGGTATCTATGAGTGGTCGGAGACTGGGAAAAGATGAGGATGTCATCTAGGTATACTACTATGGAGGAGTATAGCAGGTCTTGAAAGATGTCGGTCATCATCTTTTGAAAGACTGTCAGGGCAATGTACAGGCCAAAAGGCATTACTAAATATTTGTAGTGCCTGTCCCTTGTATTAAAGGCAATCTTCCATTCATCTCCTTGCTTAATTCGGATGAGGTTGTTTGCACCCTGGAGGTAAAGACCGGGCTCCCTGCAGTCGATTAAACAGTTCAGATATCAGTGGTAGGGGGTAGTGATCCTTTTTGGTGATAGCATTAAGGCTTCTGTAATCTATACAGGGTCGGAGCATTCCATCCTTTTTTTTTTTTCCTACAAAGAAGGAACTTGCACTGGCAGGTGAGGAAGATCGACAGATGAAGCCTCTAGCGAGATTCTCTTAGATATATTCACTCATATCCTTGGTCTCAGGCCCCGAGAGGGGGTATAGTCTGCGTCATGGAGGGTCTTTGCCAGAGATGAGCTCAATCCCTGCAGTCAAAGGAGCAATGAGGAGGCAACATCTCAGCCTGTTTGGAGAATATGTTTAAATATTCTGTATATTGGGGCGGTAGTCCCATCTGAGTAGCAGCAATGGTGATATGAGCTGGAGGGGCAATAGACTAGACAAGTAGGATGCCAAGACGGCCTCTACTGGGCCAGTTCGAGCAAAGATCAGTCAATGGTGGGTTGATGTTTTTAAAGCTAGGGAAGCTCCAGGATAATTGGATTGACTGCTCGGGGTAGGACATAGTGATGGTCTCAGAATGAATTAGGTCTGTGTGGAGAGTGAGTGGAACAGTGCTCTCAGTGAGTCTTCCTAGGAGGGGATCACCGTAGACCGAGGAAACAGTAAGCGGTTGAGCTTGGGGGAACCATGGGTATATGATAGTGCATCACCAGGGCCTGATCCAGCACTAGTCCAGTAATGTCTGTGAGGTGAGGTGGGTTTCACCTAAGGTGATGGATACCGGAACAAGAAGGGGAACAGAGGAAATCAAGCCTAGGCTTATCTCCCTGGTCAACCCTAGGCATGGAAGTTTCCCTGTTTCTTAGGGCAGTTAGCCACAAAGTGTCCACGAACTACGCAGTACGGGCATAGGCCCAATTGTCTATGGTGCAATTTCTCTTCAGTGGTCAGCCAGCTGTGCCCCAGCTGCATGGGTTCCTCCTGGGTCCTCACTTCGGAGGACTGTCATGGGTGGAGACAGGGGTCACTGGAAGCGAGGTGCTAAGGGTACGGAGCATCGTGCTTTACACTCATAGGATTTCTCCTGGAAACTTTGGTCTATATATCTGGCTAAGGTGATAAGATTATCCAAGGAGGTGGGAACTTCTCAAATTGTGAGTTCGTCTTTAATGCAACCTGCCAGCCCTTGAAGAAAAAAGGCTGTGAGACTTTCCTCGCCTCAGTTCAGTTCAGAGGTGAGGCTTGGATTTCTATCACCTACTCCGAGGGGGTCTGGGAGCCCTGGCGAATCTGCAACATGTTGGTTGCACAGGCGGTGTCTCTTCCTGGTTCATCAAACACAAGGTGGAATTTGTGGAGGAAGCCTGTGAGGTTCTGGAGCATGGGATCTTCACATGCCCACAGAAGAGATGCTCAAGCTAATGTAGTGCCACCCAGGAGGGAGAGGACATAGGTAACCTTAGTACGATCATCTGGGAACATTGCAGTTTATAGTTGGAAGTGCATCCAACATTAGTTAATGAACCCGCAGCATTATTTGAGATCTCCCATGAAACAAGGAGGCGTCGGAAGCTGCGGTAGAGGTTGGCAGACCTGAGGGAGAGGAACAGACTATGTTGGTACAAGGTTCAGCCTCAGGGCATCCACACCGATGGCTAATTTTTACAGGACCTTGGTATCTTGATTGAATACCTGCTGCTGTTCCTGTAGATGCTGTGCCAAGCCAAATATTGCTTGGAGTGAGGACTGGGCTACCAGGTCCATGGCCTCAGCAATATGTTAGGATTGTGGAGCCTTGTGATGGGGTGAGGTTAATGCAACCTTCAGGGAAGGCCCTGTAGGTCCTCACCCTCAACTGGTAGAGCAAATAGTGCAGAGACTGAGCTGGAGCTTCGCAACCCTTGGGTTGAGCCTTTCGGTTCCAGGGGCTAGCAGGTCTTAGGTGGCAGTGTCTGGGTTTAACGCAGAAGACTGGCTCTGATGTTAAGCTGAGGTTTAGGCAGGGAGCAATTAAGGATGGATGGTGGTCAGGCTGAGGTTGAGGCAGGCAGCAAGCAAAGGTGGTCAGTTCACAGGCTGTGGTCAGTTCCAAGAACCAGTCTAAGGGGAGGCAGGCTAGGAGAGGCTGAAGACAAGAACAACCCTGGATGCGAAGGAAGCAGCAACTCATACTCTACGAGAATTGACCCATTGCTGAGCACTGTAGTGTTGCACGGCCAGGGTTTAAATACCTGATATGTGATGTCATCAGGGGCATCGGCCAGTGTGTTCCCACTGTGGGGCATTTAAGAATTGGTGCACATGCCTAGAGAGGAACCCAGTGGTAGACTGTGATGGTGTCTCCAGCCATGTGGCATGGTGGTGTTCCGGCCCGGGCAGTGAGGGGTGAGTGAGCTGGCAAATGTAACAGCCAGAAAATCATCAACTAGAAGAGCCTATGGTTTTAAATGGAAAGATTCTCTACATGGTATCAATGCAATGCCTTGGATTTGTATGCAAACGAATCCAAAGAATTACTGAGCAATTTGCTCTCTTTTTCTGCTTCAGGACTTAAACCTCATCAGTAAGAATACATCTCGGTGCCATAACAGGCTTACCCTAAATGTGGTTATGGTAAACTATCTCCACTCATCTGTTAGTTTCCAAGTTCATGAAAGGCTTACAGAAACCTTCAGTTATGAAACAACTTAAACGTGGTCCTGGCACAACTGATAAAGCTGAAAAAATATGGGTGGAATTACATTCAATTCCAATATATTGTCCAATAACACGTTGCGTAAATGAGTCAATATTTATTATCAAATACATACATTAAGGTTAAAGTGATTTGGTGGTATGTGTTTTTTCAGATATAGCGTATAATGGAGCAGCTTGGCATGCAAACGGTGACCTGGGTTTCATAATACTTGGAGACACGAATGCGTGGTTTTTTTTGTAGATTTTTGTAGATTTTTGCTAAGTGTTGGTTCGTAGTTAGCTTAATAGAATCATTGCACATTGATGTTTTTTGTAGAGACTACGATTCCCCTGATGAAGCCATGATGGTGAAACAAGGGCCTCTTATAGGGTGGTATTCGTTGAAGTTGATGGGTCATCACAGCGTGTGCAGTTTTGAAACAGTGGAATCAATGCGATATTTCTAAATGATCGTTGCATCAGCATAAGAGGAGCAGCTAATAAAGGAAGGTTTAAAAAACAAATAAGATGAGACATTGAAGAGCTTATGCAATAATAATAACATGACAACAGTAATGTAGTACCTAATTACTTAGTACATGCAACACTGCAAAGAATGAATTTATTATTGTAGAAAATAGTGAGAAAAGACCTGTAATGTGATAATACCTTTTATAGGACAACAGTATTGTATGCTCATGATATACATGTTTAATATTTGTATGTTTACTATATACAAATGAAGTGTTAATGGTGAAGATAAGGTTTTTTTGTGTGAATGAGTGTGTGTGTTGTGTGTGATGCAATTTTTTGAATGTAAAATTTTGCATGTAAAAATTTTGATAATAAATATTGACTCTCATTTACTCGACGTGTTATTGGACAACTGATAAAGCTGCCATTTAAACCATTGGAATCGGATTCTCTCAGATTTCTAACATGGAAAGTAATATTGCTTGTAGTAGTAACATCATCCAGAATAATCAGCAAACTTCTGACTTTAGGTCATTATCCATCTTATATGCAGTTCTTTCACAACAGCATGGTGCTCTACACTCATCCAAACTTTCTGACAAAAGTAGTTTGTGTTCCATATTAATCAAGTCATCGTATTACCTATGTTCTTCTCCTTGGACAAGCAGGATGGTAGTCCTCACAAGTGGGTGACATCATCAGATGGAGCCCGGCACGGCAAACTTTTGTCAGAGTTTCTAGAAACTTTGACTGGCAGACTGAGCATGCCCAGCATGCTACTTGTCCATGCGGGGTCTCTTTTTCCATGGAGCTATCATCTCGTGGATGTGGAGTCACGCTGCTTTTTCTCGGAAAACTGCCACTTTCGAATTCTTCTTGGTACTTTTCCCCACACCGGGTCCCTCAACATCATCCCGGCCTCAGTTTGTGAGCATTACGGTGAGTTTTCGCTCTTTGAGGTCAATTTCTGATGGTGCTGTTTCCCGGTGACCACCGACCATCAATCGCTCATCAGTTGTTTGGCATGGTGTTGGACTTTTGCCGATGCTCCCCGTGCTCTCAGACAATGTCCATTACAGACCCCACACGAGGTCTGTGTCTGTTTTGGGGGAAACACATGATGTCAGGGGATGCCCCCCTGTGCCGTGCACACCTGGATAAGTTGAGAAGCTGTTTGGCCTCAGGAAGGTCCGGTCCTTCGGCGTCTGGATTGGCCAACATCTCTTTCCTCCCTTTCCAGGTCTGGATCCTCACCATCTCCCTCTGCGCCGGGGAAAGACCAGGTTGATCACCATGGGAAGGCGAGGAAGCACAGTCATTGGTCTCTGTTCTTGCAGGAGACCAAGCTCAGGAAGGTACTGGCGTCAACCGAGATGCCCCTGACATGGCCCCGGAGGCTGAGGGCCTGAGGCGGTCCCCACAGATACCGGTGCCGGACATCAGTTTCCAAGCAATGCCTCCTCCTCCAGCTGTCCTCTCTTTGGCAGCATTCGAGGAGGAATTAGAGCACGGAGTATGGTTAGCAGTCGACTGAGCCCTATAAGGCATTGAGCTGCCGGTCTCATTTGGGCCGCCACCGATACCGGGACCGGCGTCATTGATGCTGGCACCTTTGCTGGAGCACTTGGACATGCTCCTCAGTGCCCTGCTAACGTAACTGCTGCCGGTGCCCCTGCCTCCAGCAGAGACCATTCCCATCACCGCATCTTCGGTTGAGAATAACCGTTGGGCCAGGTGGCCCTCTTCTGAGGCTGACTCAGTGGCCGGTATTGCTCGAGCCCCTACTGGGTCCATCGAAGCTCTTGGTGTCTCCGCTGTCCGTGGAGCCTTCGGTACCCTTTGGGTTTCCAGTACCCTCGGTTCCCTCTGTGCCCTGCGCCAAGAGTGTAGTGAGAGTTCCCTCACCGGTATCCCCAGGCAATCTCAGTGAGGCAGACGCTCCATATGACCCATGGGGAGAGGATGCATCTGAGACGTCTTCTGTTGAGTCAGAGGATCTAGGTTCTGAGCAGTTTCCTCCGGAGGAGAGGCATAAATCCTCTCCCGAGGATTTGACGTTTGCCGGCTTTGTGTGGTCCATGGTGGAATCCATCCCCTTCCAGCTCCTGACTGAGGTGGACTCCGGGCACAAGATGCTGGAAGTCCTCCAGTTTGTGGATGCACCTAAGGAGGTGGTAGCTGTCCCATCCATGACATCTTCAAAGAATTGTTTGTCCGGCTATGGGAGCACCCCATCTCGATATCTCCTGTGAACAGGAAGACTGATGTGGTGTATCTGTTTCAGCCTATCATGGGGTTTGAATGCCATCAACTACCGCAACAGTCTGAGGTGATGGACTCTGCCCTATGGAAGGCAAAGCGTTCTCGCACCCATGCTTTGACTCCCCTGGGCCGAGAACACAGGGCTCTGGACACCCTGGGGAGGAAAGTCTTCCAGGGTTCCATGCTGGCGGCCATGTATATGGGCCAGCATTCCAGGAACCTCTGGAAGCAGATTCAAGAGCTGGCTGAGCGCCTGCCTCAGCAGCTGCAAGACTTCTTGAAAGTGATCCAGCAGGGCTTGGAATATGATAAGCATGAGGTCCGGACTACATATGATGTGTTTGGGACGTCAGCAAGAGTGGCCGCAGCGGGCATTGGAGCCTGACGCAAGACCTGGCTCAGAGCCTCCGACCTCCATTCAGAAATCCAAGAGCGCATTGCGGACTTGACCTGTACTGGAGAGAATCTCTTCGGTGACAGTATTAAGGACAGTTGAAGGATCATCATGAGGCCGGCCAGCACCTCAGACCTGCAGTCCTCAGGCAAGAAGCCCTCATGGCAAGGGCCCATGGTACCCATTTTTTTGGCCATGCAGGTTCTACCCGCCAGCGACCAGGGCAAGGTCTCAGCGGACTGGCCTCAGGCAACCCTAGGACTCAGCCGGCTCCCTATGTGGTTTTGACTGGCTGGGAGGGGAGTGTAAGCCAGCCACCTGTGCCCTCCAGTCGGGGGTCGACTATGGTTCTTTGTAGACCGCTGGCTGTCCATCATCTCGGACTGGTGGGTCTTGTCCATCATTCATCGTGGGTACAGCTTGAACTTATGGGATATCCCTCTGGACTCTCCCCCGTGTCCCTTTTGGGGTCCTTCAGTGAATCAGGAGGTACTCTTAAAAGAACTCTCCACCCTCCTAATGGCCAGGGCTGTTGAGCCCATCCAGCCACAGCAATGAGGGAGCGGGTTATACTCCAGTTATTTCCTGATTTCAAAGAGAGCAGGGGACTCCATCCTATTTTGGACCTGAGAGCCTTGAACAAATTCCTGGAGTGAGAGACGTTCAAAATGGTCTCATTGGGTGCCCAGATCCCTCTCCTATGAAGGGGGGACTGGCTTTGCTCCCTCGATCTAAAAGACATTTACACTCGCATCAAGATTTCCCGGGGGCACAGGAAATATCTTCGCTTTGTGGTGGGCAAGCAGCACTTCCAATACAAGGTGCTGCCTTTCGGTCTGGCGTCTGCAACTTGCGTCTTCACCAAGTGCCTGTCTGTAGTAGGGGCCTACTTGCGGCGGCTGCGAGTGCAAGTTTTTCCCTATCTGGACAACTGGCTTATAAAGAGTGCCACCCAGGAGGGAGCACTGCAGTCCCTGCACTACACCATTCGGGTGTTGGAGACCTTCGGGTTTCTGGTCAATTACCCGAAGTCACAGCTCATCCCGTCTCTTCAGCTGGACTTTATTGTTGCCAGGTTTGATATGGCCCAGGCCAGTGCGTTTCTACCCCGGGAAGAGGACTCTCACCGTGGTGTCTCTGGCGAGAGTGACCTCTCATTGTGTGCACCATATGCTCTGTCTGTTGGGGCACATGGCTACAACCGTCCATATCACTCCTTTTGCCTGTACATGTGTGCAGAGCTCAGTGGACCCTATGGTCCCAGTGGCGCCAGGCCTGCCAGAACCTTCAGGTGTGCATCCGTATTACTCCACCACTCCAGGACTTGTTTTGGTGTGAGAATCTGTCCAGTCTGGTGATAGGGGTGCCCTTCCAGGCTTCCCTTCTCATATTGTGCTTAGCACAGATGCCTCCAACCTGGGTTGGGGTGCCCATATGGAGGGTCTCCGCACCCAGGATTGGTGGTCCATTCAGGAAGCGAGGTGTAAGATAAACTTCCTGAAACTCCATGCGATCCAATATGCAAATTGGGCATTTCGAGATCTCCTGCCAAACAAGGCGGTCCTTATCCAGACTGACAATTAGGTGGCGATGTGGTTCCTGAACAAGTAGGGAGGCACGAGATCGTTCATCCTCTGCCAGGAGGCAATCCAGATCTGGTCTTGGGCTCTGTCCCAGGGCATTCTGCTACGAGCCATGAACCTGCCAGAGATGGAGAATGTGGTGGTGGATGACCTGAGTCATTCATTCCACCCCCACGAGTGGTCCCTGAAGCAGGAGATTGTGGATTGGGTCTTTTGTCTCTGGGGAATCCCCGACGTGGATCTCTTCACTTCCCCCTGCAACAGGAAAGTAGATAAGTTCTGCCCTCTGTTCAGAGAGAAAAGCAAACCAGCATTAGATGCTTTCACCCAACACTGGGACAGGGGCCTCCTATATGCATATCCTCCACTTCCACTAGTTTCGAAGACTCTCCTGAAGCTCCAACAGGACCAGAGAAACATGATCCTCATCACTTCTTATTGGCCAAGACAGATCTGATTCTCTCCCTACTGCATGATCTCTCCCTCCGGGAGCTGATTAGTCTGGAGTCCTCCCCAGACCTCATCTTGCAGGATCAGGGCAGACTACCATTCCAACCTCCAAGCCTTGTCCCTAATTGCTTGGATGTTAAGAGGGTGATTTTGCAGCCCCTAGACCTCTTGGATGAGGTGTCTTTGGGTTCTTGTGGTGTCCAGGAAGCCTTCCACTAGGAAGTCTTATGGCCTGAAGTGGAGGAGGTTTTCCATTTGGTATGACCTCCAAGGCTTAGATCAGTTTGCTTGTTCCAAGCCGAAACAACTTGATTACCTCCTGCATCTTATTTAAACTGGCCTAAAGACCAACTCCGCATATCAGTTCTATTGGGGCCTGCCACCAAGGGGTAGATGGTTTGCCCATCTCGATGCAGCCCATAGTGGGGCGCTTTATGTGAGGTCTGCTTCAGCTGAAGCCTCCCCTAAGACTCCCTGCTGTGTCCTGGGACCTCAGTGTGGTCTTGTCCCAGCTTATGAAGGCTCCCTTTGAGCCTTTGTGCTCCTGTGATCTGAAGTACCTAGCTGGAAGGTCGTCTTCTTGGTGTTGGTCACATCAGCATGTAGAGTCAGCGAACTTCAGGTCTTGGTGTCATATCCACCCTACAGAATGTTCTTCAACAATTGGGTGGACCTCCATACACACCCTAAGTTCCTGCTTAAGGTGGTGATGGATTTCCATCTGAACCAGTCAATTATCCTACCTATCTTTTTTCCAAAGCCTCATTTGCACCAGGGCAAACGGGCTCTGCACAGTTTGGATTGCAAGAGAGCCTTATTCTTCAACCTGGAGTGGACAGCAGGCCATAGGCAGTCCACGCAACTCTTTCTCTTTTGACAGGAACAGATTGGGAGTTACGGTTACTAAGCAAACTGTCCAACTGGCTAGTGGATTGCATTTCCTTCTGCTATGCTTGGGCGGGAATGCAGCTTGGGGGCCATGTCAAGGCTCATTCTGTCAGAGCCATAGCAGCTTTGGTGTCCCACTTGTGAGCGGTCCCCATGGACGAGATCTGCAAGGCTGCGACATGGAGTTCCTTCCACACCTTTGCCTCACACTACTGTTTGGACAGGGATGGCTGACACGATAACAGTTTTGGCTAGTCTGCCCTCCAGAATCTTTCAGCTGTAAAACCCAACTCTTCCTGCCTCAGGCCCTTTGTTTGGGTTTAGGCTGATTCCCTGTGTTACCAACAGCACCTCAGTTGTTGTGCCCATTGGCATCTGGTTAGGTGACTGTTAGTCCCCTTGTTTCGGGAACAGCCAGTAGCTAGGGATTCACCCACTTGTGAGGACTACCATCCTACTTGAACTAAGAGAAAGCTTAGTTGCTTGCTTACCTGTAACAGGTGTTTTAGCAGGATGTTAGTCCTCAAGAAACCCACTCACCACCCCGTGGAGTTGGGTTTTCTCCTTGTTTGTTGTTTTATGTTTTCATAATTCTATATTACGAGACTGAAGAGGGGACCCTATGTGGACATGTGGATAGTAGCCATGCTGGGCTCCATCTGATGATGTCACTCACTTGTGACATCTTGCTGTCCTAGGGAGAACACTTCTTACAGGTAAGCAACTCTGCTTTCCTGAGACAACATGCACATGAAAGTGACATGCACAAGAAAGTGGCCTGCTTGTTGCGGCGGTTGCTACCCCTGATTGAGCTGGATGTTCACCAGGATGCGGATACGGCGCTGCTCTCTGCATGGTGGAGGGGAGTTGGGGCCGGAGGGTGCTGGAAGACAATAGTGTCGAGTGGGAGGGAGAAAAAGGGGGGGGGGGGGGAATGGATAAACTGCGTGGCTTGCTGGGCAGACTGGATGGGCCGTTTGGTCGTCTTCTGCCGTCATTTCTATGTTTCTATGTTTCATTTCTATCCCTTAGACTGTAAAAGAGCCTTAGCTTACTAAAAAGGAGAACTCAGTCACATCATCAGGCTTTTTTGCAAATTTTCATTTTATAATCCTAACAGCTGGGCACAGCAGTGGCCAAACATACATTGTCCAATTTGCTAGCAGACTGCATCACATACTGCTATATTCTAGCAGGCCTACAAATTATAGACACCATCAAGGCTCATCAGGTTAGGGCTAAGGCTGCATCAGTGGCTTATCTGTGAGCCATGCTACTGGAAGACATCTTTAAAGCTGCATCATGGCCATCAGTACACCTTTGCGTCCCATTACTGTCTGGACAGTCTCACAAAGAGTGACAGTAAATTCAGACAAGCAGTTTTGAGTTCACTCTGTAGTCTACTTTCCACGGTGAGGTCTAGGTTGCTTACTCAGTAAATGCCCTGCTGCAACCCTCAGCTTGGGACTCCCCACATATCATAGCTAATTCAGCTCTGCTTGTCAGCAAAGAAAGCAAGTTAGCTTACCATAAATGGTGTTTCCATAGATAGCAGGATGAACTAACTATGCTAAATACCCATCTACCTTCCTGGAGAGTTGACTTCCTAGCTAAAATTAGCTCTAAAATTGATTGAGGGGGCTTACGAGCAGGGATTCCTACACATGTTCAGTAGAGCAGAAGATCTAGCTAAGAGAGACAGGTCTATTTGGTGCCACCGGATGACATCATCCACATGTCCTGGCTAATTTATCTTGCTGTCTAGGAAGAACACTGTTTATGATAAGCAAACTTGTTTTTATTTTATTGCAAAATTTCATGCTAAGTATTTCTTCCAAGCTGATTTACAAATCTGTTCCAGTAGAAAAATAAAAGGCCTATTTTGGAAATAGGGCATGTGATTTTTCATGCCATAGTTCATTGGCCTCTTAATTTGAACTTTATTTACCACCGAACATGTAGATTACCTAACTCCTTCTATATATTCTAATATATACTAATTATATCACTAGCTTTGGGTCATTATTAAGATTACAACATTCTTATACAATGTGTTGTAGTGGAAGGGGGAATTGATGGTCACCAATCGCCTGGGTGCCTCCTGTTCACTGTTGAACTGCACTAAGGAGCTCTGTGAGATCATTGGAAAAGGTGGAAATGTAAAGGTGATTAGTGGAAAAATACCAGAAGAAAAATGAAAATGCCTCCTCTTCAAACAGTATGACAGAATTTCTGTTTCACTAGCTGCAGGATGCTAATGAATTAAGAGGAACATCTTGTGACCTGGTCCTTGAGCAGCTACCATGCTATCTGTGCTCACGTGTTGTCTAAGCTTCTGTGAGTCATTCCACTGCTCCGTTTCTCGTGTTGCCTTGCAAAATGGACCTTCGTAAACACTGCAGCTTATGGTCTGATCATATCTTAACTGTGTTCCAGTACACAGAATTATACTGTTACTTACACCCTGTTCTAAAGATATCTGTAATAAAGAGCTCCTGTAATAAACACTCCCCTTATAAAGCACAACTGTGTAGATTCAGGGCTCATGACATAGCCTTTGATGTAAAGCTGTGTATAGTATCATGACTTAAAGTACACTCTGCCATTGATATATGAGAGATATGAATTATTTCCATGCTAGGGAAAGGATCCAGGATCGAGTAGTCATGGCTGGTAGTTCTGAGATCATTTCTAAGTGGCAGAAAAATGTTTAGCTTCCAAGAAAAAGCAGTGTTTTGTTTTTTTTCTGAAATGAAAGCAGTATTTATGCTTTCTGTGCACAGCCTGATTTCTTGGAAATGCTGCTGCTAAGAATGACTGACTGAGTGTGCACTGGGTTATTCTCTATTTAATGAATAACATTAGGACAAATGACCTTATTGGAGCGAGTGAGTCACGAGTCACCATCTGACAAGAACTGTGGCCATTTAAGTTGAAAGAGTATTATAGTTAGCAGCCATAGAGAATTTTTAATCCACATATCTTATATTTTTAACTGTGTTGTGTATAGGAGTAGACCAAGAAAGCATTAACACAATATCAAGCAATTTATTTTAAGTCTTCTTTTCCTCCTTTCCTTTTCATTATTCTTTTTGTTATCCTAGATGTGGCACTGGGTGGGTAGTCTAAATCCTCACACTTGGAAATGAAGTTAAGCATCCTGAGAAGCTGAACTTTTTCAGTGCTAACTCTCCTTCATGTATGCCAGTAGGGCATACCAGACTGTGCGGGTTTGTCAGTGGTTTTTTCCTCTCTCCTTGCCCCCCGTGACTTCCCCATCATCATTATATTTCTGGGCCCAAGTGCATGGTTTCCATTATTCTATGATACACCAGAACAGGGAGGGGAAAAATCCAGTCCTTGAGTGCCATAGATAGGCCTGCTCCCTTATGTTTCATCCATCATGGCCACGTCTGGTTTTGGTGATGCTCCTGGTGCCCAAGGACCATGTCCATCACAAATCCACATGAGATATGCATCTTCTGCCTGGGGCCGTTGCATGACGTCTGGAGTTGCCACTTATGCAGCCAGATGACCCCAAAGGGATGTCTGCTGTAGCTCGACAAGATGGAGCAGCACTTCAAGTCGAAGAAATCCAAGGCAATGGCATCGAAGGATCAAGGAAGCCACGCTGATGGACACTGAGCTGCAGACATCGGCAAAACAGTTTGTTCCGTCGATACCATCGATAGACAGCGGTGCCAGAGGCTGAACATTGTCTATCTCCTCCAGGCTGAGCATGTCTGGTTCCTTGTTATTGGCCTCGGCACCAGGGAAGGACCTGGCCGAACATCGGGGCAAGCCGAAGAAGCATTGACACCAGTCCCTGTTGATTGCATGGTGACAGGCAAGGGGATACATTAGCTTTTGCCATGATGCTCCCGAAGCGACCCAGCAGCAAGGAGTGCCAATCCTCCATTGGTGCCAGGGGTCTGCGATGGTCTCCACCGTTCCTAATGCCAGTCACCGATCTACCTCAAACGTCCAAAGAGGATCTGACCATCCCTCCTTCCTCCCAGTTGGTGTTGGCATTGGCAACATTCAAGAAAGAGCTGGAGTGCCGAGTCCAGCTAGCGGTGGACTAGGCACTGCAGGACTTTGTCCTGTGGCACCAATGGCACTGGACCTGGTGCTTCCCATCCATGTACCGCTTCTGGAGAAGCTCAGTGTGCTCATCGGTGCGATACTGACCAGCTGGCATTGGTTCTCAGGACAGCATTGGTGTCCAGCGGAGCACAGAGGTCTCTCCCTACTGATACAGTGGTCATCGCCGGTTCCTCTGAGGTGGAAGCTCCACTGAGGTCAGCAGAGACTCTGAGGCCTGCCTTACCCCGTCCAGTTCTACAGGTACCTGCACCTCTGGACAAAGGCTGAGCACCTAGGGACCCATCCCCTGTCACATTGAAGATGAGGAACCCTATGACCCCTAGTGATGATGTTTCAGAGTCCTTCTCCAGAGGAGCAAATGAAGTCTCCTCCTCAGGAATTAACCTTTGCAGTTTCTATGAGGGTGATGGCGGAGGCCATTCCTTTCCAGTTATTGATGGAGGAGGATGCCGGGCATAAAATGCTTGAGATCCTCCAGTTTGTGGAGCCTCCTAAGGAGATTGTGGTGGTCCCGGTACACGAGGTATTTAAAGAGTTGCTGCTGAGGATATGGGAACATCCCCTCACAGTGCCTCCCGTTAATAAGAAGGCAGTCGGGGTTTACCTCATCCAGAAGGCTGCCGGATTCAATAAATAGCTGTCCTACCCATCAGCAGTGATTGAATCTGCCCTCAAAAGGGCTAAGCACTCTGACCCATTCCTTGGTGCCCTCCTGGCAAGGACCATAGAGCAATGGATGCTCTTGGGAGGAAGGTATTTCAAGGAGCCATGCTCATTGCCCACATTGCTGCCTATTATCTCTACATAAGCCAATACTCTGACATCTGGAAACAGGTGCAGGAGGTGGCTGAGCAGCTGCCTCAACAGCAGCAGGAGACCTTCATGTTGTTGGTGCAGAAAACATGAGGTCAGTGTGACCTACGATGTTTTCGAGACAGCATTGAGAGTCTCTACAGCGGGAATCAGCTTCCGCAGAATGGCATGACTGTGGGCCTTAGATCTCCGACCGAGAGGTACAGGAATGACTTGCTGATGTGCTGTGTACTGGAGAGAATCTCTTCAGAGATGGGGTGAGGGATGCTGTGGCCTAGCTTTGGGACCACCATGAAATCCTCCAACAATTTTCTGCCAATACTCCAGACCCGTTCTCTTTCTTTAGGAGGACAGTGAGACCGTGGCCAAGGAAGACTTTCTTTAGCCAAAGGAAGTACTATCCTCTGCCTTCTCATTTCAGTCAACACCATCAGGACTCCCACGGCTGTCCTAGGTAGCATAGAGCCCCCAAACCCCAGCTAGCTCCTCCATCAACTCCGGGTCATAGGGAGCACAGGCCAATTGCTCCTACCTGGGACGATGGACCCGCTGGTTAGGGGCAGGCTGTGGTTCTTTGTGAACTAGTGGCCCAGTATAACCTCGGATAAGTGGGTTCTGTCCGTCAAGATTAATAGATTAATTGAATCTATTAGGTGTCCTACCAAATTGCACTCTGTGCCCATCTTGAGGGCTGGTAGTGCATTAGGAGGTACTACTAACAGAGCTCTCCTCCCTCTTAATGGCCAGAGCGGTCGAGCTCGTACCACCAGGGCAAAGAGGGCGGTGATTCTACTCATGTACTTCTTGACTCCAAAGAGAACAGGAGGACTCTGTCCCATCCTAGACCTAAGGGCCCTGAACAAGTTTCTAAGAAATGAAAAGTTCAAGACTGTTTCCCTGGGGCATCATGATCCCCCCCCCCCCCCCTTTGCTAAAAGGGGACGGACTATGCTCCCTTGACCTAAAGGATGCATACACTCACATCAAGATCTTCCCCGTTCACAAGAAGTATCTTAGATTTGTGGTGGGAAAACAGCACTTCCAATACCGGCTGTTGCCATTTGGGCTTGCATCAGCTCCATGGGTATGCATGTTTTCCATATTTATTTATTTATTTATTTGTATATACCGGTTGTTTGATTTTACATATCTGGATGATTGGCTGGTCAAGAGCACATCTCAGGCAGGGGAGTCACTAGGGTTCATTCCCAACTACCCAAAGTCCCATCTCAGCCCGTCACTTCACTTGGACTTCATAGGAGCCCTGCTAGACATTTATTTATTTATTTATTTATTTATTTAAAACTTTTATATACCGACATTAGTAAGGAACATCACATCAGTTTACATCCAAACTAAAAGGAGGAAAGTACAAAAAATGGGTATAGGCATAGAACAAAAGAGGCCGAGGGGAGGCCGGAAACATATCAGTGAGGGACAAAAGCAAAAACAGGTAATGAGCAACAGGTAACAAAGTGGAGAACTTTATACAAGATCAAATAATACAGAGACATAGCTCAGGCCAAAGTTTCTTGCCTCACCAAAGGGCTGTCACCTTGACGAACATTGAGGCAGAGATTTAACAGAGCTAGCAGGTGTCAGCCTGGAATATATTGTTGGACCATATGGCCACAACTATCCATGTCTCTCCCTTGGCACATTTACACATGTGCAGAGACCAATGGACCCTGAGGTTGCAGAGGTGCCAAGTCACTCAGCCTCCAGAAGTGCATCCGAATCACCCCATCTCTCCAGGACTCATTGTCCTGGTGGCAGATACTTTCAAATCTGGAATGGGGGATCTCTTTTTGAAGTCCTCCCTACCCAAATTGTCCTAATCATGGATGCAGCCACTCTGGAGTGGGAAGCCCATGTAGATGAGCTCAGCACCCAGAGTCTCTGGTCCGCTCAGGAACACTCTCTTGTCAAATCGATTTCCTGGAGCTTTGGGTGATCAGGTACCGCTCTGGGCTTTCAGAGATCGGCTGTTCAACAGAGTTGTCCTGATCCAAACCTATAACCAAGTAGCCATGAGATATGTCAACAAGCAGGGAGGCACAGGGATCATACCTCCTGTCAGGAAGCGGTCCAGATCTGGTCGTGGGCCCTGTCCCACTGGATGGTGCTCAGAGCCATGTACCTGACCGAAAGGAGAACATGGTAGCGGATAGGCTGAGTCAAGCCTTTTGACTCCACGAGTGGTCCCTGGACCAGGGGGTAGCGAATCGGATATTCTGCCTCTGGGGGAGCCTAGATGTAGATCTGTTCATGTCCCCCTACAATAGGAAGGTGCCTCAGTTCTACTCCCTATACAGGTTAGATGGCAAACTAGCCTTGGACGCTCTTGCCCATCATTGGGGCAAGGGTCTTCTGTACACATATCCTCTGATTCCCTTAGTGGCAAAGACTCTCTTGAAGCTTTGTGAGGCTGGGTGACTATGATCCTCATAGCCCTTCATTGGCCGAGACAGGTCTGGTTTCCACTCCTGTGGGAGTTGTCTATCTGGAGACTGATCAGTCTGGGGACTTCCCCAGATCTCATCATGCAAGATCAAGGCAGGCTGCGGTATCCCAACCTTCAGGCCCTGTCACTCACAACCTGGATGTTGAGAGGTTAATTCTGCAGCTGCTTGATCTTTCAGAGGATATGTCTTAGGTCCTGGTGGCTTCCAGAAAGCCTTCCACTAGAAAGCCCTATGGATTGAAATGGAGGAGGTTTTCCATGTGGTGTGAACCGAAGGTCCTAGATCCATTTTCCTGCCCCATACAAAAACTTCTCGACTACCTTCTACACCTATCGGAAGCTGGCTTAAAGACTGATGTCATTAGATTTCACTTCAGTGCAAGTGGCACATACCACCAAGGTATAGATGGTACGCCCATCTCTGTACAGCCTATAGTTGTACGATTCATGCAGGGTCTACTTCAATTGAAGCCTCTCGCTGTGTCTTGGGACGTCAACATGGTGTTAGTTTAGTGGATGAAAGCTCCTTTCAAGCCGCTGTGCATCTGTGAGCTGAAGTATCTGACCTGGAAGGTGATATTTTTGGTGGCAGTCACCTCAGCGTGCAGGGTCTGCAAGCTCCAGGCCTTAGTGACTTATCCACCTTTCACAAAGTGTATCATGAGATGGTGCTTTTCCGTAGGCACTCTTAAGTTCCTGCCAAAGGTGGTGTGGACTTCCATCTTAATCAATCAATCGTCTTGCCAACATTCTTTTCCAGGCCCCATTCACACCAAGGCGAACGAGCACTGTACAATTTGAACTGCAAGTGAGCTTTAGCTTTCTCTCTGGAGCTGACAAAAGCTCACCCAACTTTTTATTTCTTTGGCTAGGAGTTTTGGGCATTGCCATTGCCAAGCAGACACTATCTAGTTGGGTGGCAGATTGCATCTCCTTCTGTTATGCCCAAGTGGGACTGCATCTTGGGGTCATGTCAAGGCTCATTCTGTCAGAAACATGCTTACCTGTAACAGATGTTCTCCTAGGACAGCAGGATGTTAGTCCTCACGAAATCTGCCCGCCACCCTGAGGAGTTGAGTTTCTCCTGTTTTTTTGTTATATATCTAATTCTATATTGTAAGACTGGAGAGGGATCTCGCATGGGCACGTGGTATAGGGCGTGCTCAGTGTGCCAAGTCATAAGCTTTCCGTGTTAAGGCTTCCGTATCAACCATGTGTGAAGACTAACATCCTGCTGTCATCAGAGAACTCCTGTTACAGGTAAGCAACTCTGCTTTCTCTGTCTGTCAAGAAGGCAAAAAGGGGCTAAGAAGTGCTTCTATTCCTCTTGTGGTTTTGTTTTTGTTATGAAAGGAATATGCAGGGACTGCTGAACCAACTCAGGGAATTGTCTGCTAATTTCATTATGGACTGTAACTTTGGTGTGTTAAGTGCGTGAGCTTCTAGCTAGCCAGAATACGGTAAGCAAAGCTTCTTGGATATGGCCTTCAGGACTTATGTGCCTAGGAATATCACCTCGTCGTTGTCTGTGCTCCAGCCTGTAAAGCTATGAATGTATATTGACCTGAATGTCCAGTAAGCAAAATTAGAGGTAGCATTTTTGATGTTTGTAGGCAATAGGAAATGTTTGGGACAGGAACACATTTTATCGGGTATATACCATTTCTGGTAGTCATCTTTTAGGCTGATGCAATACAGATGCACTAAAACTGTGCGACCAAAGGGGGCGGCTGCTTTCCTAACACGTGCCCATCCACCTCTCCCAGGCACGCAATGCAGTAGGCCAGTGGTTCTCAACCCTGTCCTGGGGACCCCCCCAGCCAGTCGGGTTTTTGGGATATCCACAATGAATATGCATGAGAGAAAATTTGCATGTTATGGAGGCAGTGTATGCAAATTTTCTCTCATGCATATTCATTGTGGATATCCTGAAAACCTGACTGGCTGGGGTGGTCCCCAGGACAGGGTTGAGAACCACTGCAGTAGGCATATGAGCTGCTGCGTTAATAAGGAGGCAAAAGGGGGAAATTATGCGTCCGTAGCACCTCCCTGGCATTGGGCACCCAGGAGAAGTGGCTGTGCATGGGTTAGGTAAACATATGCTCAGTTTGAAAATGGACGCTCATTAATTGAGCATCCGTTTTCCTATCCTGACCGCCGGCAAGATATATATTAAAGATTTTTTTTTTTACCTTACCCCTTTTTTCAATTCCTCTGATTTAATATCGCCACAATTTTAAGTTGGAGGAACTGCAGAAAAGCAGTATTTTCTGCTTTTCTGTTAACTTTAGGGGCTCCTCAACACTTAACACTTGCTCCAGGCAGGAGTTAATTTTTTAGAGTAAAAATGTGTGTATCAGGTGCGCATTTATTTTTTACATAAGTGGGTAATAGCAAATAGCCTTATCAACATGAATTTACATGTGATGAGTGCTATTAGCTATGCGCTGGTTTTGGATGCGCATTTTGGACACGCTAATCCCCTTATTGCATAAGGGGGTTATGGTCTCACATCCAAAACGTGCGACCAAGCGCTCATTAACCTGCGCGCTAGGCTCAGCGCACGATATTGTATCAACCTCTTTGTGCATTACTTTGTCCTGTAATTGCAGATGTGTGCTATTCTGTGTCATTGCTAGGGTTATATAAAATACTTAATTTGCAGTAAACATCTGTAGGCATAAGACCTGAAATTTGCCATGTCTTCCCTTTCCAACACTAGTAAAACTACTGACCATAGGCATTGCACTATATTGTTAACTTCATAAGCGCTGTTCTTTACTGCAATGTTGACACCCAGTCTCTTCCTCTTTGCTCAAACTCTTAGCCACAGTGGTCTTATCTCTGAGCTTATGTTGCAGAGCTAGCATGGCAAATGGGGTTATTCTATGAGATCTGATAACTTGTAATTGTGGCAGGAAGCAAATTACAATACCTTTTGGTCAGAGCATTGCTTGAGAACAGCTCTTGCATGGTGCAAGATCTTACCAAGGTCAACTCAGAAGTGCTAAAATGTGCTTGGCTAAAGAAAGAAACAAGTCTTTGGTGGATGGACATGAGAAGAAAAAGCAATCTTCTTCTCCAGCAGGGTTCTCTAATAATGTCCTGCCATCTTC